>NC_086445.1:726627235-726934078 GCF_028390025.1 Pseudophryne corroboree
TAAAGGATATTTCGCCCGCCATACATCATATAGGTCATATTCATCCAATAATCGCCTAAATTGGGCCGACTGATCCCTAGCGGTGGGTCTACGCTTGGGGCGAAGTGGAGAAGATCTGTCTAAGTGGGGATCCAATACTAAATTAAAATCGCCCAAAATCAATAGCGCTCCCGAACAAACAGTCTGCAGGGTGGTGCAAAATTTACGGAGAAACTGAATCTGTTTAGAGTTCGGTACATAAACCACTGCTAGGGTGATTCGTTTATCATCCAATGTACCATTGAGAATCAGATACTGACCCTCCGCGTCAGATGTCCGCTTCTCCAGTACAAATTGACAAGTAGATGAGAACAGCAGGGCAACACCCGCTTTCTTTTTTGGGCCATTGGAGGTGTAACATAGAGGGAATTTAAAGTTAGAGAATTGGGGAGGGGCGGAAGACATGAAATGGGTCTCTTGAACAGCTACTACGTGTGCTTTCAGCTTTGCGAAGTGTCCCAATGCTATTTCTCCTTCGTCCTAGAGGATGCTGGGGACTCCAAAAGGACCATGGGGTATAGACGGGATCCACAGGAGACATGGGCACTTTAAGACTTTAAATGGGCTCCTCCCTCTATGCCCCTCCTCCAGACCTCAGTTAGATTCTTTGCCCAGAGAGACTGGACACACACTAGGGGAGCTCTATAGAGTTTCTCTAGAAAAGACTTTCTGTTAGGTTTATTGTTTTCAGGGAGCACTGCTGGCAATAGGCTCCCTGCTTCGTGGGACTGAGGGGAGAGAAGCAGACCTACTTCTGTGAGTTAAAGGCTCTGCTTCTTAGGCTACTGGACACCATTAGCTCCAGAGGGTCTGATCACTTGGTATAGCCTAGCTGCTCGTTCCCGGAGCCGCGCCGCCGTCCCCAACACAGAGCCAGAAGAGAGAAGCCGGGTGAGTAACCGAAAGCAAAGAAGACTTCAGTGAAGGCGGCAGAAGACATCAGTCTTGGAGGTACCGTGCAGCGGTCACGCTGCGCGCCATTGCTCCCACTCACGAACGGCACTACACAGGTGCAGGGCGCAGGGGGGCACCCTGGGCAGCAATAAAACCTCTTTTTGGGATATGGCAAAGGGGAATACAGTGCCCAGGCACTGTATACAGACCCCCGCCAGTTTAAAAATAAGCGGGACTCAAGCGCACCATTTAGGGGGCGGGGCTTCGTCCTTCCAGCTTTAGTCAGCGCCATCTTCTCTCTTCACAGCAAGCTGCAGAGACGCTGGTCCTGGCCCTTCACTTCTGTCAGAAGTAACAGGGTGCAAAAACAGGGGGGGGGGCACAGCATATTTGTTGTTGAATATATATATATAAAAGCGCTGCAAGGTCTGGGGCATTGTATATTCCTTCAGACCGGGTGAGGCACTGGGTGTGAGCTGGCAAACTCCCTCTCTGTCTCTCTGAAGGGCCTTACTGTGGGTCTGTTCCCTATAGCCCAGTGTGATAGTGGGTGTCGGTACGCGTGTGTCGACATGTCTGAGGCTGAATGCTCTTCCCAGGAGGAGGCTGGTGTGGGGGCAGAACAGAATGTGGGAGTGACTCTGTCGGCACCGCCAACTGCTGATTGGGTAGATATGTGGAGTGTCTTAAATGCGAGTGTGGCTTCGTTGCATAAGAGATTAGACAAATCTGAGTCTCAGAACCAAGCATGGTGACAATTCATGGAAGATGTTTTGTCACAAACTCAGACCCCCTCAGGGTCACAAAAACGTTTGTTTACCCAGATAGCAGACACAGATACCGACACGGATTCGGACTCCAGTGTCGACTATGGTGATCCCAGGTTGAATCCTAAACTGGCTAAGAGCATTCAGTACATGATTATGGCAATAAAAGAAGTGTTACATATCACGGAAGACCATGCTGTACCTGAGACAAGGGTCTGTATGTTTAAAGGAAAGAAACCTCCGGTAACATTTCCTCCCTCTCATGAACTGAACACTCTTTTTGAAAAGGCTTGGGAAGTTCCTGACAAAAAGTTGCTGATTCCCAAGAGAATTATTATGGCATATCCGTTTCCCTCTGAGGATAGGAAAAAGTGGGAGTCGACCCCCAATGTGTACAAGGCTCTAGCACGGCTGTCCAAGAAGGTGGCGCTTCCGGCCCCTGACACGGCGGCCCTAAAGGATCCTGCGGATCGTAAGCAGGAAACTACCTTGAAATCTTTTTATGTCACTACGGGTACACTGCTCAGACCTGCAGTGGCATCAGCATGGGTGAGTAGTGCAATTGAAAAGTGGGCAGCTAACTTATTATCTGACTTGGACACCCTGGATAGGGATAGCGTTCTTTTGACGCTGGGTCATATCTGGGATGCTGCAGTCTATCTAAGGGAGGCAGCGAGAGATATTGGCCTCTTGGGATCAAGGGCCAATGCCATGGCAATCTCGGCTAGGAGAGCATTATAGACTCATCAATGGAATGGTGATGCTGACTCTAAGAGGGCTATGGAGGCACTGCCGTATAAGGGTGGTGTTTTGTTTGGTGAGGGACTCGCGGACCTGGTATCTACAGCTACCGCGGGTAAGTCATCTTTTCTACCTTTTGTCCCTCCACAGCAAAAGAAAACGCCTCAGTATCAGATGCAGTCCTTTTGGTCTAGTAAATTCTAAAAAGGACGAGGGTCCTCCTTCCTTGCTGCTAGAGGTAAGGGAAGGGGAAAAAGATCATCGGCTGTGGCAAGCTCCCAGGAGCAGAAGTCCTCCCCGGCTTCTGCCAAGTCCACCGCATGGCGCTGGGGCTCTGCTGCGGGAGTCCGCACCGGTGGGGGCACATCTTCAGCTCTTCAGTCGGGTCTGGGCTCACTCAGGCCTGGATCCTTGGGTGCTGGAAATTGTGGCCCAAGGATACAAACTGGAGTTTCAAGACGTGACCCCCACCGATTTTTCAAATCGGCCTTGCCAGCTTCTCTTCCGGAAAGAGAAGTGATGTGCGCTGCAATATAAAAGCTGTGTCAACAGCAAGTCATTGTCACGGTACCCCCGTCACATCGGGGAGAAGGGTTTTATTCAAGCCTGTTCGTGGTCCCGAAGCCGGATGGCTCGGTCAGACCGATTCTGAACTGAAAATCCCTCAATCTATATTTGAAAAGATTCAAATTCAAAATGGAATCTCTCCGAGCAGTGATTTCCAGTCTGGAAGGGGGGATATTATGATGTCAGTCGACATAAAGGATGCTTACCTACATGTCCCCATATATCCTCCTCATCAGGCTTACCTGAGGTTTGCTATTCAGGATTGTCATTACCAATTTCAGACGTTGCCGTTTGGTCTTTCCACGGCCCCGAGGATTTTCACCAAAGTAATGGCAGAAATGATGGTGCTCCTGCGCAAGCAGGGTGTCACAATTACCCAGTACTTGGACGATCTCCTAATAAAGGCGAGATCAAAGGAGAAGTTACTAAAAAACATTGCGCTCTCCCTGACAGTTATGCAGAAACATGGTTGGCTCCTAAATTTGCCAAAGTCACAGTTGATTCCGACAACACGCCTGTCGTTCTTGGGCATGATTCTGGACACGGAACTGCAGAGAATTTTTCTCCCGATGGAAAAAGCTCTGGAAATACAGAACATGGTCAAGGGAATTCTGAAACCGGCAAGGGTGTCGATTCATCAATGCACTCGGGTGCTGGGGAAGATGGTGGCGGCCTACGAGGCCATCCTGTTTGGCAGGTTCCATGGCAGGGTTTTTCAGTGAGACCTGTTGGACAAGTGGTCCGGGTCTCTCCTACACATGCACCGGAAGATAAGCCTATCTCCCAGGGCCAGGATTTCTCTCCTGTGGTGGCTCCAAAGTTCTCACCTTCTAGAGGGACGCAGGTTCGGGATCCAGGATTGGATCCTGGTGACCACGGATGCAAGTCTCCGAGGTTGGGGAGAAGTTACACAGGGACAAAATTTCCAGGGAAAATGGTCAAGCCAGGAGGCTTGTCTGCACATAAATATTCTGGAATTAAGGGCCATCTACAACGGCCTTCTACAAGCAGAACATCTTCGCGGCCTGCCCGTCCTGATTCAGTCGGACAACATAACAGCAGTGGCGCACATAAACCACCAGGGTGGAACAAGGAGCAGAGCGGCGATGGCGGAGGCCACAAAAGTTCTTCGCTGGGCGGAAAAACAGGCCAGCGCTCTGTCGGCGGTCTTCATTCCAGGCGTGGACAACTGGGAAGCAGACTTCCTCAGCAGTCACGATCTCCATCCAGGAGAGTGGGGTCTTCATCAAGAGGTCTTTGCAGAAGTGACAAGTCGTTGGGGAATTCCTCAAATAGACATGATGGCGTCTCCCCTCAACAAGAAACTTCAGACATACTGTTCCAGGTCGAGGGACCCTCAAGCAGTAGCAGTGGACGCCCTAGTGACACCGTGGGTGTATCAGTCGGTCTATGTATTCCCTCCACTTCCACTCATCCCAAAGATGATACGGATCATAAGAAGAACAAGGGTTCAGGTGATTCTCGTTGTTCCAGATTAGCCACGGATGGCCTGGTATCTGGATCTTCAGGAATTACTCATAGAAGATCCCTGGCCTCTTCCTCTACGAGAGGATCTGTTACAGCAAGGGCCGTGCGTGTTCCAAGACTTACCATGGTTACGTTTGATGGTGTGGCGGTTGAACGCAAAATCCTAGCGCGAAAGGGTATTCCCGGTGAGGTCATTCCCACTCTACTGAAAGCTAGGAAGGAGGTATTGGCGAAGCATTACCACCGTATTTGGAGAAAATATGTGTCTTGGTGTGAATCCAAGAAGGCTCCTACGGAATAATTTCAGCTGGGTCAGTTTCTCCATTTTTTACAAGCAGGTGTGGATGCGGGCCTGAAGTTAGGCTCCATTAAAGTGCAGATTTTCGCCCTTATCAATTTTCTTTCAAAGGGAATTGGCCTCGATTCCAGAAGTACAGACTTTTGTGAAAGGCGTGCTGCACATCCAACCTCCATTTGTGCCCACAGTGGCACCATGGGACCTTAACGTGGTGTTACAGTTCCTTATGTCACATTGGTTTGAACTAGTGATGTGCACTGGACATTTTTCGGGTTTTGTGTTTTGGTTTTGGATTCGGTTCCGCGGCCGTGTTTTGGATTCGGACGCGTTTTGGCAAAACCTCACCGAACTTTTTTTGTCGGATTCGGGTGTGTTTTGGATTCAGGTGATTTTTCAAAAACCCTAAAAAACAGCTTAAATCATAGAATTTGGGGGTCATTTTAATCCCATAGTATTATTAACCACAATAACCATAATTTCCACTCATTTCCAGTCTATTCTGAACACCTCACACCTCACAATATTATTTTTAGTCCTAAAATTTGCACCAAGGTCGCTGGATGGTTAAGCTAAGCGACACAATTGGCCGACACAAACACCTGGCCCATCTAGGAGTGGCACTGCAGTGTCAGGCAGGATGGCACTTCAAAAAATAGTCCCCAAACAGCACATGATGCAAAGAAAAAAAGAGGCGCACCAAGGTCGCTGTGTGACTAAGCTAAGTGACACAAGTGGCCGACACGAACACCTGGCCCATCTAGGAGTGGCACTGCAGTGTCAGGCAGGATGGCACTTCAAAAAAATTGTCCCCAAACAGCACATGATGCAAAGAAAAAAAGAGGCGCACCAAGGTCGCTGTGTGACTAAGCTAAGCGACACAAGTGGCCGACACGAACACCTGGCCCATCTAGGAGTGGCACTGCAGTGTCAGACAGGATGGCACTTCAAAAAAATTGTCCCCAAACAGCACGTGATGCAAAGAAAAAAAGAGGCGCACCAAGGTCGCTGTGTGACTAAGATAAGCGACACAAGTGGCCGACACAAACACCTGGCCCATCTAGGAGTGGCACTGCAGTGTCAGGCAGGATGGCACTTCAAAAAAATAGTCCCCAAACAGCACATGATGCAAAGAAAAAAAGAGGCGCACCAAGGTCGCTGTGTGACTAAGCTAAGCGACACAAGTGGCCGACACGAACACCTGGCCCATCTAGGAGTGGCACTGCAGTGTCAGACAGGATGGCACTTCAAAAAAATTGTCCCCAAACATCACATGATGCAAAGAAAAAAAGAGGCGCACCAAGGTCGCTGTGTGACTAAGGTAAGCGACACAAGTGGCCGACACAAACACCTGGCCCACCTAGGAGTGGCACTGCAGTATCAGGCAGGATGGCACTTCAAAAAAATAGTCCCCAAACAGCACATGATGCAAAGAAAAAAAGAGGCGCACCAAGGTAGCTGTGTGACTAAGCTAAGCGACACAAGAGGCCGACACGAACACCTTGCCCATCTAGGAGTGGCACTGCAGTGTCAGACAGGATGGCACTTCAAAAAAATTGTCCCCAAACAGCACATGATGCAAAGAAAAAAAGAGGCGCACCAAGGTCGCTGTGTGACTAAGATAAGCGACACAAGTGGCCGACACAAACACCTGGCCCATCTAGGAGTGGCACTGCAGTGTCAGGCAGGATGGCACTTCAAAAAAATTGTCCCCAAACAGCACATGATGCAAAGAAAAAAAGAGGCGCACCAAGGTCGCTGTGTGACTAAGATAAGCGACAAAGTGGCCGACACAAACACCTGGCCCATCTAGGAGTGGCACTGCAGTGTCAGGCAGGATGGCACTTCAAAAAAATTGTCCCCAAACAGCACATGATGCAAAGAAAAAAAGAGACGCACCAAGGTCGCTGTGTGACTAAGCTAAGCGACACAAGTGGCTGACACGAACACATGGCCCATCTAGGTGTGGCACTGCAGTGTCAGACAGGATGGCACTTCAAAAAAATTGTCCCCAAACAGCACATGATGCAAGGAAAAAAAGAGGCGCACCAAGGTCGCTGTGTGACTAAGATAAGCTAAGCAACACAAGTGGCCGACACAAACACCTGGCCCATCTAGGAGTGGCACTGCAGTGTCAGGCAGGATGGCACTTCAAAAAAATTGTCCCCAAACAGCACATGATGCAAAGAAAAATAGAGGCGCACCAAGGTCGCTGTGTGACTAAGCTAAGCGACACAAGTGGCCGACACGAACACCTGGCCCATCTAGGAGTGGCACTGCAGTGTCAGACAGGATGGCACTTCAAAAAAATTGTCCCCAAACAGCACATGATGCAAAGAAAAAAAGAGGCGCACCAAGGTCGCTGTGTGACTAAGATAAGCGACACAAGTGGCCGACACAAACACCTGACCCATCTAGGAGTGACACTGCAGTGTCAGACAGGATGGCACTTCAAAAAAATTGTCCCCAAACAGCACATGATGGAAAGAAAAAAATAGGTGCACCAAGGTCGCTGTGTGACTAAGATAAGCGACACGAGTGGCCGACACAAAACACCTGGCCCATCTAGGAGTGGCACTGCAGTGTCAAACAGGATGGCACTTCAAAAAAATAGTCCCCAAACAGCACATGATGCAAAGAAAAAAAGAGGCGCACCAAGGTCGCTGTGTGACTAAGCTAAGCGACACAAGTGGCCGACACGAACACCTGGCCCATCTAGGAGTGGCACTGCAATGTCAGACAGGATGGCACTTCAAAAAAATTGTCCCCAAACAGCACATGATGCAAAGAAAAAAAGAGGCGCACCAAGGTCGCTGTGTGACTAAGCTAGTATACTTGACGACACAGAGGTAGGTAGAGCAGTGGCCTACTGTACCGTAATGCTATATAATATATACTGGTGGTCAGCAAACTGTGCAAAACTGAAATGCACCACAGGTATGGATGGATAGTATACTTGACGACACAGAGGTAGGTACAGCAGTGGCCTTCTGTACTGTACTGCTATATATACTGGTGGTCACTGTGTCAGCAAACTGCAAAACTAAAATGCACCACAGGTATAGAATGTAGATGGATAGTAACTTAATGATGACACAGAGGTAGGTACAGCAGTGGCCTTCCGTTCCGTACTGCTATATATAGTATACTGGTGGTCACTGTGTCAGCAAACTGCAAAACTAAAATGCACCACAGGTATAGAATGTAGATGGATAGTATACTTAATGACGACACAGAGGTAGGTACAGCAGTGGCCTTCCGTACCGTACTGCTATATATAGTATACTGGTGGTCACTGTGTCAGCAAACTGCAAAACTAAAATGCACCACAGGTATTGAATGTAGATGGATAGTATACTTAATGACGACACAGAGGTAGGTACAGCAGTGGCCTTCCGTACCGTACTGCTATATATAGTATACTGGTGGTCACTGTGTCAGCAAACTGCAAAACTAAAATGCACCACAGGTATAGAATGTAGATGGATAGTATACTTAATGACGACACAGAGGTAGGTACAGCAGTGGCCTTCCGTACCATACTGCTATATATAGTATACTGGTGGTCACTGTGTCAGCAAACTGCAAAACTAAAATGCACCACAGGTATAGAATGTAGATGGATAGTATACTTAATGACGACACAGAGGTAGGTACAGCAGTGGCCTTCCATACCATACTGCTATATATAGTATACTGGTGGTCACTGTGTCAGCAAACTGCAAAACTAAAATGCACCACAGGTATAGGGTGTAGATGGATAGTATACTTAATGACGACACAGAGGTAGGTACAGCAGTGGCCTTCCGTACCGTACTGCTATATATAGTATACTGGTGGTCACTGTGTCAGCAAACTGCAAAACTAAAATGCACCACAGGTATAGAATGTAGATGGATAGTATACTTAATGACGACACAGAGGTAGGTACAGCAGTGGCCTTCCGTACCGTACTGCTATATATAGTAAACTGGTGGTCACTGTGTCAGCAAACTGCAAAACTAAAATGCACCACAGGTATAGAATGTAGATGGATACTAGTATACTTAATGACGACACAGAGGTAGGTACAGCAGTGGCCTACTGTACCGTAATGCTATATATTATATACTGGTGGTCACTGGTCAGCAAAACTCTGCACTGTACTCCTCCTATATAATATTATACTGGTGGTCCCCAGTCCCCACAATAAAGCAGCACACTGAGCACAGATATGGAGTGTTTTTCAGGCAGACAACGTATACTGGTGGTCACTGTCAGCAAAACTCTGCACTGTACTCCTGCTATATAATACAGCTGCTCCCCAGTCCCCACAATTAAGCAGTGTGAGCACAGATATATGCAGCACACTGAGCACAGATATGGAGTGTTTTTCAGGCAGACAACGTATTACTGGTGGTCACTGTCAGCAAAACTCTGCACTGTACTCCTCCTATATACAGCTGCTCCCCAGTCCCCACAATTAAGTAATAAGCAAGCACAAAATATTTGCAATGCATCAACATAAACGGAGAGGACGCCAGCCACGTCCTCTCCCTAACATTTCCAATGCACGAGTGAAAATGGCGGCGACGCGCGGCTGCTTATATAGAATCCGAATCTCGTGAGAATCCGACAGCGGGATGATGACGTTCGGGCGCGTTCGGGTTACCCGAGCTATACGGGAGAATCCGAGTATGGCTCGGACCCGTGTAAAAAGGGTGAAGTTCGGGGGGGTTCGGTTTCCGAGAAACCGAACCCGCTCATCACTAGTTTGAACCTTTACAAACGGTTGAGTGGAAATTTCTCACTTGGAAAGTGGTCATGCTGTTGGCCTTGGCGTCCGCAAGGCGGGTGTCGGAATTGGCGGCTTTGTCTCACAAAAGCCCCTATTTGATTTTCCACGAGGATAGAGAGGAGTTGAGAACTCGTCAACAATTTTTACCCAAGGTGGTTTCTTCGTTTCACATGAACCAACCTATTGTGATACCTGTGGCTTCTGAAGCCTTGGATGATTCAAAGTCTCTCGATGTGGTCAGAGCTTTGAAAATTCATGTTGCCAGAACGGCTCATATTAGGAAAACGGAGGCTCTGTTTGTCCTGTACGCTTCCAACAAGATTGGGGCTCCTGCTTCTAAGCAGACTATTGCATGCTGGATCTGTAATGCGATTCAGCATGCTCATTCTACGGCTGGATTGCCGTTACCGAAATCAGTGAAGGCCCATTCTACCAGGAAGGTGGGCTCATCTTGGGCGGCTGCAGGGGAGTCTCGGCGCAACAACTTTGCCGTCAGGTACTTGGTCGGGTTCAAACTAGTGATGAGCGCCTGAAATTTTTCGGGTTTTGTGTTTTGGTTTTGGGTTCGGTTCCGCGGCCGTGTTTTGGGTTCGACCGCGTTTTGGCAAAACCTCACCGAATTTTTTTTGTTGGATTCGGGTGTGTTTTGGATTCGGGTGTTTTTTTCAAAAAACCCTAAAAAACAGCTTAAATCATAGAATTTGGGGGTCATTTTGATCCCATATTATTATTAACCTCAAAAACCATAATTTCCACTCATTTTCAGTCTATTCTGAATACCTCACACCTCACAATATTATTTTTAGTCCTAAAATTTGCACCGAGGTCGCTGGATGACTAAGCTAAGCGACCCTAGTGGCCGACACAAACACCTGGCCCATCTAGGAGTGGCACTGCAGTGTCACGCAGGATGTCCCTTCCAAAAAACCCTCCCCAAACAGCACATGACGCAAAGAAAAAAAGAGGCGCAATGAGGTAGCTGTGTGAGTAAGATTAGCGACCCTAGTGGCCGACACAAACACCGGGCCCATTTAGGAGTGGCACTGCAGTGTCACGCAGGATGTCCCTTCCAAAAAACCCTCCCCAAACAGCACATGACGCAAAGAAAAAAAGAGGCGCAATGAGGTAGCTGTGTGAGTAAGATTAGCGACCCTAGTGGCCGACACAAACACCGGGCCCATCTAGGAGTGGCACTGCAGTGTCACGCAGGATGTCCCTTCCAAAAAACCCTCCCCAAACAGCACATGACGCAAAGAAAAAAAGAGGCGCAATGAGGTAGCTGTGTGAGTAAGATTAGCGACCGTAGTGGCCGACACAAACACCGGGCCCATCTAGGAGTGGCACTGCAGTGTCACGCAGGATGGCCCTTCCAAAAAACCCTCCCCAAACAGCACATGACGCAAAGAAAAAAAGAGGCGCAATGAGGTAGCTGACTGTGTGAGTAAGATAAGCGACCCTAGTGGCCGACACAAACACCGGGCCCATCTAGGAGTGGCACTGCAGTGTCACGCAGGATGTCCCTTCCAAAAAACCCTCCCCAAACAGCACATGACGCAAAGAAAAAAAGAGGCGCAATGAGGTAGCTGTGTGAGTAAGATTAGCGACCGTAGTGGCCGACACAAACACCGGGCCCATTTAGGAGTGGCACTGCAGTGTCACGCAGGATGTCCCTTCCAAAAAACCCTCCCCAAACAGCACATGACGCAAAGAAAAAAAGAGGCGCAATGAGGTAGCTGTGTGAGTAAGATTAGCGACCCTAGTGGCCGACACAAACACCGGGCCCATCTAGGAGTGGCACTGCAGTGTCACGTAGGATGTCCCTTCCAAAAAACCCTCCCCAAACAGCACATGACGCAAAGAAAAAAAGAGGCGCAATGAGGTAGCTGTGTGAGTAAGATTAGCGACCGTAGTGGCCGACACAAACACCGGGCCCATTTAGGAGTGGCACTGCAGTGTCACGCAGGATGTCCCTTCCAAAAAACCCTCCCCAAACAGCACATGACGCAAAGAAAAAAAGAGGCGCAATGAGGTAGCTGTGTGAGTAAGATTAGCGACCCTAGTGGCCGACACAAACACCGGGCCCATCTAGGAGTGGCACTGCAGTGTCACGCAGGATGTCCCTTCCAAAAAACCCTCCCCAAACAGCACATGACGCAAAGAAAAAAAGAGGCGCAATGAGGTAGCTGTGTGAGTAAGATTAGCGACCGTAGTGGCCGACACAAACACCGGGCCCATCTAGGAGTGGCACTGCAGTGTCACGCAGGATGTCCCTTCCAAAAAACCCTCCCCAAACAGCACATGACGCAAAGAAAAAAAGAGGTGCAATGAGGTAGCTGTGTGAGTAAGATTAGCGACCGTAGTGGCCGACACAAACACCGGGCCCATTTAGGAGTGGCACTGCAGTGTCACGCAGGATGTCCCTTCCAAAAAACCCTCCCCAAACAGCACATGACGCAAAGAAAAAAAGAGGCGCAATGAGGTAGCTGTGTGAGTAAGATTAGCGACCCTAGTGGCCGACACAAACACCGGGCCCATCTAGGAGTGGCACTGCAGTGTCACGCAGGATGGCCCTTCCAAAAAACCCTCCCCAAACAGCACATGACGCAAAGAAAAAAAGAGGCGCAATGAGGTAGCTGACTGTGTGAGTAAGATAAGCGACCCTAGTGGCCGACACAAACACCGGGCCCATTTAGGAGTGGCACTGCAGTGTCACGCAGGATGTCCCTTCCAAAAAACCCTCCCCAAACAGCACATGACGCAAAGAAAAATAAAAGAAAAAAGAGGTGCAAGATGGAATTGTCCTTGGGCCCTCCCACCCACCCTTATGTTGTATAAACAAAACAGGACATGCACACTTTAACCAACCCATCATTTCAGTGACAGGGTCTGCCACACGACTGTGACTGATATGACGGGTTGGTTTGGACCCCCCCCAAAAAAGAAGCAATTAATCTCTCCTTGCACAAACTGGCTCTACAGAGGCAAGATGTCCACCTCATCATCATCCTCCGATATATCACCGTGTACATCCCCCTCCTCACAGATTATCAATTCGTCCCCACTGGAATCCACCATCTCAGCTCCCTGTGTACTTTGTGGAGGCAATTGCTGCTGGTCAATGTCTCCGCGGAGGAATTGATTATAATTCATTTTAATGAACATCATCTTCTCCACATTTTCTGGATGTAACCTCGTACGCCGATTGCTGACAAGGTGAGCGGCGGCACTAAACACTCTTTCGGAGTACACACTTGTGGGAGGGCAACTTAGGTAGAATAAAGCCAGTTTGTGCAAGGGCCTCCAAATTGCCTCTTTTTCCTGCCAGTATAAGTATGGACTGTGTGACGTGCCTACTTGGATGCGGTCACTCATATAATCCTCCACCATTCTTTCAATGGTGAGAGAATCATATGCAGTGACAGTAGACGACATGTCCGTAATCGTTGTCAGGTCCTTCAGTCCGGACCAGATGTCAGCATCAGCAGTCGCTCCAGACTGCCCTGCATCACCGCCAGCGGGTGGGCTCGGAATTCTGAGCCTTTTCCTCGCACCCCCAGTTGCGGGAGAATGTGAAGGAGGAGATGTTGACAGGTCGCGTTCCGCTTGACTTGACAATTTTCTCACCAGCAGGTCTTTCAACCCCAGCAGACTTGTGTCTGCCGGAAAGAGAGATCCAAGGTAGGCTTTAAATCTAGGATCGAGCATGGTGGCCAAAATGTAGTGCTCTGATTTAACAGATTGACCACCCGTGAATCCTTGTTAAGCGAATTAAGGGCTCCATCCACAAGTCCCACATGCCTAGCGGAATCGCTCCGTGTTAGCTCCTCCTTCAATGTCTCCAGCTTCTTCTGCAAAAGCCTGATGAGGGGAATGACCTGACTCAGGCTGGCAGTGTCTGAACTGACTTCACGTGTGGCAAGTTCAAAGGGCAGCAGAACCTTGCACAACGTTGAAATCATTCTCCACTGCGCTTGAGACAGGTGCATTCCACCTCCTATATCGTGCTCAATTGTATAGGCTTGAATGGCCTTTTGCTGCTCCTCCAACCTCTGAAGCATATAGAGGGTTGAATTCCACCTCGTTACCACTTCTTGCTTCAGATGATGGCAGGGCAGGTTCAGTAGTTTTTGGTGGTGCTCCAGTCTTCTGTACGTGGTGCCTGTACGCCGAAAGTGTCCCGCAATTCTTCTGGCCACCGACAGCATCTCTTGCACGCCCCTGTCGTTTTTTAAATAATTCTGCACCACCAAATTCAAGGTATGTGCAAAACATGGGACGTGCTGGAATTTGCCCATATTTAATGCACACACAATATTGCTGGCGTTGTCCGATGCCACAAATCCACAGGAGAGTCCAATTGGGGTAAGCCATTCCGCGATGATCTTCCTCAGTTGCCGTAAGAGGTTTTCAGCTGTGTGCGTATTCTGGAAAGCGGTGATACAAAGCGTAGCCTGCCTAGGAAAGAGTTGGCGTTTGCGAGATGCTGCTACTGGTGCCGCCGCTGCTGTTCTTGCGGCGGGAGTCCATACATCTACCCAGTGGGCTGTCACAGTCATATAGTCCTGACCCTGCCCTGCTCCACTTGTCCACATGTCCGTGGTTAAGTGGACATTGGGTACAGCTGCATTTTTTAGGACACTGGTGACTCTTTTTCTGAGGTCTGTGTACATTTTCGGTATCGCCTGCCTAGAGAAATGGAACCTAGATGGTATTTGGTACCGGGGACACAGTACCTCCAACAAGTCTCTAGTTGGCTCTGCAGTAATGATGGATACCGGAACCACGTTTCTCACCACCCAGGATGCCAAGGCCTCAGTTATCCGCTTTGCAGTAGGATGACTGCTGTGATATTTCATCTTCCTCGCAAAGGACTGTTGGACAGTCAATTGCTTGGTGGAAGTAGTAAAAGTGGTCTTACGACTTCCCCTCTGGGATGACCATCGACTCCCAGCAGCAACAACAGCAGCGCCAGCAGCAGTAGGCGTTACACGCAAGGATGCATCGGAGGAATCCCAGGCAGGAGAGGAATCATCAGAATTGCCAGTGACATGGCCTGCAGGACTATTGGCATTCCTGGGGAAGGAGGAAATTGACACTGAGGGAGTTGGTGGGGTGGTTTGCGTGAGCTTGGTTACAAGAGGAAGGGATTTACTGGTCAGTGGACTGCTTCCGCTGTCACCCAAAGTTTTTGAACTTGTCACTGACTTATTATGAATGCGCTGCAGGTGACGTATAAGGGAGGATGTTCCGAGGTGGTTAACGTCCTTACCCCTACTTATTACAGCTTGACAAAGGGAACACACGGCTTGACAAATGTTGTCCGCATTTCTGTTGAAATACCTCCACACCGAAGAGCTGATTTTTTTGGTATTTTCACCAGGCATGTCAACGGCCATATTCCTCCCACGGACAACAGGTGTCTCCCCGGGTGCCTGACTTAAACAAACCACCTCACCATCAGAATCCTCCTGGTCAATTTCCTCCCCAGCGCCAGCAACACCCATATCCTCCTCATCCTGGTGTACTTCAACACTGACATCTTCAATCTGACTATCAGGAACTGGACTGCGGGTGCTCCTTCCAGCACTTGCAGGGGGCGTGCAAATGGTGGAAGGCGCATGCTCTTCACGTCCAGTGTTGGGAAGGTCAGGCATCGCAACCGACACAATTGGACTCTCCTTGTGGATTTGGGATTTCGAAGAACGCACAGTTCTTTGCGGTGCTACTGCTTTTGCCAGCTTGAGTCTTTTCATTTTTCTAGCGAGAGGCTGAGTGCCTCCATCCTCATGTGAAGCTGAACCACTAGCCATGAACATAGGCCAGGGCCTCAGCCGTTCCTTGCCACTCCGTGTGGTAAATGGCATATTGGCAAGTTTACGCTTCTCCTCCGACAATTTTATTTTAGGTTTTGGAGTCCTTTTTTTACTGATATTTGGTGTTTTGGATTTGACATGCTCTGTACTATGACATTGGGCATCGGCCTTGGCAGACGACGTTGCTGGCATTTCATCGTCTCGGCCATGACTAGTGGCAGCAGCTTCAGCACGAGGTGGAAGTGGATCTTGATCTTTCCCTAATTTTTGAACCTCAACATTTTTGTTCTCCATATTTTAATAGGCACAACTAAAAGGCACCTCAGGTAAACAATGGAGATGGATGGATACTAGTATACAATTATGGACGGACTGCCGAGTGCCGACACAGAGGTAGCTACAGCCGTGGACTACCGTACTGTACTGTGTCTGCTGCTAATATAGACTGGTTGATAAAGAGATGTAGTAGTATGTATGTATAAAGAAGAAAGAAAAAAAAACCACGGGTAGGTGGTATACAATTATGGACGGACTGCCGAGTGCCGACACAGAGGTAGCTACAGCCGTGAACTACCGTACTGTACTGTGTCTGCTGCTAATATAGACTGGTTGATAAAGAGATGTAGTAGTATGTATGTATAAAGAAGAAAGAAAAAAAAACCTCGGGTAGGTGGTATACAATTATGGACGGACTGCCGAGTGCCGACACAGAGGTAGATACAGCCGTGGACTACCGTACTGTACTGTGTCTGCTGCTAATATAGACTGGTTGATAAAGAGATGTAGTAGTATGTATGTATAAAGAAGAAAGAAAAAAAAACCTCGGGTAGGTGGTATACAATTATGGACGGACTGCCGAGTGCCGACACAGAGGTAGCTACAGCCGTGAACTACCGTACTGTACTGTGTCTGCTGCTAATATAGACTGGTTGATAAAGAGATGTAGTAGTATGTATGTATAAAGAAGAAAGAAAAAAAAAACCACGGGTAGGTGGTATACAATTATGGACGGACTGCCGAGTGCCGACACAGAGGTAGCTACAGCCGTGGACTACCGTACTGTACTGTGTCTGCTGCTAATATAGACTGGTTGATAAAGAGATGTAGTAGTATGTATGTATAAAGAAGAAAGAAAAAAAAACCACGGGTAGGTGGTATACAATTATGGACGGACTGCCGAGTGCCGACACAGAGGTAGCTACAGCCGTGAACTACCGTACTGTACTGTGTCTGCTGCTAATATAGACTGGTTGATAAAGAGATGTAGTAGTATGTATGTATAAAGAAGAAAGAAAAAAAAACCACGGGTAGGTGGTATACAATTATGGACTGACTGCCGAGTGCCGACACAGAGGTAGCTACAGCCGTGAACTACCGTACTGTACTGTGTCTGCTGCTAATATAGACTGGTTGATAAAGAGATGTAGTAGTATGTATGTATAAAGAAGAAAGAAAAAAAAACCACGGGTAGGTGGTATACAATTATGGACGGACTGCCGAGTGCCGACACAGAGGTAGCTACAGCCGTGGACTACCGTACTGTACTGTGTCTGCTGCTAATATAGACTGGTTGATAAAGAGATGTAGTAGTATGTATGTATAAAGAAGAAAGAAAAAAAAACCTCGGGTAGGTGGTATACAATTATGGACGGACTGCCGAGTGCCGACACAGAGGTAGCTACAGCCGTGAACTACCGTACTGTACTGTGTCTGCTGCTAATATAGACTGGTTGATAAAGAGATGTAGTAGTATGTATGTATAAAGAAGAAAGAAAAAAAAAACCACGGGTAGGTGGTATACAATTATGGACGGACTGCCGAGTGCCGACACAGAGGTAGCTACAGCCGTGGACTACCGTACTGTACTGTGTCTGCTGCTAATATAGACTGGTTGATAAAGAGATGTAGTAGTATGTATGTATAAAGAAGAAAGAAAAAAAAACCACGGGTAGGTGGTATACAATTATGGACGGACTGCCGAGTGCCGACACAGAGGTAGCTACAGCCGTGAACTACCGTACTGTACTGTGTCTGCTGCTAATATAGACTGGTTGATAAAGAGATGTAGTAGTATGTATGTATAAAGAAGAAAGAAAAAAAAACCACGGGTAGGTGGTATACAATTATGGACTGACTGCCGAGTGCCGACACAGAGGTAGCTACAGCCGTGAACTACCGTACTGTACTGTGTCTGCTGCTAATATAGACTGGTTGATAAAGAGATGTAGTAGTATGTATGTATAAAGAAGAAAGAAAAAAAAACCACGGGTAGGTGGTATACAATTATGGACGGACTGCCGAGTGCCGACACAGAGGTAGCTACAGCCGTGGACTACCGTACTGTACTGTGTCTGCTGCTAATATAGACTGGTTGATAAAGAGATGTAGTAGTATGTATGTATAAAGAAGAAAGAAAAAAAAACCTCGGGTAGGTGGTATACAATTATGGACGGACTGCCGAGTGCCGACACAGAGGTAGCTACAGCCGTGAACTACCGTACTGTACTGTGTCTGCTGCTAATATAGACTGGTTGATAAAGAGATGTAGTAGTATGTATGTATAAAGAAGAAAGAAAAAAAAAACACGGGTAGGTGGTATACAATTATGGACGGACTGCCGAGTGCCGACACAGAGGTAGCTACAGCCGTGGACTACCGTACTGTACTGTGTCTGCTGCTAATATAGACTGGTTGATAAAGAGATGTAGTAGTATGTATGTATAAAGTAGAAAGAAAAAAAAACCACGGGTAGGTGGTATACAATTATGGACGGACTGCCGAGTGCCGACACAGAGGTAGCTACAGCCGTGAACTACCGTACTGTACTGTGTCTGCTGCTAATATAGACTGGTTGATAAAGAGATGTAGTAGTATGTATGTATAAAGAAGAAAGAAAAAAAACCACGGGTAGGTGGTATACAATTATGGACGGACTGCCGAGTGCCGACACAGAGGTAGCTACAGCCGTGGACTACCGTACTGTACTGTGTCTGCTGCTAATATAGACTGGTTGATAAAGAGATGTAGTAGTATGTATGTATAAAGAAGAAAGAAAAAAAAACCACGGGTAGGTGGTATACAATTATGGATGGACTGCCGAGTGCCGACACAGAGGTAGCTACAGCCGTGAACTACCGTACTGTGTCTGCTGCGACTGGATGATAAATAATGATATAAAAAATATATATATATATCACTACTGCAGCCGGACAGGTATATATTATATAATGACGGACCTGCTGGACACTGTCTGTCAGCAGAATGAGTTTTTTATAGAATAAAAAAAAAAACACCACACAAGTGAAGTCACACGACGAGTGTTTAACTTTTTCAGGCAATCACAATATAGTATACTACTAACTATACTGGTGGTCAGTGTGGTCAGGTCACTGGTCAGTCACACTGGCAGTGGCACTCCTGCAGCAAAAGTGTGCACTGTTTAATTTTAATATAATATGTACTCCTGGCTCCTGCTATAACCTATAACTGGCACTGCAGTGCTCCCCAGTCTCCCCCACAATTATAAGCTGTGTGAGCTGAGCACAGTCAGATATATATACATAGATGATGCAGCACACTGGGCTGAGCAGTGCACACAGATATGGTATGTGACTGAGTCACTGTGTGTATCGTTTTTTTCAGGCAGAGAACGGATATATTAAATAAAACTGCACTGTCTGGTGGTCACTGTGGTCAGTCACTAGTAAACTCTGCACTCTCTACACTTCTACAGTACTCCTAAGCTCCAGTAAATCAGGTCAATCTCTCTCTCTCTCTCTCTCTCTCTTCTAATCTAAATGGAGAGGACGCCAGCCACGTCCTCTCCCTATCAATCTCAATGCACGTGTGAAAATGGCGGCGACGCGCGGCTCCTTATATAGAATCCGAGTCTCGCGAGAATCCGACAGCGTCATGATGACGTTCGGGCGCGCTCGGGTTAACCGAGCAAGGCGGGAGGATCCGAGTCTGCTCGGACCCGTGAAAAAAACCATGAAGTTCGGGCGGGTTCGGATTCAGAGAAACCGAACCCGCTCATCTCTAGTTCAAACACTGTTGCAAAATTCTACAAGTTTGATACTCTGGCTGATGAGGAGCTCATGTTTGCTCAATCGGTGCTGCAGAGTCATCCGCACTCTCCCGCCCGGTCTGGAGCTTTAATATAAACTCCATGGTCCTTTTGGAGTCCCCAGCATCCTCTAGGACGAAGGAGAAAATAGTATTTTAATACCTACCGGTAAATCCTTTTCTCTTAGTCCGTAGAGGATGCTGGGCGCCCATCCCAGTGCGGACTCTATCTGCAGTACTTGTTCATGTTTATTGCTTTTGCTACACAAAGGTTGTGTTTTGGTTTTGATCAGCCTGTTGCTGATTTTTTGGTTCATGCTGTTAACTGGTTTTAGTTAAATGCCATGTTGTACGGTGTGTTGTGGTGTGAACTGGTATGTATCTCACCCTCGGTTAACAAAAATCCTTTTCCTCTAAATGTCCGTCTTCCTGGGCACAGTTCCTATAACTGAGGTCTGGAGAAGGGGCATAGAGGGAGGAGTCAGTTCACACCCATTTAAAGTCTTAAAGTGCCCATGTCTCCTGCGGAACCCGTCTATACCCCATGGTCCTTTTGGAGTCCCCAGCATCCTCTACGGACTAAGAGAAAAGGATTTACCGGTAGGTATTAAAAATCCTATTTTTCCTTTTATTAGGTGAATTGAGGCCCTTCACATTAACAGAGATCACATTAACCATTATCGACAGGAGTATTGAGATAGGCTACACACATTAAATAGGTCGAGACCAGCCAAGGCATCTGCGTGGTCCTCCGGATGTGGACGGACACACAGAGGCCCAGGGACGCCATATAGGGAATGTACTTTCGTGGAAGGGAGGTAGGATTAAGGTCGGGTCGGGGCATAGGGAGGAGAAAACGAAGGCAAACCAAAATAAAAAAGTGGTAAGTGCTATACAGCACTCTAACCGGAGGCCGCCTCTGTAGGCGACACATTGGGAGGCGTGGAGGTAGAACATGCCTCCCATCACTCTCTACAGGAGCCAAATCACATAACAAACATACAACCGAGCACTGAATATTTAAATAGACAGTTGAAAAGCCTAAGCAGCCAACCTGCTACCTTCTTAACGGAGAATGGACAGAGAGAAAGTGGTGCAGCATCTCAGAGAAACATAAACGAATAGTGTGCGATAAATCAAACCTTTCTGATGGACCTCCAAGCCCCCAGCTCCGACACGGCCCCAAAGCAGCAAGCTACCAGAGACCGCAATAAACCTGAGGACCCGGATGTCCCCCCACACACATTGTAACAAAACATGTAAACTTAGAGTTCAGAACTATGGCAGATATAGGTTGAAGCATCAACAGAATATTGCAAAGGATACAGCCATTTATGAAGCCTTTGACCAGTCTCGAGACACCAGGGAGTGTCTGGAGCCCGTTGCAGAAATGGTATCCAAGTTCCATTTGACCAAAAGCTTAACGCCATCCTCTGGCGAAGAGACAGCCATTGTTGATCCATTATGGCGGATAATGAGTTTGGTCGGAAAGCCCCATCGGTACGGTATGTCCGCCTTTTGAAGCGCCTTGGTCACCGGAAAAAAAGTTCGGCGTCAGGCTATCGTGGCAGCTGATAAATCACTATAAATTTGGAGGTTTCCCATTGGACCTGGATAGATGCAAAACCTTCTCCTTGATATGAAAGTAGTGTAAACGCATAATAGTGTCCCTAGAGGCCTCTGCCGACCCGGTCCTGGGTTTAGGTATACGGTGAATACGGTCAAGCAGTAGATCGGCTGGTGGAATATCTGGGGCTAAGCCTTTTAAAGATGTTGAGGACATGGTCTCCCAGATCCGAGATGGCTATAGATTCTGGTATCCCCCTTATCTGTTACGTCTGGAATGATCCTCAAGATCTCCGACCTTAGCTTTCAGGTAGTCCACTTCAACCTGCATTGCATCGTGGGAGGTGATAAGGTCGTTATGCGACTGAATCATTTCCTCAAATTTATTCTCCAGATGGTCTGTCCTCTGACCGATGTCATCAATACTCTGTTGGCATGTCTGCAAGGCATTCTTGAATTCAGCTGAGATTTCCATTTTAAATGACGATAATAGTTGTTTCATCAGGCCTACCGTCAAGGGCGCATCGTCACCTTGATCCGGAGAAGGAGCAGATGTAGCACGCACTAGGTCAAATGGTTTAGACAGAGCTAAAAGTTGCGAGGACTGGTCGGATCCCGTCGGCGAGGATTTAGCCGAAGGCGGGGAGGGATTTGCCTTGAAGAAATTAACTTTAGGGGTGCCATGGTTATCCTTCTTTGGTTTAGGCATGGTGAAGCAATAAACGTAGGCAGGTCCCAATAAACTGTAATGACACGTGTAGTTGTAGCGCAGCCAGGTCGGCTATAATATAAAAGTAGTTCAGTGCCTCATAAGATGTATAGAGAGCGATGGGAGAACATGGGTGGTATCACTACAT
This sequence comes from Pseudophryne corroboree, assembly GCF_028390025.1. Taxonomy (NCBI): domain Eukaryota; kingdom Metazoa; phylum Chordata; class Amphibia; order Anura; family Myobatrachidae; genus Pseudophryne; species Pseudophryne corroboree. The sequence goes on from NC_086445.1 coordinate 726,649,105, forward strand.
TGTTACAAAAGCACCATGGAGGGACGATTGTGAAAGGGTGAACAGTGCGCCCAAGAGACGTTGCAGATGGTCGATGGGAGCCCCCATGCGCAGGCGTCCGCCCATCTACGCCGCTCTTCCGTAAGGGACTCAGCTGCCCAATGTACAGCAGGCGTCCGCAGATCCCAGACCAGCCAAGGAACAGAGAGACGATACCATATAGTGAATGCAAGAGCTGGCACAGCGGGACTCCTCACTTAGTATGTACAAATAGGGGGTTTCTCTCACCTCTAGGTACTGGATCCAGAGAGGGGTCGATAAGATAGTCAGATGCTGCACATGGATGGCCCCCGGTGCAGTGGGGGACTAACAGGAGCACACTCAGGTGCATGCAGCTTGTACCAGACAGTCACTCCTGGATCCAAAATGGCCACTGCAGCAGCACACACAGAGCTACTTCAGTGTTCTGTGCAGCCTTCTGTGAAGCTTTGTGGGAGATTCTGATGTTGCTACTGGGGGCTGCGGGTCCCTAGCCGTGCAGGCATGTAGTGTGGAGATTCCAGGGGGGGTCCTGTGATGCCGGCCAGCGCGATCGCAGGACACCCGCGCCACGGATCGGCGCCCAACTCCAGCCCCCGGTTTTCCAGCCCGCCTAGGACACAACCCGCGGGGACAGATCAGGCTGTCCCCCGGCTCCGTGACTGGCGGCGGCTGGCTCCAGGGGGTCTCCGGGTGGGGGGGAGATCCTGATGTTCGTGTTATGGGGCATTGGGAGGCCACAGTAGGGTGTAGAGCTGGGCAATAGCTGGAGGGCAGAGAAGAAACGTCCTCTCTCCATTAACGCTAGGCCACACCCCCTATGATTATTTTTTTTAAACAAATCCAGATCCAAAACCAAAACCCGCAAGGGCAGTTTTGGCAAAACCAATACAGATACAAAACATAAAGGAGATACAGATCCAAAACTAAAACATAAATCCTGAAAAATGGCCCGGTGCACACCCCTAGTGCAGAGTATGAGGTGTGGGGCCCCCTCGACACATTATAGATACACCACTGGACAAACGACTCAACCCCAATATTCAGAAATAGTTTTAATATCCCTCCTAAATCCTCAACAATTGTCATTTGGATTCACCTACACAGTTACAATGCAACTGCTGCAACTTTGACCATATAGGGGAGATGTATCCAGGCCCGGCGCTACCTGCTCAGTGAAGGGATGCAGTGCAGGGAGGAGCTGGGATGGAGAGGCGCTCCCCCTGCTCTGCATCCCTTCCCTGCTGCTGCCCCCCCCTGCCCCCCCTGCTGCTGCTGCCAGCTGCTGTGCCTGTCACTGTATGACAGGCAGCGGCGCCAGCAGCATGAAACGCCTACTGCCCTCCCCTCACCTGTGAGACAGTGGCTGTGTACATATCAGAGGAGGGGCGGAGCTACACGGACCAGAAGGGGCAGGACTAAATGGGACAGACGGGGCGGAGCTACACGGACCAGGCTGCTGTACAGAGGGAGACTGGAGAGTAATTACAGTGGCTTAGGTAAGTGGAGGGTGAGAGAGAAATGCATGGTGTGTGCGTGTGTGTGTGTGTGTGTGTGTGTGTGTGTGTGTGTGTGTGTGTGTGTGCGTGTGTGTATATATATGGTGGGTGTGTATGTGTGTGTGTATATATGTATGAATTGTGTGTGTGTGCGTGTGTGTGTGTGTGTGTGTGTGTGTGAGGTATGTCTGTGTGCGCGCGCTTTATGGACGCTACTACTGGGGGGGGGGGGGCATTACGTATAACGACGCTACTACCGGGGGGGCCATTACATGTAAGGACGCTGCTACTACTACTGGGGGGGGGGGGCATTACGTATAAGGACGATACTACTACAGGGGGGGCATTACGTGTAACGATGCTACTACTGGGGGGACCATTACCGGTAAGGACGCTACTACTACTGGGGGGGCATTATGTATAATGACGGTACTACTACTGGGGGCACATTACGTATAAGGAAGCTACTACCACTTGGGGGCATTATGTATAAGAATGCTACTATTACTGGGCGGGCATTATGTATAACAATGCTACTACTACTGGGGGGGGCATTACGTATAAGGATGCTACTACTGGGGGAGCATTACGTATGAGAACGCTACTAGTACTGGGGGGGCATTACGTATAAGGAAGCTACTACTACTGGGGGGGTATTATGTATAAGGACAGTACTACTACTGGGGGTGCATTACGCATAAGGACGCTACTACTACTATAGGGGAATTATGTGCAAGGATGCTTCTACTGCTGGGGGTGCACTACGTATAAGGACGCTGCTACTACTAGGGAGGAATTACGTATAAAGACGCTTTACTACTGGGGGAAGGACGCTACTACTACTGGGGGACATTACGTATAAGGACGCGTCTACTACTGGGGGTGCACTACGTATAAGGATGCTACTACTGCTGTGGGTGCATTACGTATAAGGATGCTACTACTACTGGTGGGGCATTATGTATGAGGATGCTACTACTACAGGGGGGGGCATTATGTATAAGGATGCTACTACTACTGGGGTGCATTACATATAAGGACGCTACTACTACGGGTGGGGCATTACGTATAAGATGAACAAGACTGTGCTACATTGTGGCAAATTTTAAATGGGGGTACTATTGTGTGGCCATGCCCCTTACTTGTGAGACCACACCCCTTTTCCCAGCGCGCACCAAAGGAATATGGGAGGGCGCAAATTTATAATTTGCAGGGGGGGGCACCGAACACCCTAGTACCGGCCCTGGATGTATCAAAGCATGGAGAGAGATAAAGTACCAATCAATCAGCTTCTAACTGTAATTTTTCAAACAACTGCCTGTATAATGACAATTAGAACTGCCTATTTATATCTCTTTTCCCTTAATCTCTCTCCAAGGTTTGATACCTCTCTCTAATGTCTAGACTCCCAGTCCAGATGAAGCAACTAGTGAAATTGCTCTGTCCACCCATCTTATATAACAATCTATACTATTGTGCTGCATGGCGCATTTGGGTCCTCATTCCGAGTTGTTCGCTTGCTAGCTGCTTTTAGCAGCCGTGCAAATGCTAAGCCTCTGCCCTCTGGGAGTGTATCTTAGCTTAGCAGAAGTGCGAACGAAAGGATCGCAGCGTTGCTACAAAAAAAGATTGTGCAGTTTCTGAGCAGCTCGAGACCTACTCCTAGCTTGCGATCACTTCAGACTGTTTAGTTCCTGTATTGACGTCACGAACATGCCCTGCATTCGGGCAGCCACGCCTGCGTTACCCCAGGCACGCCTGCGTTTGTATCTGACACGCCTGCGTTTTTCCACACACTCCCCGAAAACGGTCAGTTACCTCCCAGAAACACCTACTTCCTGTCAATCACTCTGCGGCCAGCAGTGCGACTGTAAAGCGTCGCTAGACCTTGTGTGAAACTGCATTGGCTGTTGTGAAGTACGTCGCGCGTGCACATTGCACCCCATACGCATGCGTAGAAGTGCCGTTTTTTTCCTGATCGATGCGCTGCGAACGAAAGCAGCTAGCGATCAACTCGAAATGACCACCCTGATTCTATCATGTACATAGAAGTGCCATGGACACCTGGGTTTTTGGGAAAAGCATATGGTTTCTATTCTAGCACTCCCTCCTGAATCCCTACTTCTGAATACAGTGGGTTCCCAACTGAGATAATGACATATATATTATATACTAGGTGCTTCATCGCGCCCTACGGGCGCTCTTCACACCGTCGCAAGGGGCTACGCCCCCTTAACCCTTGCATGCCTTTCTGGGGTTCAATATTTGTATTATATGGAGTATTACCTGCATTCCTTTGTTAGTGGTTAAAAATTGCACAATGAAAGGGCGTGCGATGGTGAAGGAGGCGCAGCCCCTTGCGACGGCGTGAACAGCACCTGCAGGGCACGATGTACAGAATGTAGCGGGTGCGGGGGGGACTGCGGATAGTGTCTGTAGATGCTGCAGGTGGAGGGGGGGGGGGCAAAAGTGGGGGTGGGGCCCGGATGGGGAAGAGTCGGGAGGTGCTGCGGGTGGGGGAGGGGCAGAGGAGTGGGGGATGCAGATTGGGGAGGGGTCTGGAGGCACTGCAGGTGGGGGAGGGGCAGGGGTGCCATGGGAGGGAGAGGGGCAGGTGTGGGGATGTTGTGGATGGGTGAAGGGTTCCGGAGGTGCTGTGGGATGGGAAGGGGCGGGAGTACCGGGGGTGGGGTAGGGGTCCGCAGGCGCCATGGGTAGGGGAGGGGCAGGTACGTTTGGTGCGGCGCATAGGGAAGGAGGTCCGGAGGTGCTGCTGGTGGTGGAGGGGCAGGTGCGGTGGTGCCATTGGTGGGGAGGGGTGGGGGATGGGGGGACCGCGGATGGAGGAGGGTGTCTACAGATGCTGCGGGTGGAGGGGGGCAGGTGTGGGGGGAGACATCTAAAGGGGGTGGATGGTGGAGGGGGCCTGGAGGTGCTGTGGGTGGTGAAGGGGCGGAGGAGTGGGAGCCGCGGGTGGTGTAGGGGGTCTGGAGGCACAGCGTGTGGGGGAGGGGTGGAGTGCCGCATGTGGTGGAGGGGAAGGTGCGGAGGTGTGGTGCATTGGGGAGAGGTCTGGAGGCGCAGCGGGTACTGTACCTGCCAAAAAAGTAGTTGGAGGGTATGCAGTAACAGGGCCAGGACAGGGGTGACAGGGTCAGAACAGGGTTGACGGGGCCAGGACAGGGGTGACAGGGTCAGAAAAGGGGTGACGGGGCCAGGACAGGGGCGATGGGGCCAGGACAGAAATGACAGGGACAGGATAGGGGTGACAGGCCAGGGTAGGGGTGGCAGGAACAGGACAGGGGTGACAGGGCCAGTATAGGGTTGACAGGGCAAGCACAGGGGTTACAGGGCCAGGATAGGGGTAACAGGGCCAGCATAAGGGTAACAGGGCCAGCATAAGGGTGACAGGGCCAGCATAAGGGTGAAAGGGCCAGGATAAGGGTGACAGGGCCAGGATAAGGGTGAAAGGGCCAGGATAAGGGTGGCAGGGCAAGGCAAGGGACATGACAGAACACAGGGCACGGGAGAGATTGGTATTAGGGACAAAACAGTGGTGACAGACAGATGTGTCTTACCGGAGTCACTGCTGCTGGCTGCTGCTGTTCCACTCCAACCTGTTGGGATCTGCTGCTGGTGGAGACTTGGCATGGCTGACTCTCTTAGGCTGGAGTCCTGCTTCCTCTGCCCGTCCGCATCCCTCCCCCCCTCCTCAGTCACACACCGCAGACCTCGCGCAGCTGCCGGGCACTGTGGTAAGGGGAGACTGGGAGTGACTGGTTAGCCCCCAGGAGACGCTGCGGCTGGAGGGAGGAGGGGGTCGGAGCCTGCAAGCAGCTCGGACTTCTGCAGCGTTACCCGCCGGCTAAAGTGTGTGGAGGAGCTGGGCGCAACTCACTGTGGGTGGCAGCGCTGCAGCTAGCGGTGGGGTTGCCGGGGCTGGAGATAACAGAGGCAGTACGGAACCTGCACAGCGGCAGGTGCCCCACAAAACTGCAGCTAAGAAGCGTGGAGTGTGCCAGAAAGTGACGCTCCTCCGCGCCAGAGAGGGGGGGGGTCAAGCACACAGTGAGCCGGTGCCCGTCTGTCTGTACGGCATACCCCCTCACACACCCCCATACCTCCCAAATGTCCCGATTTTCGCGGGACAGTCCCATTTTTTGGGGTCTGTCCCGCTGTCCCACCCGCGGGTCGCAGTGTCCCGCGGTAACGGGGGGGTCAGTTGGAAAGCTCCTGTACTCGCTGTTCTGCTTAGCAGAGCAGCGGTGAATAGTGGAGACAGAGGGAGAGGGGGCATCAGGGGGTATGGATTAAGGGGGGGTTCCAGCAGCAGAGCCGGATTAAGGGGGGGGGGGGCAGGGGGTACGTACCGCTGGCCCCGCAGTTTTAGGGGGCCCCCCGGCTCGAGTAGCTCTGTCCCAGCTCAGAAGCTCCCCCCCCCCCCCTCCTGTCCTGCCAGCAACAACGGCAGCATTGTGCTACTGTCAGCACACGCTGCTGCGTATTGGCAGGTCTGTGGTGTTGCAGGGAGGCAGCAGTCTCCCTGCTTTCTTCTGCCTGTGCGGGTGTGTAGAGGGGAGCGACCACCCCCTCTGGATCTACCCCTAGCTGAGGGGCCAAAATTCCATGTAAAAAAAAAAAAAACAACGTAATTTGCGTAAGGGGGCGTGGCCTCGCGTCCCGCGATTAGGCCACGCCCCCAACCCACAGCAGGCACAGCAATGAGATAGGGCTCCCCTGTCACAAGTGCCCTGGGCCCCCCGGACTCATAATCAGCCCCTGGGGGCATGCCAGCAGCTCACAGGGCGCTGGGCATGCCCCCTCATTGACGAAAACGGGGGCCCTCCCGTGAAGCCACGCCCCCTTTTCGCCGAGTGTGAGTCCCTCCTTCTGCCTGAAGAAAGCTCCTGCAGAAAGCTGTGCCTGTGCCATGCCCATACTATCTGCTTCTGCTCCTAGTCTCCTATAGATTTGGCCAGATCTGTGACTCATTTGACTAACTCCGCCCAGTGTTGTGACTCCGCCCAGCGTTAGCAAATGAATCACAAAGTCACATATCTGGGCTATTATATAGGAGATTATGTGTATAGATATATTATATAGATATATAATATAATATACATATATCTGTGTCATTATCTCAGTAGGGGAACCAAAAGTGTGTGATTTTGAATTTTGGATAAGGGCTAATCAACCTGTAGTGCATATCCCTAGGGTTGGGAATATCTAGTGTGGCTGAACAATGCATCAGGGTACTGGATAGCAAAATGGGTCTGGCAGTGTAGCTAGAAACACTCTGTGTAATATGGCTCGTGTTCTGTCCTTTAGGTTTTAATCATAAAGGAACACAGCTAGCTTAATATAATTTTGGAGATAATACTGCTGGTATAATAAACATGGGGACATTACATATATAATATGCATGAGGCTTTTCAGAGATAAGACATGGGTATCCCAAAACTTCTATATGACATAGGTGTTTACTCATACCTCCCAATGTTTTTGGTGGGGAGATCAGCATGTATACCTGAAAAGATGGCGTAGCCATTACAGGATAAGCCACGTTCTTAGAATAACGCTTTTTGGGGGGCCGTATCCGATTGACACCCCCCCCACCTGTTTTTCCATCACACTATGGGCGAGCCTGGCACTCCGCCAGCTCCTGGGCTGCCCCTGACATCCACTGTGCACTGAATGAATGCTGCATGCATGCGCACAACATTCATTCATCGCTTTAGCCACCAACGTTGCTTAGTCCCCCAACCTCCCGACTGCCCATGGGACACTGTGGTCTGCGGGTAGAACAGCCGGACAGTCCTCGAATTGCGGGTCTGTCTCAGTAAAATTGGGACTATTCAGAGATATAGTTTATTTATTATTAATCTAGCTCTGGGATAACTCCAGAACCATGTCCCTGTTAAGCCTTAACTGTCTTGTATAGTGCTCTTCTCATTATCCTTGAGTGATGTACTCATTATCCATTAATTTCTACAAACGTAGGTGAAAATTAACATTCACCTGCGTTTGTAAAAATTACTCTTTGACAACGTTCATTACATTGATAATATATGAGATTTCACAGATATCTCCTGTGCCTTTCAGTTACCATACAGCCTGGCGTCCCCAATTTTATGGGGACACACAATTACATGGGGACTTAAATTCATGAAGCTTTCCGGGTTGCAAATAGAGATTCTTTCGGATCCATCCGCCCCTGTTTGGCTTCCTCTACCACACATCCAGCTCTTCATGCGCATGCGTGAATCCCAGTTCAGGCATGAACACTAACACTGCAGTGCCAAGTCAGCCTAAAGTAGCAGTATTAAAGAGTGTGGGGATACTGTAGCTGATTTTCAGATCACACTAGGCAATGTCCTCGGTGAGCGACATCCTAGTGTGTCCCCTCCTGGCCCTGTCCACCCGGCAGCGGGCATACACATGCGATATCGCACAGTGACGTCATGCTGTGGCTAGGCTGAACATGCAGCTTTGGATGATGAGTCCAAATTGAGCTGCATGTACGGCTGTCGTTAATGACCAGCAGGGCCGTGCAGCGCCCGTCATCAGCTGCATACGCTCTGGGCGATGTAGTTAACGATATCATTCAGGAGAGGGAAAATGAGTGATATTGTTTACTATATCGCTAAGTGTGTAATGCACCTTAATAAGGATTCAAATACAGACCACCTAGACTAAAACTATTTTTTTTCGTTTTCCAAAATAACTTGGAAATATTCCAATAACTGGAGCAGTACAACTACTTGCTGGAGAATAATTGCACTTTACCTATTTCAAAAATTAATATTACATCCCATTCTAGATATAGTAGCACCACATTTGTCATCTTGGCATGCCTCCCACCCCTCTCTGCAAAAGAGGTATGTTTGGAAGAAATGCAGCCTCCCCCACACTGTTCTGTGCTCATCACTTATTGGACAATTGCATTGGAATGATAATTAGCATTGTAAGTATCTCACAGCAAAGGTCACACTAAACACACATAGAAATACCTTTCTTCTTTAGATGGTCTTAAAACATATTGTTTTAGACTCAGAGATGTGTTCTTTATCATAACCTAAATGTATTAAACTCTAAGCTTGTTTTAGACCGACACCATTACAATACACCAGCAGAATTCTTCATGTGTGCAAAAACAAATGTGCATACAGAAACTTGTTAATACTTTTCCGGCTGAATTATTTTGTTGCTTTAGCAGAGATTTTCATTCAGTTCGATGTGAGAAACATCTATGATCAAGGGAAAGTGTTTACTTGCTTGTGTAACTATGTGAATGTCAACTAAAATCATAAATCAATTGATTTAGGTGCTGACAAAAAATTTCAATTTAGTCCATTTTAAAATTGTAGCCTCTAATTAGCCCTCAAAAGACCTTCAAGCAGCTTGAAGCCAACTCTCGTCCTAACCCTCTGTTCCACGCTCACTGTCTACCCCATCTGTGTTACCCCTGTCTGTCTGACCCTTCCCTTTAGAATGTAAGTTGTCACGAGCAGGTCCTCCGTCCCTCATGTGCTTTTCATTCTCTTAAATCATCTTCTACTCCATACTCCCTTTAACGGCACCAAATCCCTCAGTTTTCTGCCACCCTGACACTTATTTTAGTGTCATCTGCTGATGCAGCTAGGTTTAATGTACCCTGTTATTGTCCTATATTGTCTTGAAGTCACTATTTTTCTGTTTTGCTTAGTTGCGTATTTGTTTATGTACTTAATTGGCGCTGTGGATCCCTTGTGGTGCCATAGAAATAAAAAAAAATTATAATAATAATAACAACGAGAGTTTCCTCATATTGTAGTGAGTGTCTGAACACAAGTAGACGTCATGATCTTCTAAACCATGCAGGCAGTGGAGAGGTATAGCTGTACAATAAAAATCAAAATGGATGTCAGCACGTAGTGTGCAATTAAAGTGTCTCCTGATTGGACAGATGTCATTATGATCTAATTAAGTTTCTGCTTGCCTCCAAGTACTTTCTGCATTACAGTATAATTTTGCAACTGTTTGAATATTGTAAATGTTGCCCAGTGAATCCATGTCTCCAGTTTTTGTGAAGCTCAGGGTATGGCAGTTCCTGCTTTTGGTCAAGGTGGGACTCGAAGTGAAGGGTGCCAAGAGAGCAGTGACGTGCGGGGAGGTCAATGGCTGGGGTTGGGTCTGAGTGCCAGGAGCATGTCTCACCCCCTACTCAGTGTAACTCTCCCCTAACTACACTAAGCTTCAGTGTCCATTGCTTCTCCTACCTGCATCACTGTGTCTTCTCTTCCTCTCTCTGTTGTTGCTGCTGAGCTGAGCTCCTGTCTCTATACAATGCACTTCCTGGTGGCATTATACATCCAAGGTGTCCATCAATGCTCAACGCACGTTTCCCCACACTCAGCAGTATGCATCTTTTAGCTCACGTACTGTGCAGTATTCCTGACTGTGGTGTGGCTCTGCCTCCAGCTCTGCAAGGCAGCTTCTGACTATCAGAGATGAGGCAGAGCTGTTGCTGCCTCACCTCTCATCTCTCCCTGCAATTCCAGTTAGCTTCACAAATTGGATGAGTTTTGACTATAAAATGATTACAATAAACAAAGAAGATGTTTGTAAGTTATAAATATCTTCTTTGTATTATTCTAGAAGTTTTTACTGTATATATCAATACTCTGGTGATGACAGGGTAGGTTCTGCCTTCCATGCTTACCCTGGTCCCTGACTGCACGTCCCTGCAAGAGAGGGATCCTCACTGTGCTTGTGTAGGTGAGGAATACTGTATACTGAGTGGGTATATGCCCAAAGAACAACATTTGCCTCCAAGAGTCCATTTAGTTTGGCTATGGGGCATGAAAGGAATGTGTAAATATTTCAGATATATCTGCCAGGTATGTAAATATGTGACTAGAGCATAACAAGGTGGAGCATTCATTTGTATACTTTTTTTAAAGTGTATGTATTCAGACATACTGTAACTACTTTTTTTGTAATTAAGTGATGTCTACTTTGTTTCTTAGCCTGTGGTCTAATTTTTACAGATTTGTGCCTTGGTACCTGGCTGCATCTCTGGTTTGTTGTGAATATATTATGCATTATGTAAATAAAATGGGATGGGAACAAAATGTTGCCAGTCATAATGGCGATATTCATCATGTCATCATGAGAATGTCAACATGGTAAAAGTTGACCAAGCAAGAGACTTCTCCTACCATGTCACTCTAGACCACAGGTTCTCAAACTCGGTCCTCAGGACCCCACACAGTGCATGTTTTGCAGGTCTCCTCACAGAATTACAAGTGAAATAATTAGCTCCACCTGTGGATCTTTTAAAATGGGTCAGTGATTAATGAATACACCTGTGCACCTGCTGGGTTACCTGCAAAACATGCACCGTGTGGGGTCCTGAGGACCGAGTTTGAGAACCACTGCTCTAGACAGTTAAGACCAGGGGTGCAAGTAGGCGGGTACGTGTGGGTATGGCGTACCCTTAAGAATGTAGCTGTGGGTACGTCGTACCCATGCTGACGGGCCGACGCTCGCTCCCTCCGCTGCTGCTGCTCACCGCCACTGCATAAGGGGAGGAGAGCGCAGCCTGCGCCTCTCCTGCCCCTCAGTGTCTTCAATTCAGCACTGGTCCATGAGCCAATCAGAGCTCGCGGACCGGCAGGCAAGGCTCCTGATTGGCTGCCGGACCGCGAGCTTTGATTGGCTTATTGATCGGCGCTGAATTGAAGGTAGAGACCTGCACCGCCGCCCGAGACTGAGGGGCAGGAGAGGCGCAGGCTGCGCTCTCCTCCCCTCACACACAGTACAGCATAGCAGCAGCGGTGAGCAGCAGGGGAAGGGGGGGCATGTGTACCTGGCACTGGGGGCATATCTGGCACTGTGGGACATGTATATCTGGCACTGGGGGCATATCTGGCACTGCGGAGACATGTGTATCTGGCACTGAAGGCATATCTGGCACTGTGGGGGGATTTGTGTATCTGGCACTGGGGGCATATCTGGCACTGGGGGGACATGTGTATCTGGCACTGGGGACATTTCTGTATCTGGCACTGGGGGCATCTCTGTATCTGGCACTGGGGGCATGTCTGGCACTGGGAGCATATCTGCCACTGGGGGGACATGTGTATCTGGCACTGGGGACATTCCTGTATCTGGCACTGGGGGGCAATGTATATCTGACAAAGTGGGGGCATGTGTATCTGGCACTGGGGGCATATCTGGCACTGTGGGGGCATTTCTGTATCTGGCACTGGGGGCATATCTGGCACTGGGGGGACATGTGTATCTGGCACTGGGTACCTTTCTGTATCTGGCACTGGGGGCATATCTGGCACTGGGTGGACATGTGTATCTGGCACTGGGGACCTTTCTGTATCTGACACTGGGGCATATCTGGCACTGGGGGCATTTCTGTATCTGGCACTGGGGGCATATCTGGCACTGGGAGCATATCTGCCACTGGGGGGACATGTGTATCTGGCACTTGGGACATTTCTGTATCTGGCACTGGGGAGGCAATGTATATCTGACACAGTGGGGGCATTTGTGTATCTGGCACTGTGGGGCAATGTGTATCTGGCACTGTGAGGTAATGTATATCTAGCACTCTGGGGGCATTTGTGTATCTGGCACCGTGGGGCAATGTGTATCTGGCACTGTGAGGCAATGTGTATCTAGCACTGTGGGGCAATGTATATCTGGCACTGTGGGGCAATGTATATCTGGCACTGTAGGGCAATGTGTATCTGGCACTATTGGGGTCATATGTGTATCTGCCCCTCCCCCATATGTGTATCACGTCCCCATTTTCATTGGCCATGCCCCATGTGGCATTTGGCCACACCCATTTTTTGGCGCGTGCACACAGTACCTATAAGACATTTTTTCTACTTGCACCACTATTAAGACCAGCTGATCCCTGCACATACTCAATAGAGATCTCGGGGACCATCTTAGGATAGGGTATGAATCCTCCCTGGAGAACAGTAGTACACTCCTCCTTCAAAACTCCTCATACTATAAGCTTCTCTGTGTTACACAAACTTTCAAATAAAGCTTTCTTGTAGCAACCTGAACAGGGTTAGACACATGAGAAAACATCAACATATCACATGATAGTATGGAACTTGGGACTGATGTCACTATCACAATTCTTGATGCTTTTTACTCTTGTGGTTTTTAAATCTTGCAAAGTCATTTTCCCTATTATTGACATTCATTCACACCAATCAGATCTTGACTTTGGCTTCTGGATATGCTGAGGCTCACTGAATGCAATGTTTGCAAATTCTTCATCATACCTCTTAGATGGCTTGCTGATATTTGATCTTGCCTAAGACCTTTTCTGTGGTTGAACTTTATTGCTGGTAGCCTCTGGTTCAGGTGCATCTCCAGCTGCTGACACATACTTGTTCTGCATATCAACTTCCAGCTTTTCTACAACATTTTCTTTTGGTACTGTATATGCACATTGGCTGACTTCCAAAAACTTTCAGATAATTTATACTGAGTTTCCTCTTTGACCATGCATCAATAGGTATTATGTCCTTTAGGGCAACAGTAGGAGAATGGTTTTGAGATAAACTGCTGTGGACCAGCAGTGTGTCCTTTAGCATACCTATTGTTAGCAAAGGACACAAGCCTGTGTCCTTTAGCATACATATTGCTTTCTCTACTAGTGTATGGTTTGCCCATTCACAGACACCGTTTTGCTCAGGAGTATAGGCAAAGGTCAATTAATGCTCTAGTCCATATTTTCTTAAGAATTGTTTCACCTCTCTGTTGAGATATTCAGAAGTACACGTGTCTTCCTTGTGAAGTCATCATAAACTCACAAAGTACTCTGTCTGTGTCCACTTACAGGCTTTTCTTCCATTGAACCACACACATCTGAATGTGTTATCTTGAGTGGTGTAGATCTGCTTGTTGATTTTGGAAACAGCTGACAGTTTTGTTTTTCTACTATACAGCTCTCACATACAGGTTTCTCTGTGTTAGTCACTGACATTCCTGTGGGTGACTATCCCGTTTTGTAATTTTAACACACTGTGATATCCAAGGTGCCTAAATGTTCTATGCTAGAATTACAGTGTCTCAATTGTCATCATTGCATAACAGTATTGTGTATTAAGGATGTACAATTGCTGACACTTTGTACCAGCAACTATAAAGGTCCCTTTTTTGTTTCTCACAATGCACTTTTATTTAGCAAAGGGAACTCTGTGTAGAGATACTGGAACAGCTTTATAGCAGTTATGAACCAGGTCTCTCATAGGATCTAAGCAGAAGACTTCTATCTCCCACTATATCACTCTACACAGTAAAGACTACATGGCCCCTGCACCTGCACATTAGAGATCCCTGTGGTCATCTTGTCATAGGGAATGAAGCCTGGAGAACAGGAAAACTGGAGTCTGCACAATAGCGCACACCTCACACTAAATCCAACAAACATTTCACCGTTTTACAATATTTAGGGATTTTATTTTGGCTTTAATAAAGCTAGAGATGTTCATCTTTGCTGATATTGGTTTTGGTTTTGGTTTTGGTTCTAATTCATTGTCTGGTTTTGGATTCGGTTTTGGATTTCGGACATGCTTGGTTTTGGATCTGAATTTTTCTCAAAAATTGACAAAAAAGCTAAAACCACATAATTAGAGCCTTTTTTTGTTCCTAGAGTAATATTAACCTCAATATCATTATTTTCCAGCCATTTCCACTCAATTTTGACTACCTCACAGCTCGCAATATTGTTCACCAACATAGGTCAAAGGATGGCTGGTAAACAAAGCAACAGTGCAGCAGCACAAACACGTGGCAGTTATTTCTGCTTAAAAGTGTTTAGCAAATTAGTAATTTATCAGAGCTTTAACTAATCAAAGCAACTCGCAAGTACTTTCAATAGAAAATAAAACAACACAGTAAATAAGATTTTAAACCTACCGGTAAATATTTTTCTCCTAGTCCGTAGAGGATACTGGGGACTCCGTAAGGACCATGGGGTATAGACGGGCTCCGCAGGAGACATGGGCACTCTAAAGACTTTAGATGGGTGTGCACTGGCTCCTCCCTCTATGCCCCTCCTCCAGACCTCAGTTAAAGAACTGTGCCCAGAGGAGACGGACAGTACGAGAAAAGGATTTTTGTTAATCTAAGGGCAAGATACATACCAGCCCACACCATCCACACCGTACAACTTGGAACATACGAACCAGTTAACAGTATGAAACAAAACAGCATCAGCCAGAGACTGATCAAAACTGTAACATAACCCTTATGTAAGCAATAAATATATACAAGTCTTGCAGAATTTAGTCCGCACTGGGACGGGCGCCCAGCATCCTCTACGGACTAGGAGAAAAAGATTTACCGGTAGGTTTAAAATCTTATTTTCTTTTACGTCCTAGAGGATGCTGGGGACTCCGTAAGGACCATGGGGATTATACCAAAGCTCCACACCAGGCGGGAGAGTGCGGATGACTCTGCAGCACTGATTGAGCAAACATGAGGTCCTCCTCAGCCAAGGTATCAAACTTGTAGAATTTAGCAAAAGTGTTTGAACCCAACCAAGTAGCCGCTCAGCAAAGTTGCAATGCCGAGACACCTCGGGCAGCCACCCAAGAAGAGCCCACCTTCCTAGTGGAATGGGCCTTTACCGAATTTGGTACCGGCAATCCAGCCGTAGAATGAGCCTGCTGAATCGTGTTACAGATCCAGCGGGCAATAGTCTGCTTAGAAGCAGGGGCGCCAACCTTGTTGGCTGCATACAGGACAAACAGTACCTCTGTTTTCCTAACCCGAGCCGTCCTGGCTACATAAACCTTTAAGACCCTGACTACATCAAGAGACCTGGAATCTTCCAAGTTCATATGAAACGATGAAACCACCTTAGGCAGAAATTGAGGACGAGTCCTCAACTCCGCTCTATCCACATGGAAAATCAGATAGGGGCTTTTGTGAGACAAAGCCGTCAATTCAGACACCCGCCTCGCAGATGCCAAGGCTAACAACATGACCACTTTCCAAGTGAGAAATTTCAACTCAATTGTTTGAAGAGGTTCAAACCAGTGTGACTTAAGGAACTGTAACACCACTTTAAGGTCCCATGGTGCCACTGGGGGCATAAAAGGAGGCTGGATGTGCAGCACTCCCTTTACAAAAGTCTGGACTTCTGGGAGAGAAGCCAATTCCTTCTGAAAGAATATTGACAGGGCCGAAATCTGTACCTTAATAGAGCCTAACTTTAGGCCCATATCCACTCCTGTCTGCAGAAAGGGGAGAAAACGACCCAGGTGAAAATCTTCCGTAGGAGCATTCTTGGCTTCACACCAAGATACATATCTCCTCCAGATACGGTGATAATGTTTCGCCGTCACCTCCTTCCTAGCTTTTATCAGAGTAGGGATGACCTCCCCCGGAATACTTTCTTAGCTAGGATTTGGCGTTCAACCGCCATGCCGTCAAACGTAGCCGCGGTAAGTCTTGGAACACGCAGGGCCCCTGCTGCAACAGGTCCTCCCTGGAAGGAAGAGGTTACGGATCTTCTGTGAGCATTTCCTGAAGATCTGAATACCAGGCCCTCCGAGGCCATTCCGGAACAATGAGTATTGTCTGGACTCTTTTCCGTCTTATGATTCTCAGTATTTTTGAGATGAGTGGAAGAGGAGGGAAGACATAGACTGACAGAAACAGCCATGGTGTCACCAGGGCGTCTACTGCTACCGCCTGAGGGTCCCTTGACCTGGAACAATACCTCTGAAGTTTCTTGTTGAGGTGTGACGCCATCATGTCTATTTGAGGAAGCCCCCAACGACTTGTTATCTCTGCAAAAACTTCTTGATGAAGACCCCACTCTCCTGGATGAAGGTTGTGTCTGCTGAGGAAGTCTGCTTCCCAGTTGTCCACTCCCGGAATGTAGACTGCTGACAGCGCGCTTACTTGATTTTCTGCCCAGCGAAGAATCCTGGTGGCTTCTGCCATTGCCACTCTGCTCCTTGTCCCGCCTTGGCGGTTTACATGAGCCACTGCTGTGACGTTGTCTGATTGAATCAGAACAGGTAGGTCACGAAGAAGAGTCTCCGCTTGTCGTAGGCCGTTGTATATGGCCCTTAATTCCAGCACGTTGATGTGTAGACAAGCCTCCTGGCTCGACCGCAGTCCCTGAAATTTTCTTCCTTGTGTGACTGCTCCCCATCCTCGGAGGCTCGTGTCCATGGTCACCAGAACCCAGTCTTGAATGCCGAACCTGCGACCCTCTTGTCAAAGTCGAAAAATATTGCAGTACACACATCACGTACAAACTACACACAGATGGCCTCTGCGCGTGTACTTGTTCTGTCGTGCGTGCACATATCCGCAATTTGCGTATGATCGCTCCCGCGGTCCTGCGCATTAGCGCGTGGTATGGGTATTTACGGTAGAGTTTGTGAACGCATGGAAAGCTATTAAAACACATTACATATTTAATCCAAATAATGCACAACGTACACATAGCCTCCCTGCACCACATCAGAAAGTAACAACAGTTTAGATGGTTTCAGAACAAAGGGATTCACCTTTACAGAATAGGAGGGGACAGAACAAGGTTTTAAGGTGGTGTTTGGTATCCAGCTGAAGGGTATTTTAAGGGTAACATTCCGGTGTTGGTTTGAGAAAGATCGCATGTTCCTGCGGATAGTTATGTGCAGGAGCAGAATATAGATATAAACTGTATTTACTATACATTATGTATGCGGCGGGAATCCAGAGGAGACCACCCATAAGTGTAGTTGGGAAAGACATCGCCTACCTATTCAAACCGACCTATGACCTCTCCTGTACTGTAAATGTGCATTCCTGAGTCCAATGGACAAAGAGATTACAGTATCTATTGTATTACTTTTTGGAAGAATTGTATAAAGAGAGCCTACTGCAGGCCTGGTCAGACACAAGACTCACAACGTTATCTATCAGATGACGGAGGACAGGACCGGGTAGCGCAAGCGAATCCACTCACGTATGTAACATTGAATGTAGCCATTTACTCTGTTATATTGTATTGTATTACTTGTATTGTAACCCCCTTTCAGCAATAATACCCTGTGGTGTCGGAACCCAGCGGTTTAATTACAATCTGGTGTCATGTCTTCATTGCCCTGCTAAGGTTTAAAGTGTATTATCTTTGCATTGCATTGCTGTAAAAGGTTTAAAGTTTATCCCTGGGTGTGTACGCGCTGTGAGTACTTTGTACCGTCAGCGCGGCGTTTGTACGCTAAGTCCGTACACAGCACGGGACTTTGTACGCTAATAGCGTACAAAGTACATAGAGTGTGTATTAAGTACAGCGGCCGCAGCGGCTCCATGGTAAAGTATATTTAAGGTGTGTTTAAGGTATAGCTTTCATTCCTAAGGATAAATCAGCATTATCACTCTAGAAGGTGAGCACTCTGCAGCCACCACAGGAGAGACACCCTGGCCCTGGGGGGCAGGCTTGTTTTCTGATGTATTTGTAGATGGGACCCCGACCATTTGTCCAGAAGGTCCCACTGAAATGTCCTCGCATGGAACCTGCCGAAGGGTATGGCCTCGTAGGCCGCCACCATTTTTCCCAGTACTCGAGTGCATTGATGAACTGACACTCTTTTTGGCTTTAACAGGTCTCTGACCATGCTCTGGAGTTCCTGAGCTTTTTCCGTTGGGAGAAAAACCCTCTTCTTTTCCGTGTACAGAATCATGCCTAAAAATGATAGCCGAGTCGTTGGAATCAACTGCGATTTTGGCAGATTTAGGATCCAGCCGTGTTGCTGCAGCACTCTCAGGGAGAGTGACACGCTTTTCAGCAACTGATCTCTTGATCTCGCTTTTATCAGGAGATCGTCCAAGTATGGGATAATTGTGACTCCTTGCCTGCGTAGGAGCACCATCATTTCCGCCATTACCTTGGTGAAAATCATCGGGCCGTGGACAGCCCAAACAGCAATGTCTGAAACTGGTAATGACAGTCCTGTACAGTGAATCTCAGGTACGCCTGATGAGGAGGATAAATGGGGACATGAAGGTATGCATCCTTTATGTCTAGTGACACCATAAAATCCCCCCCTTCCAGGCTGGAGATCTCTGCCCGGAGAGATTCAATCTTGAATTTGAACTTTTTTAGATACAGGTTCAGGGATTTTAGATTAAGAATGGGTCTGACCGAGCCATCCGGTTTCGGGACCACAAATAGAGTTGAATAGTACCCCTTCCCCTGTTGCAATAGGGGAACCTTGATAATCAATTGCTGTTGACACAGCTTTTGTATCGCAGCTAAAACTATTTCCCTCTCTGGGGGAGAGGCTGGAAAAGCCGACTTGAAAAATCGGCGAGTAGGCACTTCTTCGAATTCCAGTTTGTAGCCTTGGGATACAATTTCTATCGCCCAAGGATCCAAATCTGACAGAACCCAGATCTGGCTGAAGAGTCGAAGACGTGCCCCCACCGGTGCGGACTCCC
This sequence comes from Pseudophryne corroboree, assembly GCF_028390025.1. NCBI lineage: Eukaryota > Metazoa > Chordata > Amphibia > Anura > Myobatrachidae > Pseudophryne > Pseudophryne corroboree. Next base: position 726,668,091 of record NC_086445.1, read on the forward strand.
GCAGTGGAGCCCCAGCGTCATGCGGTGGATTTTGTAGAAGCCGGGGAGGACTTCTGTTCCTGGGAACTAGCCGTAACAGGCATTCTTTTCCCTCTACCCTTACCTCTGGCGAGGAAGGAAGAGCCCCGGCCCCTTCTGGACTTATGCGACCGAAAGGACTGCATCTGATATTGAGGTGTTTTCTTTTGCTGTGGGGGAACATAAGGCAAAAAAGAAGATTTACCCACGGTAGCGGTGGAAACCAGGTCCGCGAGGCCCTCCCCAAATAAAACCTCACCCTTGTAAGGCAAAGTTTCCATATGCCTCTTTGAATCGGCATCACCCGTCCATTGGCGGGTCCACAGGGCTCGCCTAGCAGAAATTGCCATGGCATTGGCTCTTGAACCCAACAGCGTCTCTCATATATAATGCTGCGTCTTTTATATGACCCAAGGTCAATAAAATGCTATCCTTATCTACAGAGCTGGCCATAGGCATAGGCAAACTAGGTAATTGCCTAGGGCTTTTGATATGCCTTGGGGCATCAGCAGCTTCTGCTGATTAAAATGATATGCGGCATGCCTATATTCTGTATGTAGCATTTCATATGCAGATACAGCCACAGTCTCACACAGAATATAGGCATGCTGCATATCCGTTTAATCAGAAGCTGCTTGTGCATCCTAGCCACATAGCAATGCAAATAAGATGCATTTTCATTAAAAAAAGGTGCCCGATGTTAGCATTGATGCAAGATTTGTGAGGACACATCTGTATCCAAGCAGAGGCAGAGGTCACAGTGTTAGTAGCAGTGTGAGTGCTGTGTGCATGTGAGTGGGTTGGTTGTGCAGTAGTGTTCAGAATATGTGTAAGGAGCATTATGTGTGTCATGTAAAAATGCATTAATAATGTGCAACATATGTGTAAAGGGCCACTATGTGTGTCATTATGTGTATAAGGGCATTAATAATGTGCGGCATATGTGTAACAGGGTACTACTGTATGTGTGTCAATATGTGTATAGGGGCACTAATAATGTGCAGCAAATGTGTAGGGGGCACTATGTGTGTCATTATGTGTATAAGGGCATTAATAATGCAAGAAGATGCCCCTTTTTGGGCTGTGCGTCAAATGTGTGAACTGTTCCTATTTAAAATATAGGGGGTACAAGGACTGCTATGGGTGAGGGGTGATGGTGCTGGGAAAGAGGTGCAAGGTCAGAGGCAGAACCAGCGGTGGTGCTAGGGGGCACCAGCCAAAATCTTGCCTAGGGTATCATATTGGTTAGGGCCGGCTCTGCTTATCTAGGGTGTCAATGTCAGATGACAAGTTATCGGCCCATGCTGCTATTGGGCTACATACCCTGCCGACGCTACTGCCGGTCTGAGCAAGGCCCCCGTATGTGTATAAATTGATTTTAAGGTAGGCTCCTGTCTGCGATCAGCAGGATCCTTGAGGGCTGCCGTGTCTGGAGACGGTAGCGCCACCTTTTTGGACAAGCGCGTCAAAGCCTTGTCCACCCTGGGCGAGGATTCCCACCGTAACCTGTCCTGTATGGGGAAAGGATACACCATAAGAATTCTCTTGGGAATCTGCAGTTTCTTGTCTGGAGTTTCCCAAGCTTTTTCAAATAAAGCGTTCAGCTCATGAGATGGGGGAAAGGTTACCTCAGGTTTCGTGTCAGGCACCGAGGGGTCCTCTGTGATACGCAAAACATCTTTTATTGCAATAATCATATAATGAATACTTTTGGCCACCCTTGGGTGTAACCTCGCATCATCGTAGTCGACACTGAAGTCAGAATCCGTGTCGGTATCAGTGTCTGCTACCTGGGACAGGGGACGTTTATGAGACCCTGAAGGGCCTTGTGACACAGTTAAAGCCAAGGAGTGACTCCCTGCTGTTTCTCTGGACGCTGCTTTGTCCAATCTTTTATGTAATAAAGACACATTTGCATTTAAAACATTCCACATATCCATCCAATCAGGTGTCGACTGTGCCGACGGAGACACCACAATCATCTGCTCTACAGTACCTCCTCCTTAGACGAGCCTTCCGCTTCAGACATGCCGACACACACGTACCGACACCCTGACACACACACTGGGATATATATATATATATATGGAGACAGTCCCCCAATAAGGCCCTTTGGAGAGACAGAGAGAGAGTATGCCAGCACACACCCAGCGCCACTGGACACTGAGACAAAATCCCAGTCTGAATCTAAAGTCTTTAGAGTACCCATGTCTCCTGCGGAGCCTGTCTATACCCCATGGTCCTTACGGAGTCCCCAGCATCCTCTAGGACGTAAGAGAAATTTACTAAGAATCGTGTGCAGAATATCATTGCTCTAAAGTAGTAGTGGTTAACAGAAAGCAAAGAAAAAAATAATTGTAACAGCAGATGTGGATGCCCCCTACGTGAGTGCACATGCCCCCCAGCACATTCCTATTTTCAGTGCCCAATCTGCGGGTCGGATCCAGTGTGGGTTGTATACAGTGCAGGTTGGATAGAGTGCAGGTCAGATACAGCGTGGGTCTTATACAGTGCAGGTTACAGTGCAGGTCGAATACAGTGTGGGTCAGATACTGTGCAGGTCGGATACAGCATGGGATGGATACAGTGCAGTTTACAGTGCATGTTGGATACAGTATGGGTCGGATACAAAGCAGATTGGATACACCAATAGTGCACTTACTGTGACAGAGGGTGCCGCTGTTGTCCTCAGTGTGGGGGCACAGACGGTGTCCTCAGTGCGGGATTGCGGACAGGGTCAGCAGTGCATGGGTGCTGGCGGTGTTCACAATATGGGTTGCCAATGGTGTCCTAAGTGGGGTTGTCCTCAGTGCGGGGGTGCCAGCAGTGTCGGTAGTGCAGGGGTGCCAGTGGTATTCTCAGTCCGGAAGAGCCGGCAGTGTTAGCCGGCAGTGTGGTGGTGCCAGTCTTGTCCTTAGTGTGGTAGTGCCAGTGGTGTCGGCAGTATAGGAGTGCTGGTATTGTTGGCAGTGCAGGAGTGCCGGATTTGTTCTGAGTGCGGGGGTGCCAGCGATTTCCAACACCAACGGCACCCCGTATATTTATACAGCTATCATTTACAACAGCTTATACATAAATTAAAGTCACTTTTATATTGTAAATAATAAAATAATAATAACAATAATAATAAAAATAATATTATTAATAATATGTGGGGGTGTCGGCGGTGTCCTCAGTGCGGGAATGCCGGTGGTGTCGGCAGTGCGGGGGTGGCAGCGGGGTCCGACACCAAAGTCACCCCATATATTTTTACAGCTATTATTTACAACAGCTTATACATAAATGAAAAGCACTTTTGTATTGTAAATAATAAAATAATAATAATAAAATAATAATAATAATGATAACAATAACGAGATTTATGGTAAGAACTTACCTTTGTTAAATCTCTGCGAGGTACACTTGGCTCCACAGGGAATAACATTATAATGCCATACCAACCCAAAGCAGCTAAGTGCGTCAGGGTGGGCGCCCTGTGGAGCAGTTCTCTTCACATAGATAAGGAGAGCCTGTACCACATCCAAAGATCGCTCTTTGGAAGACAACTCAGGAGAATTAAAGGAAGGAACCACAATATCCTGGTTAAGGTGGAAGGAAGATACAACCTTAGGTAGATAACCAGGGCGCATTCTAAGAACTGCCCAATCACTGTGAAAAAATCAGATAGGGGGACCTACAGGATAAGGCACCCAAGTCTAAAACACATCTAGCAGAAGCAATCGCTAGCAGAAACAAGACCTTAAGGGAAAGCCACTTAAGATCCGCAGATGCAAGAGGGTCAAAAGGAGACTCTTGCTAGGCCTCCAAAACCGCCAACAAATCCCAAGGGCCTACAGGTGGGATATAAGTAGGCTGAATGCGCAACACACCCTGAGTGAAGGTATGAACATCGGGCAGAGTTGCAATTTTTCTCTGAAACCATACAGACAAGGCAGAAATATGAACCTTGAGGAAGGCCAAACGAAGGCCTAGGTCCAGGCCTTGCTGTAGGAAGGCCAAAAGTTTGGCCGTACTAAACTTGTAAGTGTCATGATTGGTATTTGCGCACCAAGCAAAGTTAGAATTCCAGACCCTATAGTAAATCCGAGCAGAAGCCGGCTTACAGGCCTTCAACATAGTTTGAATGACCGCCTCAGAAAAACCTTTGGCCCTCAGTATGAAAGCTTCAAGAGCCACGCCGTCAAAGCCAGTCGGGCCAAATCCTGGTAGACACAAGGGCCCTGAATGAGGAGGTCTGGCCATTGTGGAAGTAGAAAGGGACACTCTATCTAGAGGTCCTGTATGTCTGAGAATCAATGCTGTCTGGGCCACGTGGGAGCAATTAGAAGTAGTATGCCTCCTTCTTGTTTGCACTTCCTTATCACTCTGGGCAGTAAAGACACTGGAGGGAACACATATAGCAGCCAAAAGTTCCATGGGATTGCCAGTGCATCCACGAATGCTGCTTGAGGATCCCTTGTTCTTGCTCCGAAGACCGGAACCTTGTGATTGTGCTGCGACGCCATCAGATCCACATCTAGAAGGCCCCACTTGTCCACAAGGAGTTGAAATACTTCTGGATGGAGGCTCCACTCTCCGGCATGTACGTCCTGACGACTGAGAAAGTCCGCTTCCCAGTTGAGGACCCCCGAAATGAACACTGCCAATACGGGTGGCAGATGGCGTTCTGCCCATTGAAGAATCCTTGATACTTCCCTCACTGCCATGCGGCTTCCAGTGCCGCCTTGATGATTTATGTACGCCACCCTGGTGGCGTTGTCTGACTGTACCTGAACAGGTCTGTTCTGAATTAAATGCTGAGCCAGGTTCAGAGCATTGAACACCGCCCACAGTTCCAGAATGTTGACTGGAAGGAGAGACTCCTCCTTGGTCCACCGACCCAAAGGGAGTGTTGCTCTAACGCTGCCCCCCAGACTCTCAGACTGGCATCCATAGTCAGAAGGACCCAGTTGGAGATCCAGAAGGGACGACCCCCGCTCAAACGTCCGTCCTGCAGCCACCAGCTTAGTGACAGACGGACCTCCGGAGACAAGGAGATCATGTGAGACCTGATCCAGTGAGGCAGGCCGTCCCATATGGCAAGAATCAGTTTCTGCAGAGGACGTGAATGGAATTAAGCGTACTCCACTATGTCGAAAGTCGACACCATGAGACCTAGCACTTGCATCGCCGAATGTATCGACACTTGTGGACGAGATATGAATCACCGAATCCTGTCCTGAAGCTTTAGGACCTTCTCCTGAGACAAGAACAACCGCTGGTTGTGATTGTCCAACAACGCTACCAGGTGCACCATGCTCTGTGCAGGGACCAGGGAAGATTTCTTCCAGTTGATGAGCCACCCGTGGGCTTGCAGAAACTGGACAGTCAGATCTAGATGGCGTAGAAGAATTTCTGGGGAATTTGCCAGGATCAATAAGTTGTCCAGATACGGCAGGATCCTGACCCCTTGACGACGGAGTACAGCCGCCATTGCCGCCATAACCTTGGTGAAGACTCGCGGAGCCGTGTTCAAACCAAAAGGTAATGCCCGAAATTGGTAATGGAGGTTGCCAACCGCAAACCTCAGGTACTGCTGATGTGACATTGCAATGGTAACATGCAGGTAAGCAACTTGTATGAGCAAAAAACAAAAGTTGGTGGGGATAAAGAAACAGCGCACTGGGTTGTCTAATTATGAGAACCAGTATCTTATGATGAATATCACAAAACAAATTAAAGTCCTAATTGAACCGTTGATTATAAATGATTAATTAATTAAAGCCGGTGGTGCTCCCAGTAGTTGTAGAACAAACCAATAAAAACAGTAAGAAGGAAAGACAACTCTCTATGTTGGGGCACTCATTAATAAAATTTAAAACTTAACTTTTAATATGACTTCCAAATGACTCAAATAAACAAAACAACATATAACATGAATAGGCACCACAATTAGGCCTTGTAAAGTGAACTCTCTCCTGTATAAATGCTCAGTTTATCTTTTAACCTTATTAAGGCATTCTTTTAAACAGATTAGGGCCCTCATTCCGAGTTGTTCGCTCGCAAGCTGCTTTTAGCAGCATTGCACACGCTAAGCCGCCGCCTACTGGGAGTGTATCTTAGCATAGTAAAATTGCGAACGAAAGATTCTCAAAATTGCGATTACACACCTCTTAGCAGTTTCTGAGTAGCTTCAAACCTACTCGGCATCTGCGATCAGTTCAGTGCTTGTCGTTCCTGGTTTGACGTCACAAACACACCCAGCGTTCGCCCAGACACTCCTCCGTTTCTCCAGCCACTCCCGCGTTTTTCCCAGAAACGGTAGCGTTTTTCTGCACACACCCATAAAACGTCCAGTTTCCGCCCAGAAACACCCACTTCCTGTCAATCACATTACGATCACCAGAACGAAGAAAAAACCTCGTAATGCCATGAGTAAAATACCTAACTGCATAGCAAATTTACTTGGCGCAGTCGCACTGCGGACATTGCGCATGCGCATTCGCGACTAATCGCTCCGTTGCGAAAAAAAAATAACGAGCGACCAACTCGGAATGACCCCCTATATTAGGTTCAAAAACATTGTTGGAGAATAAAGCAGTTAGTATTTTCCATTATCAGATCTCACTATAGCAATAACTTACATTGTATCCTGTAATGTATTTTTATTCATGCAACAGGGTGACAGGATGCTGCTTACTAAAGCCTTAAGTGAATTCACTCTAGTGTATTGCTATTAAATAGTAACTATTAAACCGCAACATTTGTTGCTTGTTCCTCTGGTTGCATAAATAACACCTGGCAGGGAGTCCTGATTTGGGAAGTAATTCAGTGCCCTAAGATAAATTTCTTGTAATTATTAGCACAAATAGTATAAAGTTAGAAGAAAGAGGGGTAACAAAGTGTGCCCAGTTTCTGCTTTTACGGATCTGCTATCCAGCATCAAATCCACAATGAGAGAACTGAAAATGGCACACTTGTATTCCCCAAGGGCTGTAACTGCTTTCAACCCTCCATATATCCTTAATCTGAAGAGGTTTGATGAGAGTACAGGGGAGAGGTCCCTAATAGGGGTCCCTGATAGATATAACACTTTTGATTGATACCCTAAGAACAATTATTGATGATTATAATTGAGAATTTCTCTCAGAAAGTAATTACATATGAATAAGTAGATATACGGGTACCCCTTAAGAGATGCTAGAAGGAAGTTTCACAGAGAGGTAGCATCATTGATTTCTGCTGTCAGCAATCATATCGAATGACATCGAATTGCTAATGAGAGAACCAACGGTGCTTCTCCAAGGAAAAGATTGTGCTTCTACTTTCGGTATCCTGATAGTCAGACTGCCGATGAGAGGGGACAGAAAAAGATTAGGAATTGTTATTATAGAAATAAATCGTATGGACAAAAAGTCCTGCAGGTAACTGATTTATTCCTAAATAGATATCCTGCTTATTGAGCTGCTTTCTCTTTATATATATATATATATATATATATATATATCTCCTATATAATAGCCAAGACTCTGTGCCTGGGCCTCTAACGCTGGGCGGAGTCACAGAGCTGGGCGGAGTCAGCAGCATCTGCGGGGGGAGACACCATGGCCTGTGCCAGTACCAGAGGCAAGTAAAAAATGCCCCCTGATACAGTATAGAGGGGTGGCCATGGCCACCAGTAGCACCACACACAGCTCCAGCCAGCAGCAGGGAGGGTAACACAGGCTATGCGGAGGGGACTTCCAAGCACCGCTGGACGCAACTTCCTGGCCCCTTACACCCACACTGAGGAATCCCTCCCTTATGCACCCCCCAACACTTTTCCTACCGCATCTAGCCAGTGGGGGTTCGCGCAGGACGGCAGCAAGGGACGAGCAGGTACAGCGGGACGGAGCACCACACTCACCAATCCACAGCGCCGCACATACATAACGCTGCACATGCCACCTCGCACCGCTCTGGCCACACCACTATGCCGCCCCCCTCACAGCCAGGCCGCAACTCTGGGAACACGCGTGCCACCAGCCCCATTCCCATCCCCGGCGCCAGGCATACACTGTGGAGGCCAGACCAAGTGCACCCACCCGGAGCCAGGACGGGACACTGCTCCAGCCACTGTGCTGCTGAGCGGGAGCTCCCTCCCGCAGCAGCCAAACGACTAGGTCACTGCACAGGCAGGGAGTCCCCACTACCCACATCTGCTACTGCCATACACCCCAGAGGCACACCTCCTTTTTTCCACACATCAACCCACCCTCTTCTCCTTCACACACACGAACACTCCCTCCCCCCCCACACACACACCCTTCCCCATCCCTGCACATCCTACACCCCACCCCAACACCTCATGAACCCCTAACCCTCACACCACTACAACAAAAACAACCCACGCACACCCACAACTCCTCCAAACAAACCTCTCTCCCCACGTGCAACACCCACCGCACCCACAAGCCCATCCCACAACCGAACTAGGCCAATACCTCCCACCCAGCGGACGGTGATCCTATTAGCGAGGAGAAGACACGCAATAAGCCAGATACCGCAGTGGCAGAGGTTAGTACATCCCACCCCCTGAGTCCCCCGTCCCCCCACATCCACACTATCCCCACCCGCAACGCCACCAGACTCCCATCCATGGCACCACCGCACCCGCCGCTCCCCCACCCGTGGCGCGTCCAGACCCCCTATCCAAACCACAGCACCCCGTACCCGCCGCTCCACCACCCGCAGCACCTATGGACCCCATCCCCCAACCGCTACACCCCCGCACCTGCCACTCCCCCACCTGCGTCAACTCCACTCTGCCCCCACCCCCTGCACCTCCTGCCCCCCTACCCCACTCGCAGCACCCTGGGTCCCCCCTCCACCGCACCTGCCCCTTCCCCACCCGCAGCACCCACGCACCTGCCCCTCCCCCACCCACAGCACCCCCACCCCTCTCCCACACCCGCCCCTCCTCCACCCACAGCCCCCCATCACCCGCATCGCCACCAGACCCCACCACCATCCGTGGCACCCACGCACCTCCCCCACCCATGGCGCCTCCACACACCCAACCCAAACCGTGGCACCCTCGCACCCGCCACTGCACTATCTGCTGCACCTATGGACACCACGCCCCATCCGCAGAACCCACGCAACTGCCACTCCCCCACCCATGTTAACCCTGCTCCTCTCCCACCCGCTACGCCTCCCGGCCACCTACCCCACTCACAGCACATCCGCCCCTTCCTCACCCGCAGCACCCCCGAACCCGCCCCTCCCCCACTCCCGGCAGCCCCGCTCCACCCCCACCCCTGGAGCACCAGCACCACCGGACCCCATCCACGGCATCCCCGCAACCGCCCCTCCCCCACCCATGCCGCCTCCAGACCCGTACCCAAACCACGGCACCCCGCACCCGGTACTCCACCACCCACAGAAACTATGGACCCCATCTGCGGCACCCCCGCACCTGCCACTCCCCCACCCGCATCAACTCCGTGCCTCCCGACCCGCTACCACACACGCAGCACCCCCAGCACTTGCACCTTCCCCACCCGCAGCACCCTCCCACACACACGGCACCCCTGCACCCACACCTCCCCCACCCACCACACCCCAGCACCCACCCCACCCCAGCACCACCGGACCCCCATCCACGGCACCCCTGCCCCCCTACACAAACCACACCACCTTCGCTCCACTACCCACAGCATCTCATAACCCCTTCCACCGCACCCCTGCACCTGCCACTCCCCCGGCCGCTTCACCCCCACCCGCAGCGCCTCGCGACCCCCTACATCGAAGCACCTCCACACCCACCCCTACCCCCCTGCACTGCCTCCATTACCCCTCCACCATCTGCAACAGCCCCGCATCTGGCTCTCCCCCACCTGCGCCACCCCCATCCCTCCATCACCCGCAGCACCTCCGGAACCCATCCCCCATCTATGGCCCCACTTTTTCGCCCCTCCCCCATCCGCAACACATCCCGACCACCTCCCCCATCCGCAGCACCCCGTCTGCCCCCACCCCTCCCCAACTCACAGCACCTCCTGCCCCCCTCCCCCATTCGCCACCCACACGCAGCCAACCCTCCACCACCCACATCATCTACAGACCCCTTCCGCGGCACCCCACAACCACTCCTCCCCCACCCGCAGCACCTCTGCAACCCCTCCCCAAAATGCACCCCCCTGCACACGCCCCTCCCCCACAGACAGCTCCTCCAGACCCCCTCCTTCATCTGCCGCCCCCGCCCTTCCCCCACCAACAGCATCTTCATATCCCCTCCCCCACCCCATCCGCGCCCCCTCTGCAAGCACCCCTCCCCCACCCACAGCACCCCCGCCCCTCCCCCACCTTCGGTGACTACCAACACCCTCCCCCACCTGCGGCAACCCCGCAATCGCCCCTCCGCATCTCCCACGCACCCGCCACTTTCCCAACCACAGCACCTACTAGGTGATTCATCAGGCCTTGCGTGAAATGTTCATGCCATCACAAGGGGCTACGTCCCCTTAACCATCCCACACCCTTTGTCCCTGCATTATATAACCACACAAAAAATTATGATTGGAGGTAATACTCCATATAATAAAAATATTGCACACCCCAAGGGCGTGTAACGGTTAAAGGGGTGTAGCCCCTTGCGACGGTGTGAAGAGCGCCCGTAGGGCGCGATGAATCACCTAGTAAATATATATATATAGACAGTGTGTATTATATTGAAAGAGGATATCCTGAACTAATTGCGTTGTTCCAGCCTGTCTATTACCTACAGCTGATCACAGAGGTTTCATTGGAAATAACAATCTCAATTAGATGTTTTCTGATGTGTAGTTATATAATAGTAATAGAAACAAAAATTATTAGAATGGAGACCAACATTAAAAATAATTATCATCATACCCCAGTAATCGTCCAGAAATTGCATGCCATAATTTCAATATCACTGGCTTTATCCACATATCAAATAGATCTCCCTGTATTATGCACCAGGGTTTGATGTATATAATTATTCACAATTCAAAGGGGCACAGATATGTGTTATCCAGACTGAAAAACTCTTATGGTAATCAGCAGTCTCAAAATGTGTACAGTAAACTCAAAACACATATAGGATAAATATAGTCAGGAAATAGTTGATTGCATTATATAACTAGACACCTCAATTGCAGGTGTTCCTCTAAGCACCATGATATATACAGAGCAGACTCAGTAAAGCAGTTAATTGCATGAATTAATTCAGTACCATAACTCCAAGTGTTCCTATAGACATCTTTATAGACATCCTTTAATCTGATATCCCATTCATTTAGAAAAGGGTAACAGTTCATATATATATATATATATATATTGATAATGCTGATTTATATACTGGAATGAAGAGCTATATCTTAAACACACTTTAAATACACTTTACCATGGAGCCGCTGCGGCCACTATACATAATACACACTCTACGTACTCTTTACGCTGTTAGCGTAAAGAGTCCCGTACTGTGTACGGACTTTGCGCACAAACGCCGCGCTGACGGTACAAAGTACACACAGCGCGTACATACCCAGAGATACACCGCAAACCCTTAACAGCTATGCAATGCGATAATAATACACTTTAAACCTTAGCAGGGAAAGGAAGACACGACACCAGATTGTAATTAAACTGCTGGGTTCCGACACCACAGCATATTATTACTGAAAGGGGGTTACAATATATACAATACAATACAATACAACAGAATAATGGCTACAGTCAATGTTACATACTTGTTTGGATTTCGCCGCGCTACCCAGTCTGGTCCTCCATCATCTAGATAGATAACTTTGTGAGTCTTGTGTCTGCCAGGCCTGCAGCAGGCTCTCTTTATATAATTCTTCCAAAACCTAACACAATGGATACTGTAATCTCTTTGTCCATTGGACACAGGGATGGTCATTTACAGTACAGGAGAGGTCATAGGTCAGTTTGAATAGGTGGGCGATGTCTGTTCCAACTGCTCTTGTGGGTGGTCTCCTCTGGATTCCCGCTGCATACATAATGTACAGTAAATACAGTTTATATCTATATTCTGCTCCTGCACATAACTATACGCAGGAACATGCGATCTGCTGAAGACCAACACCGGAATGTTACCCTTAAAATACCCTACAGCTGGATACCAAACACAACCTTCTAACCTTGTTCTGTCCCCTCCTATCCTGTAAAGGTGAATCCCTTTGTTCTGTTACCATTTAAACTGCTGTAACTTACTGATGTGGTGCAGGGAGACTATGTGTACATTGTGCACTATTTGGATTAAATATGTAATGTGTTTTGATAGCTTTCCATGCGTTCACAAACTCTACCGTAAATACCCATACCACACGCTAATGCGCAGGACAGCGGGAGCGACCATACGCAAATTGCGGATATGTGCACGCACGGCAGAATAAGTACGCGCACGGAGGCCATCTGTGTGTAGTTTGTAATTGATGTGTGTACTGCCATATTTTTCAACTTTGACAGTCCACCCTTTGGCAGTCACCAATAACTGCCACTATCTAATCACTAAACAGAAAAATATCTATACAATATCTACAGAAGTTTGGATGATCGGGGGAGAGTTGTAGGTGGGAAATATATGACCTAGTGGGATAGTAAAAATCATGTATGTATGAATCCATGTCTGAGGGGCATGTATCATCGTGCCGTATATGTAATAAGCTTCGAGGTATTGCGAAGTATACATTAAATCCTTCCCATCCCGCATTAAGGGTCTGTAAATGGGCCAACAAACACTACCGAGCTCTTTTCGGCTTCTTGTTCCAACAAATGGGGTGCACATTTAGTTGATGATACATGGAGGGGGAAACATATGTGAGTGCTAGTATATGTGATTATCACCTGTCGACTATGTGTGCCGTTAACTGTAGGTTGCAGAGATGAAGAAAAGACACATATATGAAAATACATTCACATAAACATTTTGGGTAGGGCTGATGTCTTTTTCCGGATGGATGTATCTGGGCAGAGGGGGAGACAAAAGAAAAACGGGTGAAAGAAACAGGCCATGGAATTCATTTGCAATCCTTATCATAACCCTGTCTCTATGGATGGGTCATAAATTAAATCTGCTGCTATAACGGCGCCCTCGCTCCTTAGACTCAACAGAGTAGTGCCGTGCTTGCGCCGCATTAGAATTCGAACACACCTAAATATCGAACCAATAATTATGACGACTCCCAGGATACAAAGCAGAAACTTCCCAGCACCCATAATGACATTCTGAGCCCACTCTACTAAACCTGAGAACCATTTGCGTGGGTTCAACCATGATACCCAGCCGGTCAGTTCATTACTCACAGTCGCTAAGGTAAGGTTGTGCTTCCTCCTGAACTCCCACTTCAACTGCGAGATATCGTCCATCTTTTGATCGATGATCTCCGTGGGGTCGTCAGTGCTGTTCGTAATATACGTACAGCACTTCACACCATATTGAGTTGCCAGAGTAACACAGTACCCACCTGTCACGGCTGTGACATAATTAAGGACCATTCTGTGTGAATCAGTTCCTTCTTGTAAGCTTGTAACTCCCTTCCCATATACCTGAAGGTGTCGTCATACATCTCAGTGATATTATCTATAAAGTTCACTAGCGCATGGATATACCTATAATTTATAGTTCCTCTGGCAGTACGGGTGATGTCTAATGCGAGAAGGAACTGAATCCCGGTGGATTCGTGGATCAAATCAGAGGCTGCGTGCTCTGCCCTATCTATGAGGTGTCTCTTGAAGATGTGTTCATAGTGAGTATGAGTATAAGGAGCTTGAGCACTGCGGTGAACGTCTTTCATCTTATCATGGGTTATGGTCATGACCTCTGGCAGTACTCTCCCAATATAACACAATCCCTCTGAGCTCGGGGCAAGCCACTTGTACGCCTTCCTCCCACATATGGAATAGGCATCATCTGGGAGAACATAGGGGACAAAATATAACATCACCATATTACAAATTTTCCAAGTAAAGAAACCAGTCCCTAGTTCTCCCATCTGCTCAGTACAAGTATCGGGCTGGATGATATTAGCACAATACCCTGGCGATACTTTTCCAACCCACATGGTCTTGCTTCCATGATTATACCTAAACCGGAAATATCTCCCACTTTTGGCTATTTGGCGTACAAGTTCAGAGTCTATGGGTATCCTATCAGCTCTGTGTGAAAAGGTCATTGTCTGGTTATTCAACGTCACTTCCCAATTTCCCAGTTTTCGGTAATTGGAAATATTAAAACATAATAAGGACCTGTCTACATGATACTGGTGGAGCTTCAAGCTAGGGGGCCTAGAGATATTGAATTTCTTGTCCACCGGTCTCCCAGCCCGTAATTCGAGTACCTCATCTATTGCTAAAGGGTACGGTACTAATCCTGACTTGCTCTGACCTTGAGGTACCTGTGAGCACACCCAGAATTCTGTCTGGTTTAAGACCTTACCCACTAGTGAGTGGTAATCACTCAATGGATGACGGTCCATGTCGATATTAAGGTTGGACTGACATCTCTGGATGCACCCATCCTCAACTATATTCTCACAATTCCTACAAATACAATATTCATCAGACAATAACCCCTCACAGTGCCTCCGAGCTCCCTGACTACCAGAGCGCTTACTGATGCCAGCCTTTACTAAAGTGATGCGCTGCTCCTGAGATCCTACAAATTCATACTTGCCATCAGAACCCATTCCAGATCCCTGCTCGACCTCTCTGGGACCCTCACCAAAACAAACTGTCCTTATCAAAACCAGAATTACTAACAGAACCCGAAACACAGTCTCTTGTGAACGATCCATTTCGCTAGGGGAAAGGAGGAAAATAAGAAGGAGAAAAGAAAGGAAAAATGCAGGTGGAGGTGAAAAAAGAAAGTGGTACGACAACCGTTCTAGGTCTTGTTACTCTCTGTGCTCAGATGCTTATCAACAGTCCTGCCTCTCAACTTTCCCAGAACAGACACTCCAGTGATACGAGATTCTCTACACTCTGCTCTTTGTCACGAGTTCTCTCCAGGTCAGCGACCTTCTTGCAGTGGGACGAGTGGACCCAAGTCTCTCTTTCGGCGACCTTCAATGCTGTTGTGCTGGTTAACAAGACTTGATATGGTCCTTCCCACCTTTCTATGAGGCAACCTGAGCGTAAGAAATTTTGAATAATCACATAATCCCCAGGTTCAATGTCATGACTATTACTGTTCGGTAGGTCAGGAATCACCAGCTTTAAATTTCTTTGTTGATTTCTCAGCTGCTGGCTCATCCCAACCAAATATTTCACAGTCACTTCATTATTACATTTCAAATCATCCTGGGGGTCTATCATTACATGAGGTTGTCGACCAAAAAGAATTTCGAAGGGTGATAGGTTAAGGGGAGAACTGGGAGTGGTTCTGATGCTGTACAACACTAGTGGCAAAGCTTCTGGCCACGACAATCCAGTTTCAGCCATTAATTTGCTCAGCTTGTTCTTAATAGTGCTGTTCACTCTCTCCACCTTTGCACTCGCCTGTGGACGGTACGGAGTATGCAGCTTGCTATTAATTCCTATCAGTTTGCACATGACCTGAAAGACTTCACCTGTAAAATGGGTACCCCTGTCACTTTCAATTATTCTAGGGATACCATATCTACACACAAATTCCTGCACAATTTTCTTTGCAGTGAACGTAGCAGTATTTGTGGCAGCAGGGAACGCTTCTACCCAGTTGGAAAATACATCAATACAAACTAACACATATTTTAAATTCCTACAGGGTGGTAACTGTATGAAATCGATTTGTATTACCTGAAAAGGTCCGTCTGTCGGAGGGATATGGGATGGCTCTGTTGGTATTGACTTTCCAATATTCTTCCTCAAGCAAGTAAAACATGTCATTGCTCTCTTACCTGCATGAGAAGAGAATCCTGGTGCACACTAGTAGGCTCTTACCAGCTTGCACATACCCTCTTTGCCCAGATGAGTCAGACCGTGTGCCGCCTCAGCTAAGCTTGGAAGATATGCTCTGGGGGCCACCGGCTTACCTTGTCCACCTGTCCACAGAGAATTCCTGGCCATACCCCTTTGACCTCCAGACTGCCTTTTCCTGTAAAGGACACAAATCTTGCATTTCAATTAATTGTTGTGTGTTGATCGTGTTAAATGTCATCAGTGATGTGATGTTCGTTTGTATGGGGGTGCTGGCTGCTGATTTAGCAGCTTCGTCTGCCCGGCTGTTACCAAGTGAAATTGGGTCTTGGTTGTAAGTATGTGCTTTGCACTTGATAACAGCCACTCTGTCTGGTTCCTGTATCACTGTTAGAAGTCTTTTTATGTGGGACGCATGTGCTACAGGTGTGCCAGCTGTCGTCCTGAAATTTCTGAGGCGCCATAGGGCCCCAAAATCATGCACTACTCCAAAGGCGTACCTAGAATCCGTGTATATATTAGCTGACTTACCCTTGGCCAATTCACACGCTCTGGTTAGGGCAACCAACTCAGCAACTTGTATTGAGTGCGGTGGGCCCAGGGGTTCAGCTTCTATGATACCTCTGTCATCTACAACTGCATATCCAGTACACAAGTCTCCCGATTCTGTCTGTCTGTGGCAACTACCGTCAGTGTAGAAGGTAAAGTCTACTCCTTCCAGTGGGTTGTCACTGATGTCAGGTCTCGCTGTGAAAGTCTGATTCAGGTATTCCATACAATCATGCGTATCAGTATCTGCACTAAATCCTCCTTCACCATTATTCTCATCCTTCACCCTTTGTGCCTGTCCAGGCACACTTTGCAAGTAAGTTGCAGGATTTAGTGAGCTGCATCTCTTAATGGTGATGTTTACCGGGGCCATCAGTGATAATTCCCACTTTGTAAACTGAGCAGATGAGACATGTCTGGTTTGGGCTGAGTTCAGTAAGGCTGATACTGCATGAGGTGTATGAATGGTCAGGTCATGTCCTAACACTACATCCTAGCTTTTACTTACCAGCAAAGCTATCGCTGCAACACTTCGCAAGCAAGTGGGGAGAGACCGTGCTACAGTGTCCAACTGTGCACTGTAGTATGCTACCGGTCTGCTGGCATCACCATGTCTCTGTGTTAAAACCCCTGCCGCGCAACCTGCACTTTCGGTACCGTACAATTCAAAGGGCTTCTCATAATCTGGCATACCTAATGCAGGTGCCTGTGATAGACACTGTTTGAGTCTCTCAACTGCCAGTTCGGACTCATCTGTGTGCGAGATCCGTTCTGGTTTGTTCGAAGAGACCATTTCTTGCAAAGGTAAAGCCAGTATAGAAAACCCTGGGATCCAGTTTCGGCAGTACCCACACATTCCAAGGAAAGTGTGGATCTGTTGCTGAGTTTGCTGAGTTTGTGGCAGAGTCATGTCGCGAATCGCCTGTATTCTATCAGCAGTGAGGTGTCTAAGTCCTTGAGTCAAGCAATGTCCCAAATATTTGACCCTAGTCCGGCACAACTGCAACTTATCCTTTGAAACCTTGTGTCCCGCTTGGGAAAGATGAAACAGAAGTTGTTTCGTGTCTTTCAAGGACAATTCAAGTGAGTCAGAACATAACAATAAGTCATCAACATTCTGTATTAGCATTGATCCGCTCTCAGGTTGAAAGGATTGTAAACAGTCATGCAAGGCCTGAGATAAAATACTCGGGCTGTCAATGAAACCTTGGGGAAGACGAGTCCAGGTGTACTGTACTCCCCTGTATGTAAAAGCAAAAAGGTATTGGGTGTCAGGGTGAAGAGGGACAGAAAAGAAAGCAGATCAGAGGTCAATGACAGTGAAAATTTTTGCCGTAGAGGGAATTTGCATGAGGATGACTGCTGGATTGGGCACTACGGGGAATTGGCTCTCAACTATCTTGTTTATCCCCCTTAGATCCTGCACTAGCCTGTAACCCCTCCCCCCACTCTTTTTCACAGGGAAGATGGGACTATTGGCGGTGCTGGACGTCGTCACTAGGATGCCCTGCTGTAGCAGCCGCTCTATGACAGGGTACACTCCTAATTCTACCTCTGGCTTCAGAGGATACTGAGCGATTTTTGGAGCTATCCTACCATCTTTTACTTGTACTACTACTGGAGCTACATTCGCCATCAATCCAGTGTCTTGTCCATCTTTGGTCCAAAGGGAACCCGGTATTTGTGAGATCATTTCCTCTACCTTTGATGGACACTTGTCTATAAATTAGAATGCGACATTAGCCTTTGAGGGGTGTCTAATATATCTTGTACTTCTTGAGCGTGGTTCCCAGGTATATCCAAGAAGACACCCTCAGGAGTACAGTATATGACACACCGCATTTTACACAATAAATCTCTGCCGAGTAGATTAGTCGGAGCCGATGCAGCCAGCAGAAAAGAATGTTTGGTTTGCAAAGGCCCTATCGTAATCTCTGCCGGTCTACTCAAAGGGTATTGTTGCACAGTTCCTATTACTCCCATTGCCGAAATTGTTTTACCCGTGGTTTTTATACCTATCATTGAATTTAACACTGACCTGGCCACCCCTGAATCTACGAGAAAAGGTAATGGTACACCAGCTACATTAACCGTTACCTCAGGTTCACTACCAAGGCTAGCAATCAACTTCACTGGCTGCAGACTACAGGTGTGGCCCAACCCCTATTGTATGTTGAGACCCTCTCGCAGCGCATTGGCAGTTACAATATGTGAGGGGGGTAGCTGAGAATTTTCGGAGGCCTGCCAGTCTGTCCTTGGTGGGTACCTCCTTGTTTCCCCTGCATGTGGCTCGTAATTTCTCCTAAGTGGTCCCTGATCCCAATTATGTGCATTATAGTGTGGTTCATATCCTGGTCTAGGGGGTTGGTATACATTATGTGTACCTTTATTCTTACATTCCATCGAGTAATGTCCTACCTGGTGACAAGCATAGCATGTTACTATACGTGACTTACCATAAGGGATCTGGGGTTTAGGCTGATATGGCTTTTTGGTAAGTGCATCTATACTCACTGTCATCAGCTTTTCCACCTGAGACTCCCTGTGCTTACTGATGTTCCTGTCGTGCTCGATAGCGGACTCTCTTAATGCAGCCACCAAGATACCTCTCCAGTTTGGTAGAGAGGTCTGTACCCTTGCTCTTAATGCCTCTTTTAACCCATCCATTAATACAGTAACAGCTACCTCCCTGTGATGTGCATTATCTTTTATGTCCTCGATCCCAGTGTATCTAGACATTTCCTGCAGTGCTCGATGGAAATATTCGGATACCATTTCACCTTCCTTTTGTCTTATGGAAAAGATTTTATTCCATTTAACAACAGTAGGGAAATACACTCCTAATTGCAGATTGATCTGCCGTACATTCTTCTGATTGTATTCATCAGTGAGAGGTACTTCTGCGTCTAACTTACAATCAGTTATGAATTTTGTGGGGGCAATATTTGAGGGTAAACATACACGTAGCACTGTTCGCCAATCTTTGTTCGTGGGTTCGTTGGCATTACCTAACTCTTTAATGAACCTCTGGCATGCGACTAGATCTTTTCTGGGATCGGGAAATTCTGACATAATTGACCTTAACTCTGCTTGGGACCAGGGACAGTGCATGGCAACGTTCCTGATGGGAGTGACTCCCTGAGCGTCAGTCTTCCCATTGGGGACTGCAATCACCCTGACAGGATTTAATTCAATTACATCATTCTGGTTTGATTCTACAATGTGGGGAGCTATTGTCTCTGCATAATGTATGGTACCGTACTTACCTGTGGACACGACCTCACTTATCCCTCCGCTAGGGGGCCTGACTACTGCTCTTGTTGGTTGGGCCGTGCCCACCTGAGTGTCCTGTATGGTGGCTGTTAGAGAGAGTGTCGATATCGTGCTGGGCTCATCTTCCTGCTCGCAGTCCTGGGGAAAATTTAAAATGGGATACAACTGGCAAGGGTTAGCGTTAGTACATTTATCAATTACTCTCCTATCCTGTACCAATGTACCATTGTCTGTAGCCACTTTCTCCCCCACAATATATGGTGGTGGTGGTGCGGTCGCCATTGTTTTCCCGCTAGGTTTGGAACCTGCTGCGCAAGCTAATTCTTTTTGCACATCCCCATCCTGTTGCCATAAATTTAAACAATCTGTATGTCTAATCCTTTGTTTCTTGGATTTTATCAGACATATCCTTATCCTTAAGTCCTGCAATACCTCTGGTTCAAAGCTGCCCACCCTAGGGAATGGTACCCTATCTTTGTCAGTCATACGTACCCATTCAGACAAAAAGTCTTCCGTGTGTGATCCATATTTACCACACATAACAAACCTCGCTGATCCCTTGGGCCGCGGCTCTTCAACCTGAACCCTGGCTACAAAACGTCCACCGCTTGTGCAATTGGATCCCATCGCGGACTTTTACCTTTTTATGCAATCCCCAATGCACAATACGAATAGACGGTGAAAGTTCTTAGAGCGCTTTCACCCACTCCTT
This sequence comes from Pseudophryne corroboree, assembly GCF_028390025.1. NCBI lineage: Eukaryota > Metazoa > Chordata > Amphibia > Anura > Myobatrachidae > Pseudophryne > Pseudophryne corroboree. The sequence goes on from NC_086445.1 coordinate 726,688,546, forward strand.
CTCCGCTGAGTACCACGACTCACTCCAATAGTGACCACCGCGAACCCAGTAAGACCCCTATCTGGTTTCTATTCACTGGAAGTGTTTAGGAGTGACTTACCTATTCCAGTGAATATACACCGCTGGAGATTTTCCTGAGAGAGACCAGCGAAAACTCCCTATACACTTATACACAAATCACGCTTGCGTATGCTCTACACAGCGCTAATGATACAGCGATTTTACGCAAAAGTTCGTAAAGGGGTATCAAGTTGCGCTATATATATCGCACCCACAAATGCGCGGTCCAATTGCACAGTGTATAGGTACTTGTTACCTATCTGCCGTACAACCACGGGTCAATGTACAAACTGTGACCCTCAGCCCGGAGCGTAATACAAAAACCTTTTTACTTCAATACTTTGCAATACTTATGCACTGCACTATCACACTCCTTTGCAAATCACCTCACGATTTGCGTATTAAACCTTATACTAACGTGAGTCAGCTGCCTCACGACACCAAGCCTCCACTTACTTGATGTACCACACGACGGGATCCCGAATTCCCTGGGTTCAAATATCCACTTACTCCTACGTTCGCTCACTCAAATACACTTTGTTTTTCTGTACAGAAAATTTGGAATCATTCAGGTTGGCAGCTTTACCCCAGAGGCAATGAAATTTTTTTTTTATACTAATCTGCTTTAGAAACCGGGCAGTATTGTGCTATTGTAGCATGGCTACTGTCCCACCTTTAAACTAAACAAACTATTGTGTGGATTTATTATGCGCACACAACCCTATGCAAGCTTGCGTAATTACGCAACCGTGCATACCTCTACGCCACGTGTGCGGCCTTGCGCCATGTGCACGTTTTTGTACGCTTTCCTCACCATGTGTACCAATGTGTGTACGCAATAAAAACAAATCACACAACTTCTATAAATGTGAGCAATACTAACTATAATCGCTCACTTAACACAACACAGTTTCTTTCTGTATAAACCTTTACAACCAGGCCAGACTGCGTTTGTGCTTTACACTTACTTCCTTAAACATTTATTTTAGTTTTAACTATATAGCAACAAAATGTGACCGGTTTCACACAGATCTAAATGAATCTAACAATTTGAGTCTTATGGCAACAATGTGAGAGGGTATACAAAGGGTATGGGTGCCTTTTGTTGTGTACGCTTTTGGCGCCCCAAAAAAATTCACAGATTTTTAAATAGCTTTTTTCCTATTTACTTTGCGGGTTCTACCAGCATCTCTACAAACCATACAGAGCAGACGTCATCTAATCAGCACACAAGTAGGGTTTTTAGTGTATCCACCGACCAAGAAAAGGTTACGTAGGAGACTTTCTGTCCACCGTTTTGCTGATAGATTAAGTCTGCTGTGACCTGTTAGGCTGTGAGTATGTGGAATCCCTGACGGAGCCCCCAATTGATAATGCTCATTTATATACAGGAATGAAAAGCTATATCTTAAACACACTTTAAATACACTTTACCATGGAGCCGCTGCGGCCACTATACATAATACACACTCTACGTACTCTTTACGCTGTTAGCGTAAAGAGTCCCGTACTGTGTACGGACTTTGCGCACAAACGCCGCGCTGATGGTACAAAGTACACACAGCGCGTACATACCCAGAGATACACCGCAAACCCTTAACAGCTATGCAATGCGATAATAATACACTTTAAACCTTAGCAGGGAAAGGAAGACATGACACCAGATTGTAATTAAACTGCTGGGTTCCGACACCACAGCATATTATTACTGAAAGGGGGTTACAATATATACAATACAATACAACAGAATAATGGCTACAGTCAATGTTACATACTTGTTTGGATTTCGCCGCGCTACCCAGTCTGGTCCTCCGTCATCTAGATAGATAACTTTGTGAGTCTTGTGTCTGACCAGGCCTGCAGCAGGCTCTCTTTATACAATTCTTCCAAAACCTAACACAATGGATACTGTAATCTCTTTGTCCATTGGACACAGGGATGGTCATTTACAGTACAGGAGAGGTCATAGGTCGGTTAGAATAGGTGGGCGATGTCTGTTCCAACTGCTCTTGTGGGTGGTCTCCTCTGGATTCCCGCCGCATACATAATATACAGTAAATACAGTTTATATCTATATTCTGCTCCTGCACATAACTATCCGCAGGAACATGCGATCTGCTGAAGACCAACACGGGAATGTTACCCTTAAAATACCCTACAGCTGGATACCAAACATCACCTTATAACTTTGTTCTGTCCCCTCCTATCCTGTAAAGGTGAATCTCTTTGTTCGGTTACCATTTAAACTGCTGTAACTTACTGATGTGGTGCAGGGAGACTATGTGTACATTGTGCACTATTTGGATTAAATATGTAATGTGTTTTGATAGCTTTCCATGCGTTCACAAACTCTACCGGAAATACCCATACCACACGCTAATGCGCAGGACCGCGGGAGCGACCATACGCAAATTGTGGATATGTGCACGCACGGCAGAATAAGTACGCGCACGGAGGCCATCTGTGTGTAGTTTGTACTTGATGTGTGTACTGCAATATTTTTCGGCTTTGACAATATATATATATATATATTTGGTGTGAAAATCTATTATATTTCAATTCATATGTAATTACCTCAAAAGTTTTTTATATTAGTTAATTCATACCTGTGGTGCCGTGTCAAGGACCACCCAATATAGTTAAATCCCCCAATACAGGCATGATCAGCATATCATTGCTTTATCTTAAACAGGTAAATATTGTACTGGGGAAACATAAACTCCGTATCTCAATCTGAACACCACAAACGGTGAGCGGTGGCTGCCTATATATACGGCGTCCAAACACTAATTTAAATTAAGTTCATGTGTAGTCACCTCAAATTAAAATTATTGCATATAGCGCCGTGTCACCGGGCCGCCCAGTGTCAATCTCTAATGGAATGAATATCACCTACTGAGATACTAAAAAAGTGAGTTATTAATGGAGGTAAATCTCAGAGCTAAATCCCCTATTATAGGCATAATTGACATGACTTATCTTAAGCAGATGTGCTGGGGAGACATGAGCTCCATATCTCAGAATAAACACCGTGACCAGTAAGTGGTGAGCGGTGAGCAGTGAGCGGTGGCCGCGTGCTCGCGCAGCGTCCTGTATGTCCAGGGAGACCATATAATCCCCAGGTTCCAAGGCCAGAACAATAGAGCGAAGAGTTTCCATACAAAACTTGGAGACCCTCACAAATTTATTCAAGGACTTGAGGTTGAGAATGGGCCAAGAGGACCCATTCGGTTTCGGGACTAGGAACAGCGGTGAATAGTACCCCTTGCCTCCCTGAGCCAGAGGCCACCTGTACTATCACTCCTGTGTCCAGGAGGGACTGTACCACTGAATGAAGAGCTTTTGCCTTCACCTGATTCGAAGGGCTGCCTGTCAGGCAAAATTGATGAGGGGGATGATTTTTGAAGGATGCGGTGTAACCTCGAGTGACGACATCCCGTACCCAGGCATCGAAAGTGGTTTTCAACCATTCCTGGGTATACCCTAGAAGTTGGCCCCCCACCCTGGGATCCCCCAGAGGGAGGCCCGCCCCATCATGCGGCAGGCTTGTCAGTCTTGGAAGCAGGCTGACGGGCAGCCCAGGCCCGTTTTGGGTCTGGGCTTATTGGGTTTGGAAGTGCGAGCCTGTTTCGGGTACACCTGACCCTTTGCTTTCCCTGAAGGACAAAAGGAGCAAAAAGAAGTACTCTTAGCCTTCGGTACTGAAGGAGCAGTACTAGGTAGACAAGCTGTTTTAGCAGAAGCTAAGTCAGCCACTATCTTGTTGAGGTCTTCTCCGAAAAGGATGTCTCCCTTAAAAGGGAGTACCTCTAGGGTTTTCTTAGAATCCAGATCCACGGACCAGGACCGCAACCATAGAGTCCGGCGAGCCAGTATGGACGTAGTAGAAGCCTTGGCCGCCAGAATACCGTCATCAGAAGCCGCCTCCTTAATGTAATAAGAAGCTGTGACAATATACTATAGAAATTGTCTAGCATGATCAGAAGCATTGGAAGACATCTCAGCTTCCAACTCCTAAGCCCACGCTTCAATAGCCTCTGCAGCCCAAGTTGCTGCAATGGTGGGCTGATGCGCAGCACCTGCTAGGGGGTAAATCGCCTTTAAACAACCCTTCACACGCTTATCCATTGGTTCTTTCAGAGACGTGACGGTAGTTACTGGCAGAGCTGAGGATACCACCAGCCGCGCCACCTGCAAATCCACTGGCGAGGGTGTTTCCCAATTTTTACTGAACTCCGCAGCGAGGGGATAGCGAGCCAGCATCTTCCTGGATTTTCCTGGGACTCCTGACGTATGTCCAGTGGCGTAAGTTCGTTACAGTCGCCCGGAGGCAAGATACATATTGGTGCCCTCCTATTTTCCTATATTAAGATAAATATATGTATGTATGTATGTATGTATGTATGTATGTATGTGTGCGTGTTGTGTGTGTGTGTGTGTGTGTGTGTGTGTGTGTGTGTGTGTGTATGGAGTGTTCTGAAAAACAACTATATACTGTATTTATTCATTTAATTGTCTTTTATTTTAAATCACACATTTCTTAGCAGTCATACCCAGGATTAGAACCCATGACCTGTTACACTGACAGCAGACACTTTACTGATGGAGTTATTTGCTCCTGTAGAGGAAGCGTGAGAATTCTTACTATACGAAGTTACGTGTAATTGTCAGAGAAGTATCTTCATATAGTTAAAATTCTCATATTTCCTGTACAGGAGCAAATAGCTTCATCAGTAAGGTGTCTGCTTCCAGTGTAATAGGTTGTGGTTTCTAATCCTGGGTGTGATACTTGTAAAATGTGTATCTACAGTATAATACAGAGGGTGTGATTTGTAAGGTGCAGGGACCAGTGAGGAAGTCGGCCACTGAAAAGACAGCGACAGCTATCAATTAACTTAATTCAATGGTGTCACAGAATGGGAGGAGAGGTGCCCCCCTTCAGAGCAGGAGCCCGGCGGCAGATGACTCCGTTGCCTCCCAGAGTTCTGCCTCTGCGTATGTCAACTAAATGGTCAGAGTGAGGTAAAACTTGTTAAACCACTTTCTGGCGTTTAAACCTGTCCGGTTTCTTAGGGGCAGTATCAGGCTCCGGGTCATCAGTAATTTGAAGAATGAGCCTGATATCCTCCAGCAAGTCAGGAACATCCACCTGTGAGACAGACTCCCTATCAGAAGCATCAGGGTCAGAATCTGTGGGGTCAGTATATACGCCATCCTCATCAGACGAGGTGTCTGGGATGTTGGTGGATTGTGAGGAAGTAATGGCCCGCTTAGAGGACCCCTTGGTCTTAGGCGGGTGAGGGTTAGACTTCTGTGGTCAGTGATTGGTTCAATTGCTGTAACTGAGCAGACAGTTGATCTGCCCATGGCGGGTTAACCGCAGGGACCATAAGCGGTTGTACCGGCACAGGAGGTCCCATAGGGGGCGTTAGTCTAGTTACCAGCGTATTCAATAGCGTGGAGAAGGTAGCCCAAGGTGGGTCATTTTGAACCCCCATTGCTACAATCCCACTGGGGGAGGGGGGGGGGGTAAGGACAGGGCCGGATCTACCATTAGGCAGCTTTAGGCAGCTGCCTAGGGGCACCAGCTCCTGGAGGGTGCCACTGAATTCATCTAGCAAAAAACTGAAGGATGTCTCTGTATGCGGCCTCCTCCTTTTACACTGCGCTGGCTGCTGCTGCGGGTCTAATCAAGTGCAGCTACCTCTATCAGGCTGTACCATATAGTGTCTCAGTGCTTCCTCTGTGCCGACATGAGTAACATCAAGTCATGTGAAGGCACATAGGAGGCGGATGTAACTATGGTTCCTGAGGGGCACCCCCACGGCTGCTCCTCATAGCCCTGATGCACCTCCTGCAGGGGGTTTGCAGGTTAGGGGGCACCGGGTTGAAGCTTTGCCTAGGGTGCATAGAGACCTTGCACCGGCCCTGGGTAAGGAACCCCCAGAACCTGAACTCTCAGCTGCTATGTTTTCCTCAAATGTGTCTGCAGCGTCACCACCATGGAATGTGGGATCAGCCCCTGCTCCATTGCCCTTTGTAGCTGACATATCCGAAAACTCAATGCAGGGCAACCCAGTACAATATCAGCAGCACAATACCTGACAAGAACCCCCTTGTGCAGTGTATTAGAACAAACAGGGAATTCAAGAGGTATATGTGACTGAAATTCACAGAGAAAAATACACAATAAGTATATCCTTTGAACTACCTATAATAAATGATAAACCTGACGCACCTAGCCCCCTCAGGTTATAGAATATAGGGATAGCAATCTGAGTGATAGACACGAAATGGAGGTCACACAGCAGCTACATGCACACACATATAGTCACGATGTACAATGCAGAAATTATGACATGCAATAAAACTGCACTGGACTAGCAATACAAAGTAATACTCAGTATGGCTATATATTTAGTAGATATAGCAATGCACAGTAATGACTGGATGTATATCACAGGGTACTTGTACTATATAACCCTGACCAAATGCACTGTTTCTTAACTAACACTGTCAACAGACATGTAGAATACTTAAGTGTCTTGTAAAATGCACAGCGCTGACATGCAGGTGGCTTTACAAAGGAGGATTTGCCCAAACAGTCCCAGGAACAGTGCTGCTCTGTGTAATGGCACCCAAACACTTACTGGGAGTGAGGGAGATAGAGATATGCAGCTCCAGGACGGGAATAGTACTATAAATGGTGCCCTGGGGCTGGGGGAGGGGCTACAGCTCCAAGCTTTATCCCCCTGCTGAACTTCACCACTTATACTATGGGCTGTTAATAAAACTGTTTTTGTGAGGTAAAAAAACCGACCTCTGCCCTTGCCCTGGTGGTTTATTGGAGTCCCTGCCCGACCACAGTGTCCACGCCAGCGTGCGCGGTCCGCCTCCCACCGGCCGCGCCGGATCACGATTTTAGCGGGACCCGCCTAGGGGACCCACTTTTCTCCTCCCTGAGTGCGGCCACGCGATCCAGGAGAACTTCGGCGGGTGTGTGACTAACGAGGAGCAAACCAGAGCCTCTGCTGTAAATACCCGGCAACCAGGGCGCGGGAGTATACAGCGCCGCTGGGGGAGGTGATGGAGCTGCAGCAGGAGATGTCAGACTGACATCTAATACTGACAGAGTCATTGCTGCAGGCTTTCAAGTCTTCATTTTTCACTTAGAAAGCTCTTCTCGGGGCTGCTGGAACAGCCCCCCTGTTGTATGCCTGCTTACTGCATGACACCAACTACAAAACTGAGCTCCTGTGCACGGAGGAGGCGGGGTTATAGAGGAGGCGGCGCTATGCATCTTGGGAAGAAGGTCAAAGCTTTGAGCCTGTTGGTGCCTCGGATCAAGATCCTACTCTACACCCCAATGTTATTCCCTGTGGTACCCAGTGTACCCCGCAGCAGAAAATAATAATAATAATAATAATAAAAAAATTGGGGCAGATGTATAAAGCCTTGCGTTATCACCTTCCACTTATCACTGCTTTATCACTTCTCCAGGCTTAATACAACTGCCCAAATATTCTTAATAATGTGTGGGGGTGCTAGCAGTGTCCTCAGTGTGGGGGTGCCAGTGGTGTCAGCAGTGTGGGGATGCCTGGGGTATCGGCAGTGTGCTGGAGCCGTTGGTTTTGGCAGTGCACGGGTGCTGGCCAGTGGTGTATTTATAATGGGTGTAGTGTGTGTGGTACACAATAGGCCCCTGAGACTAACTCTGTACCCTGTCCACACCGCAAACCCTGCACCCAGTTTTTCAGTACTCACCTCTCCTGAGTCCTCCACTAGCATCTGCCCACAAATCTCCAGATAAATGTCGCAGTTTTCTCTGAGTTTAGCGAATGCGCAGTAAGGAAATCTCCAGGAAAATGCCCGCTATACCGTTTCTTCGGAGATTTGCACATGCACAATGTGTTCCTCTAGTGCAGGGGGTGGCCGTCATCTTGCTGTGCTGTCTGCTGTGTCCATTGAAGTCAATAGGGAAGTACAGATTGGCTGAGAGCTGTGAAAGACGACACTCTCAGCCAATCAGCAGTCAGTCCATTGATTTCAATGAGAGTTTAGAATACGAGATCCGACAGCAGGAGGACGGGGTTTTGCCTTGGTTTGGGATTCGAGGCAGAAGATCCAAACCCTGACTCGGATTGCCTCGGATCCCGGAAGTTCGGAGCGGTTCGGATTTCCTAACATCCAAATGGCTCATCTCTAAATAAAGTGCATACTTTTCTTTTGTTTGTTTATCTATTTAACTTAAACCATACATAAATGTGTACATGTAATTTTAAAGATAAATGAGTACAGCAGAAAATAAATCAATCTTATTTTATAAGTAAATTGCTTAGAAATCTTTCCTGAAGTACATAAATCTGCAGCTTATTTTGATTCAAATATGTTAGTATTCTCTAGTATGGTTAGTTGAGTTATTACACTTGATCACAAAACTACACCTTCCACCCACATATTACTTGCGGTCAGATTTGCTGAGATTTCTGGAAATAGCATGACACATATCAGTGATGTACAGTAAAACAACGAACCTCAGTTAATATTAAAAGGCACATCCTGATGTATTAACATCACAGAGAATGTGAGACAGAGTGTCCACAGATTCCATTAGTGAGCTCATATGGTATTGCAAATTGTAGTTGCCTAGAATTTTTTTGTGATCTGCCCTAACCAGATCTCATTAGTGACAGCACGTCATTCTGAAACATCTGGAGTTTGGTTACCAAACGTTGCCTGCATAAGCGAAATGCAGTAATGTAATTTCACATAGTAAATAAAATAAAAAAGTTAAATAAAAAACAGGCCAAATACTATTGCCAACTCCTAGTAAAATATGAGGCATTAGGTTTCTCAGGAGCTTTCAGCAGTATGTTAAGGAAACACAATTACATAAGATTTATCAAAGCTCAACATTAAAACAATATAAATACCTAGTAGGAACACATCTCCATGATTTTATGTAGTGGGATGAAAATAAAGGAGATGACTGGTGAGTGAGAACATAACATGAAATAAATATTTCACTCTGTGAACGCTTCTCATTAGTGCATGCAGCCAGAGGCGGATTGGCCATAGGGTCTACAGGGAAGATTCCCGGTGGGCCGACGCACCCGTGGGGCCTGTTTTGTTTGAGGACATGTGGTCCTATTTATAGACATAATGAATAAGATGCCAAACAATTTGCATATATGAAAATAACTTTGCCACTTAGCCTGTGATTGAAGATGATCTAGTGCACAGGTTCTCAAACTCGGTCCTCAGGACCCCACACGGTGCATGTTTTGCAGGTCTCCTCACAGAATCACAAGTAACATAATTAGCTCCACCTGTGGACCTTTTAAAACGTGTCAGTGAGTAATTAATACACCTGTGCACTTACTGGGTTACCTGCAAAACATGCACTGTGTGGGGTCCTGAGGACCGAGTTTGAGAACCACTGATCTAGTGTATGCTCTGTCTGCCTGCTTGGCTGACATATAAGATTGAGTGAATAGTGATTGGGATACGCGGTTGGTGTAATAAGCAAGAAAATATATCTTTCTAAAGAATGATATAGTTTCTTAAATTCTGAAGGTGTATCATATAATGTGCTCATAACATAAAATGTTATTTCCTTTTAACTTCCCCTTGATGCTGGACATGCCCACTATCCGGAAAGTCTTGGGGGGAGGGTGCTGCTGCCACGGCCCATGGCTAGACCTTACATCTCTGGTGCTGCCCATGTGGGGCCACTAGTACAATTTTATTCCAGGGCCACTTTTTGTTCCCAATCCGCCCCTGCATGCAGCTGTCTTCCCCTGGTTTAGAAATATGTCAACAAAAATCTTTATACAGAAAACTATTGCACCAATCTAGTATTGACTGCATGTCATAATAGGGGTGTGCACCAGGCCATTTTTTGGGTTTTGTGTTTTGGTTTTGGACTGTATCTCATTCGTGTTTTGGCTCTGTATTGGTTTTGACAATACTGCCCTTGCGGGTTTTGGTTTTGGATCTTGATTTTTTTAAAGAAATCATAAAAACAGCTAAAGTAACAGATTTGGGGGGCGTTTTTGTTCCTGCAGTATTATTAACCTCAATAACATTCATTTCTACTAATTTCCAGTCTATTTTGAATACCTCACAGCTCACAATATTGTTTTCATCCAGTTTAGGCCAAAAGGTTACACTAAGGTAGCTGGATGACTAAGCTAAGCGACAGTAGTGGTCGGCACAAACACCTGGCACATATAGGAGTGGCACTGCAGTGGCAGGATATCGGTTTTATAAGCTATGCAAACAAAATGCTCCAAAGAGCACATAAAGAGCTGCAAAATGGAAACGTCCTTGGGCCCTCCCACCCTTATGTTGTATATTAAACAGGACATGCAAAGTTTAACAAACCAATCATTTCAGCAACAGGGACTGTCACTTGTGGCTGAAATGATTGGTTTGTTTGGGCCCCCATTCCATCCTAGTATAGAGGATATTTGTTGGAAAGGGATCCGGTCAGCATACCTGTAATCAAGATGCCGACAGGTGGAATACCGACACTAGCCACAAGATCGACCCCAGTATCCTGACAAGGATCACAATGCTGGTGCCGGAATTCCGACTGCTGGCATCCCAAGTATAAGTATGCTGGGGAGAGTTAGGGTCAGGCTATGGGGAGAGTGGGTTAGGGTTATGCACCACCTGGGAGGGTTACTAAAAAGTAGGGGGTTACTATTAGGCACTAAGGGGGGGGGGGGGGGTTAGGATTAGGCTGCGGGAATGGAGGGTTAGGGTTAGGCTGTGTGCGTGTGTGTGAGGGATGGTCAAGGTCAGGCTGCAGCGATGGAGGGTTAGGGAGGAAATGGGGTGGGTTAGCATACTTACCTAGTAGGTTTCGGGGTGTTGTGCATTGTGCAGCCGCTGTTGGTATTCAGACCACAGGAAACCCAAGCGGCAGGATCCCTATACCATTCCAAAAGTGATCTGTGTGCAGGTGTTGTTATTGCAGAGTTCTGTAGGCACACACCAGCAGATGACTCAAACTATGAACAGCCCAGTTACTTAACCAGTTACTTAATCAGTGGTGTTGTTTTATTGATAGATAGCAGGTACAGCCATACACAGTAAATAGAAGATGGGAACTGCACATGCTCAGTAGAGATATCAGTGGCCATCTTGGGGTAGGGCATGAAGCCTTACTGGTGAACAGGAAGACTGCGCACTCCTCTTTTGACAATATAAACAACCAATATATCAAAATAGTTAATAATGTTCCTGTGTAATAGTGGAGGGTAGGGGTAATAGTAACAGCCCATAACCTAATACTAAGGGCCCTATAAAAAAAAATGTATATAACTTTTTTTATTTTTCCCTATTTTAAATACAGTGTATATTCTTATATTATACAATGTTCTTTTAAAGGTGCCTCAAAATGCAATGATATTTTGTATTCATAAGCTTGCCTCTACAATACATGGTAGGTGGCAGCTACATGTTTAAGATATCATTGCAGGGTTAACTTTATCTCTGAGAGTCCTTCTCAGGCACATTGCCAAAAGTAGTCAGAAGGAAGAAGGTGCTTTAAAACAATAAGCAAGCTAAATGGGTAATGACAGTCACACTTGTAAAGGGTGGAATGCTTAGTAATCTTCTCCAGTTTGATAATGTTTTTATTGTGAAGGATTTTCTAAGCACTGTATTTTCTTTGTCCTAATCATACTGTAGGCTTGTATTCTTTTAATAAAGTGTTACTTGCACTGGACACAATTTGCAGCTCATTTGTCAGTCTATAAGAACAATTCTGTTTATAGCAGTTCATCAATAGCTGTGTTTTTCTTTTGGTAACTGGGATAAAAACTCCGCTAATGATGTGTCAGTTTTAGCCAAAGCCGCAGGAAAAGAGAGTCTTTACACCTGATGACCAATTCTGAGCATTCAGAATTCACCACTACACATATATATATATATATATATATACACACATATAAATCATGTATCTCATTTTAAATAAATTAACCTGCCTAGGCCAAATGACTATTTATCATTATCACTGGTCTGCTATAACATTTATAACACATTTGGGTCTACTTATCAAAAGCATAAAGTTCTAACTTTCAAATGAATTATCATGTTTTAGACCTAAGAACTAAAATATATTATCAATGCCTATTTACCAAGGACGGATGTTGTACAAGTGCCCCAGCTGTCCTCCAATTACTAACTCCATATCAAGATGGCATTCTCCGAAGATCCCGGTGGGTTGGAGGTGAAAATGTAAAACTGCACTTATGATCAGTATAGGGCTCGCTGGGCTTTACACTGACTGCGATTGCTGTTTTATATTTTCAACTCCAACCTGCCTGGAAGCAAGCTGCTGCTTCATGAATAAAGCCTAAAGTATCAAACATTGATTGCATGTTCTATATGAACTAGCATCCAATGACTTAAAGGGCATGCTGGTTCTTGTAGAAACAAATGCACCAGCATACCCTTTCAGTCAATGGTTGCCAAGATATAAGGGAAAATGGATTATCACATTAGCAAAACACAAACAAAAAAGCACAATCATAATTTGATATAAGGTTTAAATAGATAAAACAAAACTCACCATATACTATATTCAAAACTTTACTATCAAATAAAATCTTTGTCCCTTGTCACAACTCACAACCAAATCCTTCTTTTTCGGTGATGCAGTGTGAAATTCTCCTGTCTTTGCTCATATTGGACAAAAAAAACAACAACATACAGTAAATGGAAACACTACAGCTCGTTACGAGCACCAACAATTATACTGCTTTCAGATTGCAAATGCCGGGTCGCACCCGAGAATTGGAAACGGGACCTTCCTGGGTGCAACCCGGTATTGGACCCTGAGAACTGGCTTCCTGAACCGGCATATTGCAGGGTCAGGTTGTCATCGGGGGGCGAGGACCGCGGCGTCATCGGGGGCAGGTGCGGAGGTGGTGCTAGGAGATGAGATCATCTCTGCGCCGCCTCTTATTATGCTGTGAATGGGTACCAGGTTGCATCGATATGGGAAACCCATTCACACTGCACCTTGACCCGGTAATATCCCGGGAATAACCCTTCTTTATTCCCGGGTTGAATTTCCGGGCCAGGTAACCTGGGAATTTGGGACTGACCCTTTCACACCGCACAGCGATCCGCGTCGACCTGGCAATATACCGGGTTGATACCGGGTTATTTGTGTGGTGTGAAAGGGGTATAAATTACTGAATTGCCTGGGACTTTCCTTACTTTATTGTAAAAAGAGGCCCTATAATCAAAAATGAGTTTTGCCCTCAAGCAGCTAAAAACATCACAGGGAAGGAACTAAATGTATAAAAAAAAAAGATTTTCAGGCGTTTTCTATTTGTTCCCCAACAAAAATGACCAAAGGTTGAGTTTTAGCTCTGTAAATTATCATAATAGTGTTTAAATATTTCTGGATATGAACACATATATTTATTCTGTTCTGGAAACAACATTTTAATGCTGGGCATACTGTACATGGTCAGATGACATACACTCTCACAGTGTATGTCATCTGATGTCGGTGCTCCGCCCCTGGGGAGGAGACATTTCTCTGTTCCTTCCCATGTGAAGGAACAGGATATTGTCCTTCGGTCAACAGCGGTAGGGCATAGACTGCCCGATGTGGCCGACCTGACACTTAGAAAATATTGCATCAAAGGGATGTGCAGAACAATCTGGCATGCCTAACCGATCAATATTTTCGGAGCGGTCGTTCGCATACATACTGCAATCATCTGGCCGATCCACTGATATTGGGCGAATTGGACAGATAATTGTAGCATGTATGCCCAGTATAACATTTAACATTTTCATAAGAGCCCAGAGTGAAATTAGTGCATCATGAAGAATCATAATGGGATTCCACAAATTAGATTGGAATATCCCCTAATTTGTCCCTGTTAAGTTTTATTGAATTCACATTAATGTATTATTCCATATTGAAGTCAGATTTTAGAATGCTTTGCAATACTGGAGTACAGTTTTTGCGTTAATCTTACTCATCCTGACAGATCTTCCATTAATATTGAAGGAGGAAGAGGAACGAAGAGAAGGTTGAAGGAGGACAATAGAGGAGGAACCCAACCCCAGTGCTTATGCCAGAACTCACTCCTTTGAAGCCCACATTTAAATAAATCAGCAACAATGTATGTAAAACCTTGCGAAAGAGACCATGTGGCGAGTGGTAAACTCTGGGTGTTATATAAATCTGTATGTGATCATATTGAAGACAGTAAGTAGCATTCTTAACACCTCCAGTAAATTATGCTGTCCATACGCCTAAAGATTTATTTTCGGATCTGGACGGTTGGAATGAAAACCTGTTAATGGATGAGCAGAAATGACAGTTGGCCATTTGCTCCTAAATGCCGTAAAACTGACAAAAAAAACAGACGTGGATTTAACCAATTTGTCTGATTGACCATTTTTGTCTGTTTTCCAGTGTTTGGAACAAATTGTCAATTGTCATTTGCTCTCCTCCATTACCAGATTTTAATTCCAACCAGCCAGATTTGACAATAAATCTGTAGGTGTATGGCCAGCTTTACTTCCATTCATCTCCAGAAAGGGTCCCAACAAACACCTTTCACTTCAGCCTCGTGGGTGACAGTCCATCTGGAAGATTCTTTAAGTTAAGTGTGGAGTAAGGGAGGAAATCAATCTCAACCCAAGCCCTGGAAGTGAGTCTTGAGTGCGGAAATGGATATATGGGAAGGTACAACACTAAACTGGGCATGCAGAGCATGACATAGGCCCTCATTCCGAGTTGATCGCTCGCTGCCGTTTTTCGCAGCGCAACAATCAGGTTACTATTGCACATGTGTATGCACCACAATGCGCACACGTGTCGTACGGGTACAAACAGCATCGTTGCTGTGCAATGCTTCTAGTGATGAATCCATTCGCACAACCGATCGCAAGGAGATTGACAGGAAGAAGGCGTTTATGGGTGTCAACCGACCGTTTTCTGGGAGTGGTAGGGAAAACGCAGGCGTGTCCAGGCGTTTGCAGGGCGGGTGTATGACGTTAATTCCGGGACCGGACATGATGAAGTGATCGCAAGGGCTGAGTAAGTTCAGACCTACTCAGAAACTGCAAAAAAAAAATTAGTCCCGCTCGGCTGCACATGCGATCGCACACTTGCAAAGCGAAAATACACTCCCCCGTGGGCGGTGACTATCTGATCGCTACTCTGCAAAAAATAGCTAGCAAGCGATCAACTCGGAATGAGGGCCATAGTTGTAAGTATCTGTCATAAAGGGGATTAAAATTCCTCCTGGAGTTGCTGAAATGAATTAACAAGACTGTCTTGGAAAACTGTCCAAAAGTGATGAGCCATATGTAATCTAAATTAAACTTGCAAAATTTGGTCAGAACATCATTAAACCAAAGCAGGGCATCAGGGTCAATACCAGCACCAACAAGGAGAGCATCTGCAAATCTCCACACTAGAGACACCTACATAACAAGCAGTTCAACTGTAGTACTGTAGATGCCAACAAAACCGCAAATAGGCCATAGAAGACTGGCTGAGCAGGTAATCCAGCCAACATACAGTACCTACAAGGCACAGGCGCACTTCCAGTACGTAAGCACATATATTGAAAGTGGCAATAATTTAAAATGTGTACATAACCTTTTTCCATTTGGGACAATCAATACCGGGGTGGACCCAGGCCTCAGTAGATTTCAATCTGCCCTACCTCCCTCTGTGAATTTCCCTCAATTGTTTCTTCTTTGCCTCAGTTCCACCAGGGGTTTTGCAGATCAGCAAATTTGTGGTGCATAGATTGTACTCTCTATTCAGAGATAAGCAATACCATCTAGGTGGATGGGCCTCCGTTAGGCATGACATGGAGGAGAGGGGATTGTGTTTTGAGCTGTGCATCTGAAGGCAGTGTGCTATCCCTCTTTGTCACCTCTTGAGGCCACTGCAGTATGACAGGGCCTGATAGTATGATACTGATTTTACTGTTCCGTCTACCTTGCCAACAATTTACAAAAATAATATCTTACATTAAAAAAGCTTGCTAGGATATAATAATTGTTTTAGATTACTAGCCCATGTATACAGTACCCACCTTGTTAATACAAATGTTCCTAATCTACAACAATTATACTCTCCCAAGTAAATAAAAGTAGTAACACATCTGAAGGTATTTTATTGCTTGTAAGGCATGTATAAATATTGAGGAAAATAATAATTTGCAGTCATATATTTTTAATTCAAAATTGGAACATATATAAATGATCAAAGTACTTACATAATATTGTCACTTTTGTTCAGCTTAATACCTGCGGCTTTAAGCACCACTCTGGTGTCACGTTCTGTGTATGAGTTAATTTCTATGCAAGTGTTCATCTGTAAACCCATATTTCTAAATGTCTGGTGTTTGCTTCAGATCTGTTAATCAGCATACTGTTTACCTGTATGTCCTGTGCACTGTATCGAAATATTGCTACAATATGGTTACATCTTATGTCCTCACCCATTGTCCAAAGTTGCATTCATGTCTCTAGCATTCCATTTATATGCTCCTGAATGACCTTTCCCTTGCTACGTCTTATTTAGTATACTGTACACTCCTGTGTAAATAAAGATGTTTAAATGAATTGCTCATCATCAACTAATGAAGTTATAGTGTCTCATGTCTGTCTATCTTATCTCATTCTTAGAGGTTAATTCAGTTAGTTGCATCTCAAAACCTCTTTTGGTCAAATCTTGTCCCAGAATCATTGATTTTTGTACCCAGCCTTACAGGGCTGTGAACAATATTAGCGAGTCTGAAGTTATCATAAGTGTGACATACCTTTGCACTTATTCACTAGAGGAGATTATTCAATCAATCCCTTAGTTATTAACCTCTGGATTGTCTGCAATAATGAACAAAAGTTATCTTGTGTTAGCAACATTTCAACCTGCTGATAATATGTAATTTTAGATACTGCTAATTTAAGGTTTAAGCTGCCAGCAATTAGTTTTTCTTTTTCTTTACTCCCTATGAAATACACTGTTGTGTTACTTACAAACACATTGCAGATTCCACTGTACGATTTCTTATATTCTTATGTTGTGTTATGTCTGGGTTAATAACTTTTGCATGTGGCATTGGCCTCACCTACCAGTAATTTGTCTAAGGATAACATTGTTAGATAAGTCTACTATTGTTGGCCTGTCTATGGTCGATGTGGTCCTTCCTACTTAAGGCCAGTTTAAGAATTTTCTCCAGGGGCACTTTAAGTTCTCAATTGTTGAGAGGGAAGTGTGCTCTGCACTGGATCTCCTTTTGTCTGTGGTCGCTGAGTCCCTCTTGTACACCATATTCTGGAGACAGAGGTGCATCTCAGATGCGACCACTGGCCAAAGTGCGCTACTGCATAAGAGCAGCTTTTCTCCTCCAACCTCCATTACAGAGGATGTGCCCCTGAGCGTCTCTGTACACGAAGACCTGGGGGGGTTGTAATAGCCTGCGAGAAGCAGGAAGTGCAAGATTTTGTGCAAGTTCTCTCCTTTGCTTTAAAAGCTGCAATAATTCACACGGTAAAACCAACCTAAGCCCATATATGTCTGGTTGCATTTAGGGACCTGCATTAACCCTATATTACCTGCATCCTGTTATCCATCAGTTAAAAATATACTCATTCCAGTTATCTACTGCATGCACTGACCTCCATTGCACACCGCAAACACCTATACCAACACCTGCAGGTTCCGCTAATACCAACCTGCCAATGCTCTGAAAGGTAACATATACTGTAGAGGAATGCTTTTATAGAGAGACAGATCCGTTTAGTAGTCTCCTAGAAAATGCAATTACCTGGTATACTTGGTGATGAAAAGCCTGATTCTGAGTCAGACGCAAAGTGGCTGTATTTCCAGGTACCTGCACAAGCCAAATGTATTACCTTATGATAATGCAATCATCCTTATAACTAATGCAAGGATTCGAACAGTATCAAGCAGGAAACTGCACTGCTTTTCTGTCCACAGCCATGACCATCAGCATTTGTATCAACATTGCACCTTTCCCTATGCTTATGTGCAAGAAATCCATCAGTAAACGGCATCCCTTTGCAGTACTTGTAGCTCAGAATAGCACAGATGCAAAGTTAAGGGGGGTACTCACAGAGGGGTGTAGTATGGCTGACCGGTGGTCTCCTGACCGCCGGTCAGCTTACCGACGCCGGGATCCCGGCAGCATACCGACGCCGGGATCCCAGCGGGGAGGGGCGAGTGCAGCAAGCCCCTTGCGGGCTCGCTGCGCTCGCCACGCTGCGGGCTCGGTGGCGACCTGCGGTCGCCATGGGTTCTATTCCCACTCTATGGGTGTCGTGGACACCCACGAGTGGAAATAGTCCCTGTTGGTCGGCATGCCGACCATCGGGATACTGAGCCAGCGGGATGGTGGAGGAGGTCATGTGACTGTCGGTCAGCAGACCGCCGGTCACATGAATAACACCCCTCACAGAGAGATCCATGCTTAAAATCTAAGCAATCTGACTAGATTGCTTATATTTTAAGCATAGATCACTCGTGTTTACCCCCTACAGCGATAGCGATGCGCAGCCCCGCGCATCGCTATCGCTGGTGCTAGATTGGCCTGCTGTGCAGGGCAATCTAGCATGTCACTCATTTCACCCGCTGGGTGAAATGAGTGGCCCCCCGTCTCCCCCCGCACGCTCAGCACACATCGCGCTGTGCTGAGCGGGGAGAGAGGTGTGTGCTGAGCGGTTCGCTCAGCACACATCTCTCCCATGTATAGGGCCCCTTACATTCCTGTGGCCAGGGCCGGATTAAGCCTGGTGGGGGCCCCCGGCAATGAAGTTGTGGGGGCCCCCACTACAGTAGATGACAGACCCCTGAGCCCCCCCTTACACACACACAAATACACCCATGCTACACACAACACACACAGACACATGCGCACACGCTACCTGTCCGTCCGGCGGTGCAGCGGATGCCGGAATCAGTGCCCCCACACTCAGGAGCGTAGTAGTCTCCCCACTACCAGTGGCTCAGCTGTTCATTAACAGCGCCGCAGAGGAGGTGTTCCTTGCACAGCATTTCATAGTCTCGCGGGATGCTACATTGAAGTTCCGCAAGACTATGCAATGCTGTGCAAGGTACACCTCCTCTGCGGCGCTGTTAATGAACAGCTGAGCTGAGCCGTCGAGGGGGGGAGACTACTACGCTCCTGGGTGTGGGGGCCCCAAATGTGTGGGGGCCCCAGGACGACCGCCCTTTTTGCCCCTCCCTTAATCCGGCCCTGCCTGTGGCACTCCCTTGAGATGGATCTCTTGCATACAACCTCAATTCATCCATCTACCTACTCCACCTTTAGAGGAGGGGGTGGGGCCCTCAGCAGTAGGGCCCACCATGGATTTACCCTGTACACATCTTTGTAGCCTTATAGCAAGCTGCGTCCTATAGCTACCTGCACTTTGCCAGAGTCTACTGCGCATGCACAGGTCTCTGGGAACATGGCGTCTGTGCCTTGTTCCCGAGGACATCTTCAGTGCACATGTGTAAATCACTCGTAAATGGCTGCAGGACTCTGGAGAGATAAGTATAAAATATGGGTACAGGGTGTGTATAGAAACGCCTTTGATTATGACTTCCCCCTCAACTAGAAGGAATGCCTGTGAACATGGGCAACACAGGAGCCTCATTATCAGACATTACTGCATCTGGACTGCAGCCAGGAGCAGGAAAGAGTTTTATTTTTATTTTACAAAGAAAACCGTGTGAGGGGCTGGGAAGTGTATATTGGTGGAAGGAGGGGGCGGTACTCTGGAGCTTTACGTAGGGTGGCGACAGACCTTGCACCAGCCCAGGCAACTGAGTATGTAAACAAAGCACAATAGAACTTGGCATAGAAAAAAGCCATCATACAGATGTGTCCACCATTATCTTGACTAGTTTTCTGTGACTAGGCACAATATGACTTATTGGCAAAAACCCTTCATCTATTGTTCTCAATTGCAATACAATATAGAGAACAATACAGCAGGGTATTAAGTCATTACAGCAGGGGATTAAGTCTGACTCGCCAGTCTCAGTTAATCCTATTAAAGGTCAAGATAAATGTGGACCCATCTGTAGCATAGAGACTAGAGATGAGCGCCTGAAATTTTTCGGGTTTTGTGTTTTGGTTTTGGGTTCGGTTCCGCGGCCGTGTTTTGGGTTCGAACGCGTTTTGGCAAAACCTCACCGAATTATTTTTGTCGGATTCGGGTGTGTTTTGGATTCGGGTGTTTTTTTCCAAAAACACTAAAAAACAGCTTAAATCATAGAATTTGGGGGTCATTTTGATCCCAAAGTATTATTAACCTCAAAAACCATAATTTACACTCATTTTCAGTCTATTCTGAATACCTCACACCTCACAATATTATTTTTAGTCCTAAAAATTGCACCGAGGTCGCTGTGTGAGTAAGATAAGCGACCCTAGTGGCCGACACAAACACCGGGCCCATCTAGGAGTGGCACTGCAGTGTCACGCAGGATGTCCCTTCCAAAAAACACTCCCCAAACAGCACATGACGCAAAGAAAAAAAGAGGCGCAATGAGGTAGCTGTGTGAGTAAGATTAGCGACCCTAGTGGCCGACACAAACACCGGGCCCATCTAGGAGTGGCACTGCAGTGTCACGCAGGATGGCCCTTCCAAAAAACCCTCCCCAAACAGCACATGACGCAAAGAAAAAAAGAGGCGCAATGAGGTAGCTGTGTGAGTAAGATTAGCGACCCTAGTGGCCGACACAAACACCGGGCCCATCTAGGAGTGGCACTGCAGTGTCACGCAGGATGTCCCTTCCAAAAAACCCTCCCGAAACAGCACATGATGCAAAGAAAAAGAAAAGAAAAAAGAGGTGCAAGATGGAATTGTCCTTGGGCCCTCCCACCCACCCTTATGTTGTATAAACAAAACAGGACATGCACACTTTAACCAACCCATCATTTCAGTGACAGGGTCTGCCACACGACTGTGACTGATATGACGGGTTGGTTTGGACCCCCCCCAAAAAAGAAGCAATTAATCTCTCCTTGCACAAACTGGCTCTACAGAGGCAAGATGTCCACCTCATCTTCACCCTCCGATATATCACCGTGTACATCCCCCTCCTCACAGATTATCAATTCGTCCCCACTGGAATCCACCATCTCAGCTCCCTGTGTACTTTGTGGAGGCAATTGCTGCTGGTCAATGTCTCCGCGGAGGAATTGATTATAATTCATTTTAATGAACATCATCTTCTCCACATTTTCTGGATGTAACCTCGTACGCCGATTGCTGACAAGGTGAGCGGCGGCACTAAACACTCTGTCTGCTGCTAATATATAGACTGGTTGATAAAGAGATAGTATACTCGTAACTAGTATGTATGTATAAAGAAAGAAAAAAAAACCACGGTTAGGTGGTATATACAATTATGGACGGGCTGCCGAGTGCCGACACAGAGGTAGCCACAGCCGTGAACTACCGCACTGTACTGTGTCTGCTGCTAATATATAGACTGGTTGATAAAGAGATAGTATACTCGTAACTAGTATGTATGTATAAAGAAAGAAAAAAAAACCACGGTTAGGTGGTATATACAATTATGGACGGGCTGCCGAGTGCCGACACAGAGGTAGCCACAGCCGTGAACTACCGCACTGTACTGTGTCTGCTGCTAATATATAGACTGGTTGATAAAGAGATAGTATACTCGTAACTAGTATGTATGTATAAAGAAAGAAAAAAAAAACACGGTTAGGTGGTATATACAATTATGGACGGGCTGCCGAGTGCCGACACAGAGGTAGCCACAGCCGTGAACTACCGCACTGTACTGTGTCTGCTGCTAATATATAGACTGGTTGATAAAGAGATAGTATACTCGTAACTAGTATGTATGTATAAAGAAAGAAAAAAAAACCACGGTTAGGTGGTATATACAATTATGGACGGGCTGCCGAGTGCCGACACAGAGGTAGCCACAGCCGTGAACTACCGCACTGTACTGTGTCTGCTGCTAATATATAGACTGGTTGATAAAGAGATAGTATACTCGTAACTAGTATGTATGTATAAAGAAAGAAAAAAAAACCACGGTTAGGTGGTATATACAATTATGGACGGGCTGCCGAGTGCCGACACAGAGGTAGCCACAGCCGTGAACTACCGCACTGTACTGTGTCTGCTGCTAATATATAGACTGGTTGATAAAGAGATAGTATACTCGTAACTAGTATGTATGTATAAAGAAAGAAAAAAAAACCACGGTTAGGTGGTATATACAATTATGGACGGGCTGCCGAGTGCCGACACAGAGGTAGCCACAGCCGTGAACTACCGCACTGTACTGTGTCTGCTGCTAATATATAGACTGGTTGATAAAGAGATAGTATACTCGTAACTAGTATGTATGTATAAAGAAAGAAAAAAAACCCACGGTTAGGTCACTGGTATATACAATTATGGACGGGCTGCCGAGTGCCGACACAGAGGTAGCCACAGCCGTGAACTACCGCACTGTACTGTGTCTGCTGCTAATATAGACTGGTTGATAAAGAGATAGTATACTACTAATATTATATACTGGTGGTCAGGTCACTGGTCACTAGTCACACTGGCAGTGGCACTCCTGCAGCAAAAGTGTGCACTGTTTAATTTTAATATAATATTATGTACTCCTGGCTCCTGCTATAACCTATAACTGGCACTGCAGTAGTGCTCCCCAGTCTCCCCCACAATTATAAGCTGTGTGAGCTGAGCAGTCAGACAGATATATAATATATATAGATGATGCAGCACACTGGCCTGAGCCTGAGCAGTGCACACAGATATGTTATGTATGTGACTGAGTCACTGTGTGCTGTGTATCGCTTTTTTCAGGCAGAGAACGGATTATAAATAAAAGTGGTGGTCACTGGTCACTATCAGCAAAACTCTGCACTGTACACTACTGAGTACTCCTAATGCTCCCCAAAATTAGTAAATCAAGTGTCTAAACGGAGAGGACGCCAGCCACGTCCTCTCCCTATCAATCTCAATGCACGTGTGAAAATGGCGGCGACGCGCGGCTCCTTATATAGAATCCGAGTCTCGCGATAGAATCCGAGCCTCGCGAGAATCCGACAGCGTCATGATGACGTTCGGGCGCGCTCGGGTTAACCGAGCAAGGCGGGAAGATCCGAGTCGCTCGGACCCGTGAAAAAAAACATGAAGTTCTGGCGGGTTCGGATTCAGAGAAACCGAACCCGCTCATCTCTAATAGAGACTCCATCGCACACAGATATACAAGTGTTGCATACCAAGTTAATCATTGCAGTCTTCTGGTGCATCCCAGTTGCATCACATTGCAACTACAATGCATATTCGGTAATAAGATGCAAAAAAAAAAAACATTCAGCACTAGCAGAATCTCATGGAATCTGGCACCCTGAGAGAGGCTGTTAGGAGTGACTACAGCATCAATGCAGCGGTTCTCAAACTGTGGGTTCCAACCTCAAAGTGGGTTGCGACCATCTCAGCATGGGGTTGCGACTCCGTGTTGTTGACCACCATGCTAATGACTCCTCTCATCTCTCAACCATTGATCCAAGGAGTATGAAAAATCTATTCAAGTGTTTGTTACTTCAGACTCCTCGATAACTGGCTTAGAGATCCGAAGAGTTATCAGGCCGCTCTGCCCCCACCCCAGTTCCTTCAGGTAGCAGCGGCAGGGAAATATGAGGAGGAAGGAGGTGAACACTGATCACAGACTTTATGCGATTGTGTCTTTACATGAGGTGGACAGGGGAGCACAAAGTGCAGGATGTGGAGGGGGGAACAGGGCAAAACACATTAATTAAGCACCTACTGCCCCTCCATTGTCACCCACTGCATCCCTCTACAGCCCTGTCCCACTCTGCCATCCCCCTGTCACCACTCTGCCATGCTTTATTACCCACTGCCTCCCTGTCATTCTCTGTCATCTCCTTTCATTCACTGCTAACCTATGCCTCCCCTGTCACCCTTTGCCTCTCCCTAGTCATCCTCTGCTATTCCCCTATCACTCTCTGCTTTTCCCCTGTCCCACATTGCCATCCTTGTCATCCACTGCCTAGTCATCATTTGCACCTCCCAGCCGGCACACTGCCTTAACCTCTCTTCCATTGCCACCCTCTGCATCTCCCTGCTACTATCCACTGCCACCCCAGTCACCCTCTGCCAACCTCATCACCCACTGCCTCCCCATACCACCCTCTGCCTCTCCCTAGTAAACCACTGCCCCTCCCTAATCACTATCCACCACCACTCCTGTCACCCACTGCTTTTTCCTACTCACCCTCTGCCACCCTCTGTGTTACTTTGACATCCCCCTATTACCTTCTGCCTTCCCCTGTCACCCAATGCCTTTCCTAGTCACCATCTGCTTCTCCTTGTCACCCACTGCTTCTCCCTGTCATACACTGCCTGCCTATCACCCTTCGCCACTCACTGCCTTTCCCTGTCAGCCACTGCCTCCTCCCCGTCACCCACAAAGCCTTTCACAGCAGGTATAAACTAAACGTTTGCCTGAATATATTAAAAAAGACATGCGGGGAAGTGACTCTGAAAGGAACTTGTCACTGCAATTGTATAAGAAATGAAGTGATCACATTATCCTACACAATGCTACTGTGCATGTGCAGTCTGCGGACCACACATGTATGGCAGCCATTCTACAGTAACTTGCTGGGGTCTTCTGATCATTTTTATTATTTGACGGGGTCCCAGAAGAACATAGTTTGAGAACCCCTGCATCAATGTATAAGGACACATCTGCAAATAAATCGAGTTAAAGCTGAATCAATAAACTTCAATGAAACAAAAATCTAAGAATATTTGTGTCAAAATGTCAAGGAATGCTGTAAAACTATCAACCTCTTCTATATAATATGTATTGTACATGTATGTAATATGTATATTGCAATCTTTGATGACACTTGTTTCAAACTCAGAGCACTACTGATGTCCCATTTAGTGAGCATTGACAACTCAGCAAGCATTGACAATGTCCAAGACTTAACAAGAAAAACCAAATCATGGAAAAATTTCCCATATGTCAACTCACCGTACGCTTTTTTGCTTTAGGAATGTGCTGAAGAGGCTTAGATTGTGGAATTTGGTACTAATTTCAGGCTCCTGACGTACAGAACCAGACAGTTAAAAATAACCATCTCTCACCCATAAACAAAACAAGCAGTGATCAATTGCATTCTCTGCCTTTCCACTCACATGTAACCATGGCCGCATGCCAAGTGAGGATCAGGTTTGATGTTTATGCACCTACTAAGGAAGAACATGTGATGAGAAAAGATTTCAGTTTAAGCTTTATCTTGTAAAAAAAAAAAAAAGGAGCTGCAAAGTCAAAGTATCTCAAAGATGTTCATTTTGATGTTGCCTGACCAGTTATAACTGATGCGAACAGGCTTCCCGCTGGCAGCCATACAAGGACTTAGAAGATGCATTGCAGTTGAGAGGCTCCTGTCACTGCTGCTCAGAGCAGCGGTGAATAGTTGCTGTGGAGACAGAGGGAGAGAAGGCATACAACAGCTTACAGAACGCTCAATGACGAAAACGGTCATGGCTCACGGTTGCGGGACCTCCACAAAGACACGCCCCTTTTCCATAGGCCATGCCCACTTTCCGTCACAGGGATCCCTCTCCCTGTGTTTAAAATGTTGGGTGGTATGCCATAACATCACCATGCATCCAAATGCCCACCTCCCAGTCACCTTCAGGAATGCTCAGCACATCTTCAATACACTTCTGATCAGAGTCGGATCAAGAGAGGAGAGGGCCTGTGTTCAGGCTCTTTGCGGGCACCCACCTATCTAGATATGCCAATGCTTCTGATACTGTACTTCTAAATTGCAAGTGCTTCTCTGCGTAGTGCGGGGATGGGGAACCTTTGGCCCTCCAGCTGTTGTTGAACTACACATACCAGCATGCCTTGCTACAGTTTTGCTATTTGGCCAGGCTAAAACTGTTGCAGGGCATGCTGGGATGTGTAGTTCAACAACAGCTGGAGGACCGAAGGTTACCCATCCCTGGCGTAGTGTGTACATACTGTGGGACAAAGGCTTGTGCGGCTTTTTCTCACACACAGTAGCAAAACAACACTTTACTCAATGAACATTAGCATTGTGTTCAACTCCGAATCTGCCGGTTATGGATGCATGAGGTCGTTGTGGGAAAAGGGTTGACATGGTAAAAATATTGACACTGAAAAGGTTGACACCGGAAAAAGTTCAATGTGAATTTTTTTAAAAAATTTGGTGTTTTCTCCGTAAAATAACCAGGAACTCCAATTGGCGCACCTTGTCCCCTTGCTGCTGGAACAAGGTGGCTCGTTCCACTACCGATCATAGGCAAACGTGGAAAGGGGGTGTTCCGGTTACCCAGAAGCCCCCCTCCTCTTGGTAGGTGTCTCAAATTAGGACAACAATAGTAATGGTATATAATATGATTACTAGAGCTGCTGCCACATCATGTAGTTTTAGGGACAGAGCAGAGCTGCTGCACATAACCAGTGGTAGCAGTGTCTTATACTAAATTTGCTTTGTGTGTGTGGATCCGAGCCCTCAATCAGAGCCCTGGACCAGCAGAGAGATCAGCTACCAGGGACATGAGACAGGAGCCTTACCATGAGGTGGGAGAATGTGTGCTTAGAAAGTGCAGTAATGGTTCTATTATGTTTGCGCATTTATTGATTATGGAATGTTTAACCTTTTCCTGATCACTAATTTATATTATTTAAATGTTTAAATATTAAAACTGGATTCCATACAGTATCCAGTATATATAAAGACCAGTGTTCAAGGGTCGTTGCTAGGATCTTCTACCGCTCCTCCAGATTCCTGCACTTGCTCCAATGTTCCGCA
Source organism: Pseudophryne corroboree (assembly GCF_028390025.1). Lineage (NCBI taxonomy): Eukaryota > Metazoa > Chordata > Amphibia > Anura > Myobatrachidae > Pseudophryne > Pseudophryne corroboree. The sequence goes on from NC_086445.1 coordinate 726,715,515, forward strand.
GAATGGGAGATTGTGGACTACATTTGGAAACCCCCCTTCTAGGAATCCTGCGTTTGCCGCTGCCGCTGTGCTCAGTACAGATTACTATTCCTAATCATAGTCCACGTGTATGGTAAAGTATGAAAAAGTGAAAAATTAAAAAAATTGTAAAATAACTTATGTTGACCTTTTGTCCATCTCGACCCAATGCATGTCAACCAATAGTGGTGGACCTATTGACTCTCGATCTTAGTACTGTCGACCTATGATCTGGATACCGAATCTGCCCAGGGTGATTTAAACTACAGTACTATGTAAATGTTTCTGAGATTCCAATATTAAGCATTATAACCACATATGTAACAGTTTTATGGTAAAAGTTTATTAAAGTTATTAATTTGTACAGTACATACAGTAATATCAAGAGCTATTTAACTTGTCTCAAAAGGATTTTATCTATTTTTAGAATATACAGTGTTTTGGCCCGTGCAATCTATTGTACGCACATACTGTACAGAGTATCATATACACAGTGGAAAAAAGCCTGGAATTACTGGAGTATACCATCTTCTTTGATGAATGATGTACATAGAAAATGACAATGTTATGTCATTCTTTTTGAAACCAGCTGCAAGTATAAGTTGTGTAAAAAGCAAAACACACTGATGATGGTGATACCAAGTTTTATAATAAACAGACAAAGGCTTTATCCCTACGAGTGGTCTCTGTGTGGATTAGAGATGAGCGGGTTCGGTTCCCTGAGAACTGAACCCTACCGAACATCACGTCCCGAGCCTGGATCCGAGTCTGACTCAGGTATTCCCGCCAGACTCGGAAACTAGAACGAGGCAAAACGTCATCATCCCGCTGTCGGATTCTCGCGGGTTTTGGATTCCATATAAGTAGACGTGCGTCGCCACCATCTTCACTCCAGTCCTGGAGAGTGTAACGAGAGGACGTGTCTCCTCAATGTCTGTGCAGGAAAGTGGTGTGGCGACCAGCTTTTATGTGTTATTCCAGTGCTGTCTTGTGCTGCATCAGTCCAGTGGTGATGTCATGTGCTCCCATAAGTCCAGTGGTGGTGTCCTGTGCTCCCATAAGTCCAGTGGTGGTGTCCTGTGCTGCCATAAGTCCAGTGGTGCTGCTGTATAAGTCAAGTGCAGTGGTGCTGTGTTGTGCGGCATCAGTCCAGAGGTGGTGTCCTGTGCTGCCATAAGTACAGTGGTGTTGTCCTGTGCTGCCATAAGTCCAGTGGTGCTGCTGTATAAATCCAGTGCAGTGGTGCTGTTTTGTGCTGCATCAGTCCAGTGGTGGTATCCTGTGCTGCCATAAGTCCAGTGGTGGTGTCATGTGCTGCCATAAGTCCAGTGATGCTGCTGTATAAGTCCAGGGGTACGGTGGTATAAGTCCAGTGGTACTGCCATATAAGGCTAGAGGTACTGCTGTATAAGTCCAGGGGTACTGCCGTATAAGTCCAGTCAAGTGGTGCAGCCATATAAGTTCAGGGGTACTGCCGTATAAGTCCAGGGGTACTGCCATATAAGTCCAGTCCAGTGATGCAGCTGTATAAGTTCAGGGGTACTGCCATATAAGTCATGGGGTACTGCCGTATAAGTCCAGGGGCACTGCTGTATAAGTTCAGTCCAGTGGTGCAGCCGTATAAGTTCAGGGGTACTGCTGTATAAGTCATGGGGTACTGCCGTATAAGTCCAGTCCAGTGGTGCAGCCATATAAGTTCAGGGGTACTGCCGTATAAGTCATGGGGTATTGCCGTATAAGTCCAGTGGTACTGCCATATAAGTCCAGTCCAGTGATGCAGCCGTATAAGTTCAGGGGTACTGCCATATAAGTCCAGGGGTACTGCCGTATAAGTTCAGGGGTACTGCCGTATAAGTCCAGGTGTACTACTGCATAAAACCAGTACAGTAGTGCAGCCATATAAGCTCAGGGGTACTCATAGGTGTGCGCAGGGGGGGTGCCTGGTGCGCACAGGCACCCCCTAATGTCTGGCACCCTGATCTCACATGCCTGATGCAGAGATCGCCGAGCAGGCTGATTACTGTCCTCTCTGCGCTGCACCCTGTCAGGACCTCATTACCGACCGGACGCCTGGGTAAATCAAGGGTGCCGGCTTTCAAATTCCAAACTCCACCTCCACCTCCATATACAAAAACAGTGTGATGTAACGTTATTACGTCATGCTGCTCGCATGCCCACCCGTCACACCCACCACATACACACCTCCCTCTTTCTATGCTGTGCCAACGCCAGCCACTGATGAGGAGCAGCATGCAGCCAGCGTTCCTCTTAGGAAGACAAATTCAATACTGGCAGGCAGTCGGCAGCAACATTGACACGTCACTCGTTTTTCCAGCAGCGGCAATACTAGTCTGCGACTGTCACTGTCAGTGAGTGACTGACTTGTAAGTAAGCTGTTGCAGCTTGCAGGTGAAAGAGAGGGGGAGCCAGACCAGGCTGAGTAGGAGCACTGTAATTGCAGTGAGTGCCATCAGGGGTGTTTGTTTGGTGCACACCGCAACATCTGACAATGTATCTGCTTTATTAGGATTGGTACAAAGGTGGATATTTTATATGCGTTGACCATCAATAGATGGTGCTAGACACGCCCAAAAGGCGGTGCTAGACACACACCCCCGACGGTGCACCCCCTAATAAAATGTGCTGCGCACGCCAGTGGGGGCACTGCTGTATTAGTCCAGGGATACTGCCGTATACAGTAAGTCCAGTCCAGTGGTGCAGCTGTATAAGTTCAGGAGTACTGCCGTATAAGTCCAGGGGTACTGCCGTATAAGTCCAGGGGCACTGCCTTAGAAATCCAGTCCAGTCGTGCAGCCGTATAAGTTCAGGGGTACTGCCATATAAGTCCAGTCCAGTGGTGCAGCCATATTAGATCAGGGGTACTGCCATATAAGTCCAGGGGTACTGCCGTATAAGTCCAGTCCAGTGGTGCAGCCATATAAGTTCAGGGGTATTGCAGTATAAGTCCAGGGGTACTGCCGTATAAGTCCAGTCCAGTGGTGCAGCCATATAAGTTCAGGGGTACTGCCGTATAAGACCAGGAGTACGGCTGTATAAGTCCAGTCCAGAGGTGCAGCCGTATAAGTTCAGGGGTACTGCCATATAAGTCCATTCCAGCGGTGCAGCCATATAAGTTCAGGGGTACTGCCGTATAAGTCCAGGGGTACTGCCGTAAAAGTCAGGTCCAGTGGTACAGCCATATAAGTCCAGGGGTACTGCCATATAAGTCCACCAATATTGTGCGTGCGTTACATCTGGGCAAATTCCAGCACGTCCCATGTTTTGCACATACAAATAATTTGGTGGTACAGAATATTTTAAAAAAATGACAGGGGCGTGCAGGAGATGCTGTTGGTGGCCTGAAAAAATTGCAGGCCACCTTCGACATTCAGCCACTGTGTGCCACTCCTACATGGCCCAGGTGTTTGTGCCGCACACTTGTGTCGCTTAGCAAAGTCATCTAGCTACCTCATTGCACCTCTTTTTCTTCTTTGCATTATGTGCTGTTTGGGGTCTAGTTTTTAAAAGTGCCATCCTGTCTGTCTCTGCAGTGCCACTTCTAGATGGGCCAGGTGTTTGTGCCGCACACTTGTGTTGCTAATCTTAGCCATCCAGCTACTTCATTGCACCTCTTTTTCTTCTTTGCATGATGTGCTGTTTGGGGCCAAGTTTTTAAAATCTGCCATCCTGTCTGACACTGCAGTGCCACTCCTAGATGGGCCAGGTGTTTGTGCCGCACACTTGTGTCGCTTTGCTTAGCCATCCAGCTACCTCATTGCCCCTCTTTTTCTTATTTGCATGATGTGCTGTTTGGGGCCTAGTTATTAAAAGTTTCATCCTGTCTGACACTGCAGTGCCACTCCTAGATGGACCAGGTGTTTGTGCTTGTGTAGCTTAGCTTAGTCATCCAGATACCTTATTGCACCTCTTTTTCTTCTTTGCATGATGTGCTGTTTTGGGCCTACTTTTTAAAAGTGGCATCCTGTCTGACACTGCAGTGCCACTCCTAGATGGGCCAGGTGTTTGTGCTTGTGTAGCTTAGCTTAGTCATCCAGCTACCTTATTGCACCTCTTTTTCTTCTTTGCATGATGTGCTGTTTTGGGCCTACTTTTTAAAAGTGGCATCCAGTCTGACACTGCAGTGTCACTCCTAGTTGGGCCAGGTGTTTGTGTCGCCCACTTGTGTTGCTTAGCTTAGTCATCCAGTGACCTCGGTGCAACCTTTTGGCCTAAAAACAATATTGTGAGGTGTGAGATGTTCAGAATAGACTGGAAATGAGTGGAAATGAATGTTAATGAGGGTAATAATACCGTATGATCAAAATTACCCCCAAATTCTGTGATTTTAGCTGTTTTTATGTTTTTTTCAAAAATCATCCAAATCCAAAACCAAAAGCAAAACCCGAAAGGGTGGTTTTTGCAAAACCAATCCAGATCCAAAACACGAGCGGGGATCCAGATAAAAAAACAAAACACAAAACCCTGAAAAGTGCCTGACGCACATCTCTAGTATAGATACACCTTCCACAGTAAAACGTTAACAGGAAGCAGGACAGAGGACTAAGAGGAGGTCAGTGAGCAATAAGGTTGCATATATTGTAGCCCTAGAAATTATGTTTACCGCAATCCAGCTGAATTTCGGTTTACAATTTGTGAATCATGGCAAAATAAAAAATATATAAATTCATCTTGTAATTTGCCATTCACTTAAATTCTATCAGTTCTGTCTCCAATTCAGCTACAGTATTTTTGCAATGTTTGTGGGAACAGCAGGCAGCACAACACAGGAAGTGAATGGTTAACAGAGAGTTTAGAAGTGGAAATCTAAGCTTTACTGTAGTTTCAGTCTCAGTGCATAAATATTTGCCATCTATGTTGTGCACAAACCATAATTTCCAAAAATGATGCAGAAAGGTCTTATTTCTAATTTTTGGTAAGTGTGCAGCACTAAGGGTCAGCACGCTAACATGGGTTTTGGCTTAGTTCTCAAAAAACGACTTTGTGTCTTGGTATTGATTTCGGATTTAGCAAAACCAGGCTGATTAATTTAAGGTTTTCACCACAAAAATATAAAATTTCATGAAATATTATGGAAAAGTCATAAAATCATGTCAATTTAAAATACATCTATGCAGTGCCACAAAGTTGAGCCAATTGTTACATGTCACTGATGATTCAAAACAGTATGAGCGCCTGCTGTTGCTGCTACGTGTGCCAGAAAAATTGTTCCTGACCATCGAGATATGTACTCTACAAGGCATCTGAATGTGTCCTGTGGCATCTGTTACCAGGACATTACAAGCAGATGCTTTATTTTCTCTCATACCACAGATGCTCGTCAATTTGGAGGCCAGACGGGCCCATCATCCTGCTGAAAGAGGCCACTTTAATTAGACAGTACTTAACTGGTCCACAATGATGTTTAAATAGGTGGTACTTGGGTTTCCAGCAAAATATTGCCCAAATCATCCCACTACCTGCACCAAGCCGGTGTTCTCATTGCATCCTGGTGCCATCCTTTCCCTAGGCAAGCAGTGCACACGTACCGGGACATCCACATAATGCAACAGAAACCAGAATACATCAGACTAGACAATCGTCCATGGATTTATGGTCCAGTTATGATGCTTGTGTGCAGATTGTAGGCACTTTCTATGGATAAAAAAGGGGGGTTAGGGTACTGCGCTCAGTGAGAAAAATAAGGATTTTTAACCTAAGTTGCTGCTTGGAGCAGTGGAATCTCTACCTATTCCAGTAGCGCACGCAGGGGGGGGTTCCGAGTACCTGGAAACCCCCCCCCCCCGATGAGCCAAATGTTTAGAGTGCTGGCTAGAAAGTGCAGGGTGCAAAAAGCAGGAAGGAATGACAGGTCTGATAGAAATAAGCACTTTCAGGGAACCCTGTTCTGCTGAGCTTTAGCACTATTCCTTTTACTTTTTAAACACATCACTTCATTTCATTCACTTCTGTTTTGATATACAGCGTCCTTGCAATTCCCCTCACTATCAGCATGCCATTTACTAGTCAGGCTGCTGAGACCACTCGCCGCACATTTTGCCGCGCTCCGGAGCCGTTGCTATGCATGATACCGGGTTTGTTTAGCTTAGTTACCAGTGTCATGGAGTGGGAGGAGACAGCAGGGGATGCACTAGACATGCCCGGACTTGTCTCAGCCCACGTCCTGATGCTGCTGGGTTGATTGTGGAGCCATTTTAGGCTTATATTTCATGTTCTGACAACAGTGCGGTTAGCCCCTGAGGAAGACCAGTCGGTTGAAACAGCTGTCGGGCTGTGTTTGCTGTATTTGCTGTACTTCACCATGCCGTTTGGTTAAGGAATAAATACTGCTTTTCTTTCATCTACACGTGAGTGCTGGCTTGTCTACTTTTTCTGCATCGCTGGTGAAGTGAGTGTTTTATATTTATTGCTGCCTTGCACCACCATTTTTTGCTTTATATACATAGGCTTTGAGTGCTGTCATGATTTCCTATCGTTACTCAATTTTTTGATGTGCACCTGCCCCGTGGAGTTTACATGTTCTCTCCTTGGTTAATAATTGACTTTTCAGTATTTTTTTTCTTGTTTTCTTGTTACCAGTATCTTTTTTGCACATATACAGCCTTGTGGTGTATGATCAAGCACACCTGTGCTAGTCTGAGCAAACAAATATCTATCATTATAATTTTTCTTTTTTTCAATGTCTACCAGTAAGGAAATTACATCTGTGCTACAGTTTAATGATGCTGATGCAGAACGCATTCTCTTTGATGACACTGACTCACTGGCCTTTCACACTGACAGTACGGAGGAGTTTATCAGTGATCTCCTAAGATTAAAGAAACGGGAAGTTGAACTTCAACTCCATGGACTTACCTTATCGCAATATTATAAAGAGCAATTTATTCCCAGGGGGTTCAGGTTGCGTAACCAACCCACACTGGGAAGACATAGCAATGATTTCTGCGCCAGATGGTGCAACATACTGAATAAGTGTTCATTTGACTTAATGCTGCTGGTGATTGAACAGGCAGGCATTGATTTGAATGATATCAGGAAGGACATCTCCGAATTAGAAGCATCAGACGTATTTAAGTCAATCCAAACCCCAGACAGTGAGCTTCGGTCCAAGTTGAATAAGGACATAGATAAATTTAAAGGTGATTTGCTTAAGTTCAAAAAGAACAAGTACAAACAGGTCAAATTGGACTACAAGGATAACAGGGTATATCCTTGGTATTCGCGTAGTGAACCCCGAAGATATAAACCACAGTTCCAACGTGGCAGAAGACCTACACAACCCTTTACAGACATTGACAGCCAGTCCCAAACTTCAGCAAGCGACTCAGATGCTCCATCTACCTCTGGCCAAAACTTTACATCTTTACCGAGATCCTCCAGGAATAGAAGACCGCCAAAAAACCTGCTGTACCCACCCGTCGAGGTGGGAGAAAAAGAAAGGAAAAGACAACAAAAACACAATTAGAAATGGTAGTCTTCAATCTGTCCCAGCATTCCCTAACACTGTCCATTCTGAACAAAGGCATGTCCTTTGTTCCCACAGTAACACAGGATGAATTTAAATGGCATGTGGATCTTAACAAATTTGGCAGGCAACTTCGGCTTAAAGATTTTTTTGCAGGAACTAACCTCGATTCAGGATCAACATCCTCAACCAACCAGTCAAATTTACCAAAAAAGCCAAGCCTATTTGACCCACCATCACAAAACCCTTCTTTACACACTTTTATGAGGGTTCTCAAAAGGGATACCATTCCATACATCGCCAACCAAAGAATTAACCATCACAACATCACATTGGGAGAGAGAAAAGCCATTGACTCATTGCGCAACGACACCCAGTTAATCATCAGAGCTGCGGACAAAGGCGGAGGAATCGTACTTCTTGATTACAACTACTACATACGGGAGGCCAACAGCCAGCTCTCGGATACCATGTGCTATCAGAAACTCACTTACGATCCAACAGGAGTGTACAAAACAGAGATTGACTCTATTATACAAATGGGACTCAACAATGGCTATATCAATCAAAGCACAGCTGAATTTTTGACCACCACACATACCAAAATTCCATTTTTGTATACACTTCCAAAAATACACAAATCACTAACTCAGCCTCCTGGACGACCTATTATCTCGGCCAGAGGTCCCTGTGTCAGCCCCTTTCCCAATTGGTCGACTTTTATCTACAACCACTGGTTAGGATAAACATCCAGCTATATAGAGGACACCTCTGACTTTCTGAGGAAATTAGGAGTGCAGAGTGTGACAGAGGATACCTTGCTTGTCACTTTGGACATTTCCAGTCTCTACACCAACATCCCCCATATACAGGGTATTGAATCATGCAGAGATCTTCTCAACAACAGCGATGCATATTTTGGACCGCCATTCTCATTCTTATGTTACTCATTGACGTCATCCTCAACAAAAATTATTTTCTTTTTGAAAATTGTTTCTACTTGCAGAAACAAGGGACCGTAACGGCCGTAACTGGGAGGGGGGGGGGGGGGGCTAGGGGGTCACGCACCCTGGGCGCTGGAATGAGGGGGTGCTAGGGAGGCTGTTTCCCCAGCCAAAAAGGAGGGCACCGCACGCGATGCTGTCACGCATCGAGGGAGGAAAGGGAGAGGGAGAGAGGACGGAGAGTCTGGCAGCGGCTGGCGGGTTTGAACCCTTGCGCGCGGGACTGATGAGGATCCTCAACAAAAATTATTTTCTTTTTGAAAATTGTTTCTACTTGCAGAAACAAGGGACCGTAACGGCCGTAACTGGGAGGGGGGGGGGGGGCTAGGGGGTCACGCACCCTGGGCGCTGGAATGAGGGGGTGCTAGGGAGGCTGTTTCCCCAGCCAAAAAGGAGGGCACCGCACGCGATGCTGTCACGCATCGAGGGAGGAAAGGGAGAGGGAGAGAGGACGGAGAGTCTGGCAGCGGCTGGCGGGTTTGAACCCTTGCGCGCGGGACTGATGAGGGCACGCTGGCTGCAGTCAGTGTGAGTGAATGAGTCACTGTCACTCACGCTGCAGCACTGCAGGCTCCTCTGACAGGGGAACTTTCGCGCCAGTCTCCGTCAGCCCCGAGCAGTGCACACAGCCCTCCCCCATGCCTGGGAACAGGGGGAGGGACACAGTGCAGCAGCGTGGAATATGAACGAGGGGGATCTGAAGCTGCCCTGTGACAGAGAGAGGAGATTTACGAGGTATGTTTCTCTGCCTGGCAGACAGCTCCCCCTCTACAATGTGTGTGTGTGTGTATGTGTGTGTGTGTGTGTGTGTGTGTCAGTGTGCATCTGGTCCCTATACTGTATGTGTGTCAGTGTGCATCTGGTCCCTATACTGTGTGTATGTGTGTCAGTGTGCATCTGGTCCCTATACAGTATGTGTGTGTGTGTGTGTGTGTGTGTGTGTGCGTGTGTCAGTGTGCATCTGGTCCCTATACTGTATGTGTGTCAGTGTGCATCTGGTCCCTATACTGTGTGTATGTGTGTCAGTGTGCATCTGGTCCCTATACAGTATGTGTGTGTGTGTGTGTGTGTGTGTGTGTGTGTGTGTGTCAGTGTGCATCTGGTCCCTATACAGTGTGTGTGTCAGTGTGCATCTGGTCCCTATACTGTGTGTATGTGTGTCAGTGTGCATCTGGTCCCTATACCGTGTGTGTGTGTGTGTGTGTGTGTGTGTGTGTGTCAGTATGCATCTGGTCCCTATACAGATTGTGTGTGTGTCAGTGTGCATCTGGTCCGTATACAGTGTGTGTGTGTGTGTGTGTGTGTGTGTGTGTGTGTGTGTGTCAGTGTGCATCTGGTCCGTATATCGTGTGTGTGTGTGTGTGTGTGTGTGTCAGTGTGCTCATATACAATCTGTTATTGTGTCAGTGTGCTCCTGGTCTATGTGTGGGTGTCAGTGTTCCCCTGGGACCTGCACCATATGTGTGTCAGTGTGCCCCCTATACAATCTATGTAATGTGTATACACGGCTCCTCTGTGCTGTAATGTACATAAGCTGCTGTACTGTGGTGTAACATTTATAAGCGGCTGTACTGTGGTGTAACGTGTATTTTAATTATATTAATTTTCTTTCTTTTTTTGTTGTTGGGGGGGTGAGAGCAATCCTAGTTTCGGCCCTGATAAACACACAATACTTGTTTCAAAAGAGGGTGTATTCATTGTACACAATCACAAAACAGCTTAAAATGACGTGGCATTGTGGAATTTCTAAGGTCCATTCTAAGGCAAGTAAAAAATGTGAGCCTAGATCAGACTGTTGTTATTATTACTGGTCTTAAAATATGAATTTCTTGGGTATAATTGTTATTTGCGGGGAGTGTTCCTAGTACCGGTAGACAGACTAATCCACAAACAAAACCAAATAACACACATATATAGAAAGTAGAGATTAGTGGGTTCGGTTCGCAGAGAACCGAACCCTACCGGGATTTGCCTTCCGAGTTCGGTTCCGAGCCAGGCTTGGGTTTTCCCGCCTGACTCGGAAACCCGAACGCAGCAAAACGTCATCATCCCGCTGTCGGATTCTCGCGGGATTTGGAATTTATATAAGGAGCAGCGCGTCGCGGCCATTTTCACTCCAGTCTCGGAGAGTGTATTGAGAGGACGTGTCCTCAGTGTTCAGTGTCTGTGTGGGGGCGGGAAAGTGGGGTGGCGAGTCTTGTGCTGTGTGGTGCTGCTCAGCCAGTCACAGTGTTGGTGTCCTCTCCTGCCAGTGTAGCTGTATAAAGTGGTGCTGTGTTGTGCTGTCCAGTCCAGTGTAGTCAGTGTATTGTGCTGCATCAGTCCAGCCAATCACAGTGTTGGTGTTCTCTGCTGCCATATATCCAGTGTAGCTGTATAAAGTGTTGTTGTGTTGTGCTGCACCAGACCAGTGGTAGTGTCCTGTTCATCAGTTATTCCAGTGACGATATACGCTGCTGCTATATGTCCACTGCTGCTGTATAATAATTGTAACAACAACCACAAGTCCCTTACAGTATTGTTGTGTTGTGCTGCATCAGAGAAGTGGTAGCGTCCTGTCCATCAGTCATTCAAGTGACGATATACGCTGCTGCTATATGTCCACTGCTGACATACTTAGAGATGAGCGGGTTCGGTTCCTCGGAATCCGAACCCGCCCGAACTTCATGTTTTTTTTCACGGGTCCGAGCGACTCGGATCTTCCCGCCTTGCTCGGTTAACCCGAGCGCGCCCGAACGTCATCATGACGCTGTCGGATTCTCGCGAGACTCGGATTCTATATAAGGAGCCGCGCGTCGTCGCCATTTTCACACGTGCATTGAGATTGATAGGGAGAGGACGTGGCTGGCGTCCTCTCCATTTAGATTAGAAGAGAGAGAGTGAGATTGATTTGAGACAGAGACACTTGATTTACTGGAGCTTAGGAGTACTGTAGAGAGTGCAGAGTTTAGTAGTGACTGACCACAGTGACCACCAGACAGTGCAGTTTTATTTAATATAATCCGTTCTCTGCCTGAAAAAAACGATACACAGTGACTCAGTCACATACCATATCTGTGTGCACTGCTCAGCCCAGTGTGCTGCATCATCTATGTATATATCTGACTGTGCTCACACAGCTTATAATTGTGGGGGAGACTGGGGAGCAGTGCCAGTTATAGGTTATAGCAGGAGCCAGGAGTACATATTATTAAAATTAAACAGTGCACACTTTTGCTGCAGGAGTGCCACTGCCAGTGTGACTGACCAGTGACCTGACCACACTGACCACCAGTATAGTTAGTAGTATACTATATTGTGATTGCCTGAAAAAGTTAAACACTCGTCGTGTGACTTGTGTGGTGTTTTTTTTTTTATTCTATAAAAAACTCATTCTGCTGACAGACAGTGTCCAGCAGGTCCGTCATTATATAATATATACCTGTCCGGCTGCAGTAGTGATATATATATATTTTTTATATCATTATTTATCATCCAGTCGCAGCAGACACAGTACGGTAGTTCACGGCTGTAGCTACCTCTGTGTCGGCACTCGGCAGTCCATCCATAATTGTATACCACCTACCCGTGGTTTTTTTTCCTTTCTTCTTTATACATACATACTACATCTCTTTATCAACCAGTCTATATTAGCAGCAGACACAGTACAGTAGTCCACGGCTGTAGCTACCTCTGTGTCGGCACTCGGCAGTCCATCCATAATTGTATACCACCTACCCGTGGTTTTTTTTTCTTTCTTCTTTATACATACATACTACATCTCTTTATCAACCAGTCTATATTAGCAGCAGACACAGTACAGTACGGTAGTCCACGGCTGTAGCTACCTCTGTGTCGGCACTCGGCAGTCCGTCCATAATTGTATACCACCTACCCGTGGTTTTTTTTTTCTTTCTTCTTTATACATACATACTACATCTCTTTATCAACCAGTCTATATTAGCAGCAGACACAGTACAGTAGTCCACGGCTGTAGCTACCTCTGTGTCGGCACTCGGCAGTCCATCCATAATTGTATACCACCTACCCGTGGTTTTTTTTTCTTTCTTCTTTATACATACATACTACATCTCTTTATCAACCAGTCTATATTAGCAGCAGACACAGTACAGTACGGTAGTCCACGGCTGTAGCTACCTCTGTGTCGGCACTCGGCAGTCCGTCCATAATTGTATACCACCTACCCGTGGTTTTTTTTTCTTTCTTCTTTATACATACATACTACATCTCTTTATCAACCAGTCTATATTAGCAGCAGACACAGTACAGTAGTCCACGGCTGTAGCTACCTCTGTGTCGGCACTCGGCAGTCCATCCATAATTGTATACCACCTACCCGTGGTTTTTTTTTTTCTTCTTTATACATACTACATCTCATTATCAACCAGTCTATATTAGCAGCAGACACAGTACGGTAGTCCACGGCTGTAGCTACCTCTGTGTCGGCACTCGGCAGTCCGTCCATAATTGTATACCACCTACCCGTGGTTTTTTTTTCTTTCTTCTTTATACATACTACATCTCATTATCAACCAGTCTATATTAGCAGCAGACACAGTACGGTAGTCCACGGCTGTAGCTACCTCTGTGTCAGCACTCGGCAGTCCATCCATAATTGTATACCACCTACCCGTGGTTTTTTTCTTTCTTCTTTATACATACTACATCTCATTATCATCCAGTCTATATTAGCAGCAGACACAGTACAGTACGGTAGTCCACGGCTGTAGCTACCTCTGTGTCGGCACTCGGCAGTCCGTCCATAATTGTATACCACCTACCCGTGGTTTTTTTTTTTTTCTTCTTTATACATACTACATCTCATTATCAACCAGTCTATATTAGCAGCAGACACAGTACGGTAGTCCACGGCTGTAGCTACCTCTGTGTCGGCACTCGGCAGTCCATCCATAATTGTATACCACCTACCCGTGGTTTATTTTTCTTTCTTCTTTATACATACATACTACATCTCTTTATCAACCAGTCTATATTAGCAGCAGACACAGTACAGTAGTCCACGGCTGTAGCTACCTCTGTGTCGGCACTCGGCAGTCCATCCATAATTGTATACCACCTAACCGTGGTTTTTTTTTCTTTCTTCTTTATACATACATACTACATCTCATTATCATCCAGTCTATATTAGCAGCAGACACAGTACAGTACAATAGTCCACGGCTGTAGCTACCTCTGTGTCGGCACTCGGCAGTCCATCCATAATTGTATACTAGTATCCATCCATCTCCATTGTTTACCTGAGGTGCCTTTTAGTTGTGCCTATTAAAATATGGAGAACAAAATGTTGAGGTTCCAAAATTAGGGAAAGATCAAGATCCACTTCCACCTCGTGCTGAAGCTGCTGCCACTAGTCATGGCCGAGACGATGAAATGCCAGCAACGTCGTCTGCCAAGGCCGATGCCCAATGTCATAGTACAGAGCATGTCAAATCCAAAACACCAAATATCAGTAAAAAAAGGACTCCAAAACCTAAAATAAAATTGTCGGAGGATAAGCGTAAACTTGCCAATATGCCATTTACCACACGGAGTGGCAAGGAACGGCTGAGGCCCTGGCCTATGTTCATGGCTAGTGGTTCAGCTTCACATGAGGATGGAAGCACTCAGCCTCTCGCTAGAAAACTGAAAAGACTCAAGCTGGCAAAAGCACCGCAAAGAACTGTGCGTTCTTCGAAATCCCAAATCCACAAGGAGAGTCCAATTGTGTCGGTTGCGATGCCTGACCTTCCCAACACTGGACGTGAAGAGCATGCGCCTTCCACCATTTGCACGCCCCCTGCAAGTGCTGGAAGGAGCACCCGCAGTCCAGTTCCTGATAGTCAGATTGAAGATGTCAGTGTTGAAGTACACCAGGATGAGGAGGATATGGGTGTTGCTGGCGCTGGGGAGGAAATTGACCAGGAGGATTCTGATGGTGAGGTGGTTTGTTTAAGTCAGGCACCCGGGGAGACACCTGTTGTCCGTGGGAGGAATATGGCCGTTGACATGCCTGGTGAAAATACCAAAAAAATCAGCTCTTCGGTGTGGAAGTATTTCACCAGAAATGCGGACAACATTTGTCAAGCCGTGTGTTCCCTTTGTCAAGCTGTAATAAGTAGGGGTAAGGACGTTAACCACCTCGGAACATCCTCCCTTATACGTCACCTGCAGCGCATTCATAATAAGTCAGTGACAAGTTCAAAAACTTTGGGCGACAGCGGAAGCAGTCCACTGACCAGTAAATCCCTTCCTCTTGTAACCAAGCTCACGCAAACCACCCCACCAACTCCCTCAGTGTCAATTTCCTCCTTCCCCAGGAATGCCAATAGTCCTGCAGGCCATGTCACTGGCAATTCTGACGAGTCCTCTCCTGCCTGGGATTCCTCTGATGCATCCTTGCGTGTAACGCCTACTGCTGCTGGCGCTGCTGTTGTTGCTGCTGGGAGTCGATGGTCATCCCAGAGGGGAAGTCGTAAGCCCACTTGTACTACTTCCAGTAAGCAATTGACTGTCCAACAGTCCTTTGCGAGGAAGATGAAATATCACAGCAGTCATCCTGCTGCAAAGCGGATAACTGAGGCCTTGACAACTATGTTGGTGTTAGACGTGCGTCCGGTATCCGCCGTTAGTTCACAGGGAACTAGACAATTTATTGAGGCAGTGTGCCCCCGTTACCAAATACCATCTAGGTTCCACTTCTGTAGGCAGGCGATACCGAGAATGTACACGGACGACAGAAAAAGACTCACCAGTGTCCTAAAAAATGCAGTTGTACCCAATGTCCACTTAACCACGGACATGTGGACAAGTGGAGCAGGGCAGGGTCAGGACTATATGACTGTGACAGCCCACTGGGTAGATGTATGGACTCCCGCCGCAAGAACAGCAGCGGCGGCACCAGTAGCAGCATCTCGCAAACGCCAACTCTTTCCTAGGCAGGCTACGCTTTGTATCACCGCTTTCCAGAATACGCACACAGCTAAAAACCTCTTACGGTAACTGAGGAAGATCATCGCAGAATGGCTTACCCCAATTGGACTCTCCTGTGGATTTGTGGCATCGGACAACGCCAGCAATATTGTGTGTGCATTAAATATGGGCAAATTCCAGCACGTCCCATGTTTTGCACATACCTTGAATTTGGTGGTGCAGAATTTTTTAAAAAACGACAGGGGCATGCAAGAGATGCTGTCGGTGGCCAGAAGAATTGCGGGACACTTTCGGCGTACAGGCACCACGTACAGAAGACTGGAGCACCACCAAAAACTACTGAACCTGCCCTGCCATCATCTGAAGCAAGAAGTGGTAACGAGGTGGAATTCAACCCTCTATATGCTTCAGAGGTTGGAGGAGCAGCAAAAGGCCATTCAAGCCTATACAATTGAGCACGATATAGGAGGTGGAATGCACCTGTCTCAAGTGCAGTGGAGAATGATTTCAACGTTGTGCAAGGTTCTGATGCCCTTTGAACTTGCCACACGTGAAGTCAGTTCAGACACTGCCAGCCTGAGTCAGGTCATTCCCCTCATCAGGCTTTTGCAGAAGAAGCTGGAGACATTGAAGGAGGAGCTAACACGGAGCGATTCCGCTAGGCATGTGGGACTTGTGGATGGAGCCCTTAATTCGCTTAACAAGGATTCACGGGTGGTCAATCTGTTGAAATCAGAGCACTACATTTTGGCCACCGTGCTCGATCCTAGATTTAAAACCTACCTTGGATCTCTCTTTCCGGCAGACACAAGTCTGCTGGGGTTGAAAGACCTGCTGGTGAGAAAATTGTCAAGTCAAGCGGAACGCGACCTGTCAACATCTCCTCCTTCACATTCTCCCGCAACTGGGGGTGCGAGGAAAAGGCTCAGAATTCCGAGCCCACCCGCTGGCGGTGATGCAGGGCAGTCTGGAGCGACTGCTGATGCTGACATCTGGTCCGGACTGAAGGACCTGACAACGATTACGGACATGTCGTCTACTGTCACTGCATATGATTCTCTCAACATTGAAAGAATGGTGGAGGATCATATGAGTGACCGCATCCAAGTAGGCACGTCACACAGTCCGTACTTATACTGGCAGGAAAAAGAGGCAATTTGGAGGCCCTTGCACAAACTGGCTTTATTCTACCTAAGTTGCCCTCCCACAAGTGTGTACTCCGAAAGAGTGTTTAGTGCAGCCGCTCACCTTGTCAGCAATCGGCGTACGAGGTTACATCCAGAAAATGTGGAGAAGATGATGTTCATTAAAATGAATTATAATCAATTCCTCCGCGGAGACATTGATAAGGCAGCAATTGCCTCCACAAAGTACACAGGGAGCTGAGATGGTGGATTCCAGTGGGGACGAATTGATAATCTGTGAGGAGGGGGATGTACACGGTGATATATCGGAGGATGATGATGAGTTGGACATCTTGCCTCTGTAGAGCCAGTTTGTGCAAGGAGAGATTAATTGCTTCTTTTTTGGGGGGGGTCCAAACCAACCCGTCATATCAGTCACAGTCGTGTGGCAGACCCTGTCACTGAAATGATGGGTTGGTTAAAGTGTGCATGTCCTGTTTATACAACATAAGGGTGGGTGGGAGGGCCCAAGGACAATTCCATCTTGCACCTCTTTTTTCTTTTATTTTTCTTTGCGTCATGTGCTGTTTGGGGAGGGTTTTTTGGAAGGGCCATCCTGCGTGACACTGCAGTGCCACTCCTAGATGGGCCCGGTGTTTGTGTCGGCCACTAGGGTCGCTTATCTTACTCACACAGTCAGCTACCTCATTGCGCCTCTTTTTTTCTTTGCGTCATGTGCTGTTTGGGGAGGGTTTTTTGGAAGGGCCATCCTGCGTGACACTGCAGTGCCACTCCTAGATGGGCCCGGTGTTTGTGTCGGCCACTAGGGTCGCTTATCTTACTCACACAGTCAGCTACCTCATTGCGCCTCTTTTTTTCTTTGCGTCATGTGCTGTTTGGGGAGGGTTTTTTGGAAGGGCCATCCTGCGTGACACTGCAGTGCCACTCCTAGATGGGCCCGGTGTTTGTGTCGGCCACTAGGGTCGCTTATCTTACTCACACAGTCAGCTACCTCATTGCGCCTCTTTTTTTCTTTGCGTCATGTGCTGTTTGGGGAGGGTTTTTTGGAAGGGCCATCCTGCGTGACACTGCAGTGCCACTCCTAGATGGGCCCGGTGTTTGTGTCGGCCACTAGGGTCGCTTATCTTACTCACACAGTCAGCTACCTCATTGCGCCTCTTTTTTTCTTTGCGTCATGTGCTGTTTGGGGAGGGTTTTTTGGAAGGGACATCCTGCGTGACACTGCAGTGCCACTCCTAGATGGGCCCGGTGTTTGTGTCGGCCACTAGGGTCGCTTATCTTACTCACACAGCTACCTCATTGCGCCTCTTTTTTTCTTTGCGTCATGTGCTGTTTGGGGAGGGTTTTTTGGAAGGGACATCCTACGTGACACTGCAGTGCCACTCCTAGATGGGCCCGGTGTTTGTGTCGGCCACTAGGGTCGCTTATCTTACTCACACAGCGACCTCGGTGCAAATTTTAGGACTAAAAATAATATTGTGAGGTGTGAGGTATTCAGAATAGACTGAAAATGAGTGTAAATTATGGTTTTTGAGGTTAATAATACTTTGGGATCAAAATGACCCCCAAATTCTATGATTTAAGCTGTTTTTTAGGGTTTTTTGAAAAAAACACCCGAATCCAAAACACACCCGAATCCGACAAAAAAAATTCGGTGAGGTTTTGCCAAAACGCGGTTGAACCCAAAACACGGCCGCGGAACCGAACCCAAAACCAAAACACAAAACCCGAAAAATTTCCGGCGCTCATCTCTATGACATACCAATGACAATTACAGGTCATCGTTGCTACATACAGTGAAAGATGTCCCTAACGCAAGGGGAAATACTTATCTTAGTTGTATGTATGTGAACGCTAGAAGCCTTACTGGTAAAAAGGGCGAACTTGAAATACTTGCAGCAAGCAGACAGTATGATATTATAGGCATTACTGAAACTTGGTGGGACGAATCTCATGATTGGACAGTCAATCTAGAGGGCTATACGCTGTTTAGGAGAGACAGACTAAATAAAAAGGGTGGAGGGGTGTGTCTTTACGTAAAGCCGTTTTTAAAACCTGATATGCGGGAAGATATTCAGGAGGGGACTGTTGACACTGTCGAGACGTTATGGGTAGAATTTGCATGCGGGGATAAAGGAATTAAAAAGTTGGTATTGGGTGTATGCTATAGGCCGCCTGTTATAATGTATATGATGAGGAATTGTTACTGATTGTTACTGAAGCAAATTGAAAGAGCAGCAGGAGTAGGTGACATAGTAGTGATGGGAGATTTTAAATATCCAGAGATAAACTGGAAAAACGATTCATGTGACACTGCTAGGGGTAATATTTTTTTTAACACACTAAATGATAACTACTTAGTTCAACTAATTGAGGAACCTACCAGGTACAATGCAATCTTAGACTTGGTATTAACAAACAATGGGGATTTAGTATCAGGTATTATAGTAGGGGAACCCATAGGAAACAATGACCACAATATGGTCACATTCAATATCAGTTTTTATAAACAGTCCTATACTGGCTCGACTAGGACTCTAGAACTTTAGCAAAGCGATGAGGGTATTTTTCAGGGATATTGAATGGGAAGGTTTGTTTCTAGGAAAAAATACTACGGAGAAATGGGATGTACTAAAATTCCTGCTAGCTAAAAATACTCTCAAATGTATTCCTACAACCAGCAAAAAAAGGAATAAAAATCATAAACCGATGTGACTTAACAATAAGATAAAGGAACTCATGGGCAAGAAAAGGCGAGCATTTAAAAAATACAAATCTGACGGGGAAGCGGAGTCATTTCAGCACTATAAGGATTGTAACAAAATATGCAAAAAGGAAATAAGAGCGGCTAAAGTAGAAACTGAAAAACTAGTAGCAAAGGAAAGCAAAGCGAATCCCCAAAAATTCTTTAAATACATTAATAGCAAGAGATTAAAGAAGGAGAGTATAGGCCCTTTAAAAGACAAGTTGTGAGTCTTAAGCAAAAATGATAATGACATAGCGGACACACTAAATGAGTTTTTTCAACAGTATTTACTAGAGAGGACCCAATTCAGGGACTAACACATAATCTCAATAATGAGAATATCCCACTGATACGTACTTATTTAAGCAAGGAGGTAGTCTGTGACCGATTCAAACATTTAAAGTTCAATAAGTCACCGGGTCCCGATGGACTTCACCCAAGGGTTCTAATGGAGCTTCACTCTGAACTTGCAAAACCTCTATTTTTGATCTTTAAGGATTCAGTAATATCACGTATGGTTCCCAAAGATTGGCGTATAGCGGAGGTAGTGCCTATATTCAAAAAGGGAAGTAAAGCTGAACCAGATATTTATAGACCAGTTAGTCTTACATCTATAGTGGGGAAAGTATTGGAAGGTATTCTAAGAGATAGTATTCCAGAAGTTCCTTGAAGTCAATAAGGTCAATAAAAGGAATCAACATGGATTTGTGAAGGACAGATCCTGTCAAACTAACTTACTTGGCTTTTATGAAACAGTAAGTGCAAACTTAGATCAGGGTAAAGATGTGGATGTAATCTTTTTAGACTTTGCGAAAGCTTTCGACACTGTACCACACATGAGACTTATCGACAAGCTACAAGAAATAGGGCTAGGAAGCACAATATGCACTTGGATCAAAAATTGGTTAAATAATAGGGAGCAGTGCGTTGTGGTTAATGGATCTTTTTCAAATTGGACTGAAGTGTTAAGTTGTGTACCAGAAGGCTCAGTATTAGGACCGCTATTGTTCAATATTTTCATTAACGACCTAACAGAAGGTCTAGAGAGCATGGTGGCAATTTTTGCAGATGATACCAAATTGTGTAAAGTTAAAAATACTGAGGGGGATGCTGAGTTGCTTTAGAACGACTTTGTTAAATTAGAAGCATGGGCAGCGAAATGGAGAATACGCTTCAATACAGACAAGTGTAAGGTAATGCACTGTGGTAACAAAAACAAAAATAACACCTACATACTAAATGGGGTAAAATTACGGGATTCTGTTCAGGAAAAGGACTTAGGTTTCCTCATAGATAGCACACTAAGCAGTAGTACCCAAAGTAGGATTGCAGCAAAGAAAGCTAATAAGATATTAGCATGCATAAAATGGGGAATTGATGCTAGGGACAAGAGTGTTATACTCCCGTTGTATAAATCACTAGTGAGGCCACACCTTGAATACTGTGTACAATTCTGGGCACCAACTACAAAAAGGATATCCTTGAGCTAGAAAAGGTTCAGAGGCGGGCGACCAAACTAATTAAGGGCATGGAGATGCTGGAATACGAGGAAAGACTTGCAAGGCTAGCATGTTTACATTGGAAAAGAGGAGACCAAGAGGGGACATGATCAACATCTACAAATATATAAGGAGACAATACACAGATCTTGCGCAGGACCTGTTTTTGGTTAGATCAACACAGAGAACTCGTGGACACTCGCTCAGGTTAGAGGAGAGGAGATTCCGCACAATACGGCGTAAAGGATTTTTCATGGTAAGGACGATACGTGTTTGGAATTCCCTGCCTGAGGGAGTTGTAATGGTGGACTCAGTCAACACCTTTAAGAATGGATTAGATAAATTCCTAATGGATAAGGATATCCAGGGTTATGGTGCATAGTCACGCACTATAGTTATTATAAAAAAAGAGGGATAAAATGTAACGGCAGACATCAGCATCAGTCAAAATTTTATACCAAATAATCCTGCTTGGGGAGACCACAATAGGTTGAACTCGATGGACAAATTGTCTTTTTTCAACCTTAGAAACTATGTTACTATGTTACCATGTATTATAATAATAATAATAATAATAATAATAATAATAATAGTAATAATAACAACCACAAGTCTCTAACAGTGTTGTTGTGTTGTGCTGCATCAGACCAGTGGTAGTCCCCTGTCCATCAGTCATTCCTGTGCCGCATATTGTCTTATATAACTCCCAAAAAATAATGGAGAACAAAAATGTTGAGGATAAAATAGGGAAAGATTAAGAAGAACCACTTCCTCCTTGTGCTGAAGCTGCGGCCACTAGCCATGACATAGATGATGAAATGCCATCAAAGTTGTCTGCCAAGGCCGATGCCCAATGTGATAGTAGAGGGCATGTAAAATCCAAAAAGCCAAAGTTCAGTAAAAAGAACCAAAAAAAAGAAATTTAAATGGTCTGAGGAGAAATGAAAACTTGCCAATATGCCATTTACGACACGGAGTGGCAAGGAACGGCTGAGGCCCTGGCCTATGTTCATGGCTAGTGGTTCAGCTTCACATGACGATGGAAGCCCTCATCCTCCCACTAGAAAAATTAAAAGAGTTAAGCTGGAAAGAGCACAGAAAAGAACTGTGCATTCTGAGATGGTATCACAAGTCCCCAAGGAGAGTCCAAATGTGACGGCGGTTGCGATGCCTGACCTTCCCAACACTGGACGGGAAGAGGTGGCTCCTTCCACCATTTGCATGCCCCCTGCAAGTGCTGGAAGGAGCACCCACAGTCCAGTTCCTGATATTCAAATTGAAGATGTCACTGTTGAAGTACACCAGGATGAGGATATGGGTGTTGCTGGCGCTGAGGAGGAAGTTGACAATGAGGATTCTGATGGTGATGTGGTTTGTTTAAGTCAGGCACCGGGGGAGACACCTGTTGTCCTTGGGACAAAGAAGCCCATTGTGATGCCTGGGCAAACTACCAAAAAAGCCACCTCTTCGGTGTGGAATTATTTCTCCACAAATCCGGACAACAGGTGTCAAGCCATCTGTTGCCTCTGTCAATCTGTAATAAGTAGGGGTAAGGATGTTAACCACCTAGGAACATCCTCCCTTATACGTCACCTGCTGCGCATTCATCAGAAGTCAGTGTTCAAGTGTGAAACTTTGGGTAAGAGCGTAAGCAGTCCACTGACACCTAAATCCCTTCTTCTTCCTGTACCCAAGCTCCTGCAAGCCCCACTACCAACTCCCTCAACGTCAACTTCTTCCTCAGTCAGGAACGTCAGTAGTCCTGTAGGCCATGTCACTGTCAAGACTGAGAAGTCCTCTCCTAACCGGGATTTCTCCGTAGGATCCTTGAGTGGTACGCCTGCTGTTGCTGCCACTGCTGTTGTTGCTGCTGGGAGTTGATCGTCATCCCAGAAGGGAAGTCGGAAGACCACTTGTACTACTTCCAGTAAACAATTGACTGTCCAACAGTCTTTGGGAGGAAGATGAAATATAACAGCAGTCATCCTGTTGCAAAGCGGATAACTGAGGCCTTGACAGCTATGTTGGTGTTGGACGTGCGTCCGGTATCCACCATTAGTTCAGTGGGACTTAGAGAATTGTTTGAGGTACTGTGTCCCTGGTATCAAATCCCATCTAGGTTCCACTTCTCTAGGCAGGCGATACCGAGAATGTACACAGACGTCAGAAAAAGAGTCACCAGTGTCCTACAAAATGTGGTTGTATCCAGTGTCACACTTAACCACGGACATGTGGACAAGTGGAACAGGGCAGACTAAGGACTATATGACTGTAACAGCCCACTGGGTAGATGTATGGCCTCCCGCAGCAACAACAGCAGCGGCACCCGTAGCAGCATCTCGCAAACGCCAACTCATTCCTAGGCAGGCTACGCTATGTATCACCGCTTTCCTTAAGAGGCACACAGCTGACAACCTCTTACGGAAACTGAGGAACATCATCGCAGAATGGCTTACCCCAATTGGACTCTCCTGGGGATTTGTGATATCGGACAACACCACCAATATTGTGCGTGCATTACTTCTGGGCAAATTCCAGCATGTCCCATGTTTTGCACATACAATTAATACTGTGAAGTGAAGGAGAGATGATTAGGATGGTCACCTGTAACAGACATGCAATGTTTCTGTGACATGGAAAAACAATGGAAGAAATGTTATGGAGTCACCTTCATTATTGTCCTAGTTGATAGGATAACCAGAAGAGCAGCTTTGGGTGGAGTGTCATGAGATCAAATGAAAACAAAAAAGTGATGTACCCTCCAGGTTCCGTTCTCAGCAGTCCAGCTGTCGGTACAATGGTGCCACGTGGTGCCACAGGGCACAGCCACGCTCACTGTCCACTCAACCTCTTTCCAACACATCCAGCGGGTGTGAACAAGTCGTGTGGATATCATTACCTATTTCCTGTGAATGTCACCTTGCAGGCCCACATTACAGTTTTATATATGCTGGTATTGAATAATACATTTCTAGTGTGCCACTCTTTATACGCTCATGAGTTACACAAGTTCTGTGACTGATTAAACTAGGTGAAATGCAGACTTGAGGTCAGCCAGTCACATAAACTGTATAATTCGTGATTTTCCTGGTTTAATGGGATAGTATAGTTAGTATAGCTATCGCTCTCTCTCTCTCTCTACATATTAATATATATATATATATATATATTATACACACACACACACACACACACACACACACACACACACACACACACACACACACACACACACACACACACACACACATATATAATGGAAAATGATTAATTCAGCCTCTTAGATAAAGAGCTTTATTTCCTTATAAAATATAAGCAGTGATTTAGTCTAGAAATTCCTGTCACTTATGTTTTCCCTTTACTTGTATATTGAAGGCACTGTGTAAAACATTGCCTTATACTTCATTTTCTACACTAGTCTCATTTTTATTAAACTAGAAACTCATGTATATCCAGTTGCAGCTGATGTAGAAAATGTATATGTAAGATAGCTGTAACTCTGTAGCTTTGCTGCTGGACACTGTGACATCACACCTAGCCTGTGACATCACTAGCCCATGACATCACAATGATTCTTCCTGTAACATTCTATTTACAGCTGCTGACTTTTCCAGTTTCCATGCAGGAAGACAGGGTAGGAAGAGGTGAGTACTGCATGGCAGGGTATGATGGAGGGGGGTAAAGAGGACAGAGTGCAGTATAGTAAAAAATACGGGGGACAAAAAACGTAGGGGTCCCCCGTATTTTTTGAACCAGCACCGGGCTCCACTAGTCAGAGAGATAATGCCACAGCCGGGGGACACTTTTATATCGGTCCCTGCGGCCCTGGCATTAAATCACTAACTAGTCACCCCTGGCCGGGGTGCCCTGTAGGAGTGGGGACCCCTTAAATCAAGGGGTCCCCCCCTCCAGCCACCCAAGGGCCAGGGGACGCAGAGCTGCTGTTGCACCAAGTGGCTCAATGCTTTTTCACTGTGCATGCGTGTAAGCTGCACTGCGCACTAAATGAAATCAAGCTCACATAAAGGATCCCATCACAAAGTGATTGACAGGAAGTCAGCGTTTGAGGTGGTAACGGGGGTGGCTAACTATACAGGCGTGTTAGGTCCATTCAAACGCTGTTCCATGTGCGTGCATAAATTACCCATTGCGACCTGTGTTGCTGCTGGAGAACCCCCTGTGTCTAGGAGACTTGCTCAGCCTACGAATGCTCAGACTCACGATGCAATTGTGAATGGCAAGATTTCAGCAGCGATCACTTCAGCAACCACAACTGAATCAGGCCCACAATTACACCAATATTTTTTACTATTTTATCACATTTAACAACTAAGGGGTCAGTTTAATTAGGTGCGAGTTTGTCTTACAACAGCCGCACTTTCTGGTTGCCCCATAGGCTGAATATGAACCACGAAGGGCGTGAATTTGGATGTTGTTGAAACGTCGCAGCAATGGTAACTCATACCTAATTGGATTGACCACTAAATGTTAGCAATTTATAGCTTTTATTATTTACTGGTCAAATTTATTTTCTGAAGGTACCCACTAATTACTATAAGAGAGAACTTATCCCCCCAATGTGTGTATTGTATAAAAACAAGGGCCCTTTGGGATAATTGTCCTTATCTTAGGTATTTTCCATGTTCTCAGTAGTTAGAGTAACATATTTACATAGAGAGATTTTTCTCTCTACACAACCACACCACTGTTTGCAGTTTGTCTCTTTGCTTGTTCATCCACTAACAATGATTTTTCATCTCTTCCTCTTCGTCTACATGCAGTGGGTGATCCCTGAATAGCTGCCCTGGGAGGAGAGCTACAGACACATGCTCCAAATGTTGGGACATATGCATTACCTATTAGGAGATGCGGTAAAGATGCCAGCTGTCGGGTTTATGGCAGTCAGAATACTGACACTGGGATCCCGACACTCTTCAGAATCCCGACGTTGGAACTCCGAATGGACAAAGATACCGACGCCCGTATCCCCACGATCATAGGTTTAGGGCTGGGCAAGGGGGGTTAGGGTTAGGCATCTGGCACGGGGGAGGGGGGGGGGGAGAGGGGGTGGTTAGGAGGCGGGGGAGGGAGGGTTAGGTTTACGCATCAAGTGGGGGGTTAGGATTAGGCATCAGGCAGGGGGTTAGGGTTAGGCTGCAGGTGGGGGGAGGTTACGGTTAGGCTGCGGATAAGGTGGGTTAGGCAACCCCGGGGGAGGTTAGGCTGTGTGGGAGGGAGGGTTAGGTTTAGGCATCAGGCGGGAGGGTTAGGTTTAGGAGTTAGGCGGGGGGTTAAGTTTAGGCTGCGGGTGGAGGGAGCTTAGGGTTAGGCAACCCCGGGGATGGTTAGGCTGTGGGGGAGGGAGGGTTAGGTTTAGGCGGGGGGATTAGGTTTAGGCTTCAGGTGGGGGGATAAGTTTAGGCTGTGGGGGGGAGCTTAGGGTTAGGCTGCGGGTATGGTGGATTAGGGTTAGCACCCCTGGGGGTGGTTAGGCTGCAGGGGAGGGTTAGGTTTAGGCATCAGGCGGGGGGTTAGATTTAGGCATCAGGTGCTGGGTTAGGTTTAGGCTGTGTGTGGGGGGAGGTTAGCGTTAGGCTGCGGGTAGGGTTGGTTAGGGTTAGGCACCCCCAGGAGTGGTTAGGCTTAAAGGGAGGGAGGGTTAGGTTTAGGCAGCAGGGACCGAAGAGGGGTGGTTAGGCTGTGGGGGAAGGAGGGTTAGGTTTAGGCATCAGGTGGGGAGATTAGGTTTAGGCATCAGGCAGGGGGTTAGGTTTAGTCTGTGTGTAGGGGGAGGTTAGGGTTAGGCAGTGGGTAGGGTGGGTAAGGGTTAGGCACCCCCTAGGTTGTTAGGCTGCGGGGAAGGGAGGGTTAGGTTTAGGCATCAGGTGGGGGTTAAGTTTTGGCATAAGGCGGGGGGTTAGGATTAGGCTGCAGGTGGGGGGAGGATAGGGTTAAGCTGTGGGTGGGGGGAAGTTAGGGTTAGGCTGTGGGTAGGGTGGGTTAGGCACCCCCAGGAGTGGTTAGGCTGCAGGGAAGGGAGGGTTAGGTTTAGGCAGCAGGGACGGAGGTTAGGATTAGGCACCTCCGCGGGAGGGTTAGGCACAAAGGGTGGAGTTTAGGGTTAGACTATGGACAGGCAGGGTTAGGGGGGTGGGGAGAGGGGAGAACACCCCTTACTCACCCCTGTTGGTCTTTTCTGTACTGGGATCTCGGTATCGGTATGACAACCACCGGGATCCCATGTGCTGAGATAGCATACTGACCCCTCTATTAGTACACCTCCTAATGCCCAGAGGGAAGGGTGATCCTGAGGCCATGGTTCCCCAGAGGTTTCCCCCCAAGGGGTTTTTTCCTCTCCTGAGTGCTGAAGGATGACTCTTCTTGAGTCCAGAGGTGTAGCTTTTATGCCATAATGAGTACCAATCTCATGACCTTCCCTGCAATGTATAAGAAGTAAAATAATTGCTAATGCGATCACTTTACTTCTGGGTTTAGACCCCGGCTGCGCTAGTTCACATGTGCAATCGTCAGACTGCGTATGTGAGAGCAGACAGTAATGCAGAGGGATCCTTCTCCTGCGAATTATTGAGTCTCCCGTCTTTACTGAATGCTAATTTCACAGGGTCCACAAATTATTACTGATATGACTGTTACTCTACTGTCCTGCTGGTGCTCCTGGTCTGCTGTATAGCAGCCAGACATATATTTTATATACAGCACTCTTGGGGAGATGTATCAAGCCTTGGAGAGAGATAAAGTGCAGATGTCCAAACCACCTAATCATCTTCTGTCACTTATCTAGCACAGTACATGAAATTATACCTGTAGTTAGAAGCTTCATTTAATTTGGGCAAATACTCAACTTTATTTCTCTCCACGGCTTGATACATCTCCCGGAAAATATCATGTCTTCCTTTCACTTAATTAACAAGTTAAATTAATTAATTGTCTTGGAAACAGGGAAAGAAATTCACAGGATAAGATAATGTTATAAAGGCTTGTCAATACCTCCTGGTACATTTACATTGATTTATTTTTCACGTTTCATCCATGCCAGACAGGGGCGTATTGGGAACGTAAAGTGGCCCTGGAGAAATATATGAAAAGTGGCCTCATGTAGGTTGGAGTAAGTCAGCTATAAGCGGGGCCCAACATAAATTGAACTTAAGCAAATTGTTAGTATCACCCACAGTGGTAGTAAGCAAGGCTAATGCAGCATGGTAGGCAGTCACAGCACAAGCAGTAGGATCTTGTCACAGGAGGTGGAGATCACACCAGTAGGTGGGGCATTGCATTGGTAGGCAGTAACAACAGCACCAGCAGGAGGATTGTGTCACAGGAAGTGGAGATCACAACAGAAGGTGAGACATTACACTGGTAGGCAGTCACAGCACCAGCAGGAGGATCGTGTCACTAGAGGTGGAGATCACAACAGTAGGTGAGGCATTGCACTGGTGGGCAGTCACAGTACCTATGGTAGCTACACCCCTATGTATATAACACATGTAACTGTGACAGGGAAGGTGGCATCTCTCAGCTCTGGGCCCCATAATAGCTAGCTGCTCTCCCTGCACCTATGGTAGCTGCACCCTTGTATATCTGGCAACCAAGAACTTGGTAAGTGTGTGATATCGGCCCTGTAGCTCACCAGCAAAAAAGTATTTATTTTTTAACCATTTCATCACCCCCACATCCATTTCATACAATGGGGTATATGTACTAAGCCTTGGAGAGAGATAAAGTGGACGGAGATAAAGTACCAGCCAATCAGCTCCTGTCATTTTTCAAACCCAGCCTATAATATGACAGTTAGCAGTTGATTGGCTGGTACTTATCTCCGTCCACTTTATCTCTCTCCAAGGCTTATTAAACAGACTCCAGTATTTGTAACGAGTCCCAGTGCTTTAGCCTACCAAACACCCACCACCACCACCACCACCAATCTTGCAACTAAACACTGTAAAGCATGAGAGGACATGGGCTGTTATCCGATGTCTCCACTGTACAGCTGGCCACACGCAGGCCCATCCCGCCTCTGGAGCTGCGGCCCAGGATTATTCATCAATTTGACCTCACGCTTGGATGGCCAAACCTGACATAGGGGGTCATTCCGAGTTGTTCGCTCGTTGCCGATTTTCGCTATACTGCGATTAGTCGCTTACTGCGCATGCGCAAGGTTCGCAGAGCGCATGTGCTTAGTTATTTTACACAAAAGTTAGGTATTTTACTCACGGCATAACAAAGCTTTTTCATCGCTGTGCTGATCGTAGTGTGATTGACAGGAAGTGGGTGTTTCTGGGCGGAAACTGGACGTTTTATGGGAGTGTGCAGAAAAACGCAGGCGTTCGAGTTGCAAAACGCAGGAGTGGCTGGTGAAACGGGGGAGTGGTTGGGCAAATGCTGGGTGTGTTTGTGACGTCAAACCAGGAACGAAAAGGACTGAGCTGGTCGCAATGGCTGAGTAAGTGTGGAGCTACTCAGAAACTGCTAAGAAATTTCTATTCGCAATTCTGCCAATCTTTTGTTTGCACTTCTGCTAAGCTAAGATTCACTCCCAGAGGGCGGAGGCTTAGCGTGTGCAATGCTGCTAAAATCTGCTAGCGAGCGAACAACTCGGAATCACCCCCTTAGACCAGTAAAACAGGCTCAGCTCCATGGGGTTTCTGGAGGATCTATGGGGCCAATTCAGACCTGATCACTCACTAGCTGTTTTTTGCAGTCCTGCGTTCACATAGTCGCCGCCCACCAGGGAGTGTATTTTAGCTGTGCAAGTGTGCGATCGCATGTGCAGCCGAGCGGGACAAAAAGATTTTGTGCAGTTCTGAGTAGCCCAGGACTTACTCAGCTGCTGCGATCACTTCAACCTGTCCGGGACCGGAATTCACGTCAGACACCCGTCCTGCAAATGCTTGGGAATGCCTGCGTTTTTTCCAACAACTCCCAGAAAATGGTCAGTTGACACCCACAAATGCCTTCTTCCTGTCAATGTCCTTGCGATCACCCTTGCGAATGGATTCTTTGCACAAACCCATCGCAGAGCAACGAACCGCTTTGTACCTGTGCGACATGCCTGCACATTGTGGTCCATACGCATGCGCAGTTCTGACCAGATGGCAGCGCTGCAAAATGCTAGCGAGCGATCAGGTCTATATTAGACCCTATAAACACTGTGTTATGTGCACATTAAGTGGTATAAATGAAAATGTATGGAACATGAGTAATTAACATGAATTAAAAACAAATCATCACATTATAATGAAGTCCAGTAAACATGACACGATGGGAGTTGTAGTGCACCAAGCAGTGGTGGAACCAGGGCCGGTTCTACACCTTGTGGCGCCCAGTGCAAAAGTTTCCACTGGCGCCCCCTGCCCCCCCCTGTCCACCCCCCCCCCATGGTAAAACAGTTTGCGAAAATTAGGGGCGTGGCCTCATAGGGGAAGTTCGTGGCCACAGTTATGCCCACAGATTTGCCCCAAGTAGTTGTGCACCCCAGCAGATTTGCCCCCTGTAGTTGTGCCCCCAGTAGTTATGCCCCCCTCTACTTGTGCCCCCCTGTAGATTTGTCCTCAGTAGCTGTGCCCCCAGTAGTTGTGCCACCAGCAGCTGTGCCCCAAGTTAATTTGCCCCCAGTAGCTGTTCCTCCTGTAGCTGTGCCCCTTGTAGCAGTGCCCCCAGTTGATTTGCCCCAGTAGCTGTTCCCCCTGTAGTTGTGCCCCCTGTAGTAGTGCCCCCAGTAATAGCGCCCACAGTGTGTGCCCCCTGCAGTAGCGCCGCTTTGAAACCCTAGAAAAAAAACAATACTTACCAGCCTCGCTCCTGCTTCCGGACCGCTGCTGCTGCTGTCTCCGGGCGCCGGCTCCTCTCTATGGGAGAGACGTCATGACGTCTCTCCCATAGCAGCGCCGCACTGACACTACGGGTCAATTTTGACCTCTAGCGTCAGTCAGCTACGCCGGCTGCAGAAGCAGCTCTTGCCACGGCGGCGGCGCCCTCAGGGTAGCGGCGCCCCGAGTAAAAAGCCTGCTTGCCCATGGCAAGAGCCGCTACTGGGTGGAACATGCGAGTAATGGGCCCAAGTGCAACAATATGCATTGAGCCCCCCACCCCCACGATATATACAGATGCATGCCTAATTCAAGAAATTGGGAGTGTGCATTGGCCTCATTGACAAGGGACATGGCCAAACAATAGTACCCCCAATTCAAATTAAGTCACACAGTAGTGCATGCCTGGCCAACCTGTGGGTCTCCAACCGTTGTGAAACTACACATCCCAGCATGCCCTGAGTTTTAGCATTTATTAATGGCAAAAGTGTTGCAGGGCATGCAGGGACTTTTCACAACAGCTGGAGAGCCACAGATTGGCCAGGCCTGCAGTAGTGCAACCCTATTCGCATTAGACCACACAGTAGTACAACTTATACACATTACATCCACACAGTAGCATCGCCCCTTACACATTACGCCCACATGGTAGCATCAGCCCTTACACATTATGCCACACGTTAGCATCGCACTTTACACATTATGCCCACACGGTAACATTAAACCTTACACATTATGCCCACATGGTAGCATCGCACCTTACACATTATGCCTACATGGTAGCATCGCCCCTTAGAAACATAGAATTTGACGGCAGATAAGAACCACTTGGCCCATCTAGTCTGCCCCCTTTTTTTTTTTTTACATTATTTTTTTCTCTAACCTTGTTTGATTCTTATTTCTTTGTAAGGATATCCTTATGTGTATCCCATGCATGTTTAAATTGCTCCACTGTCTTAGCCTCTACCACCTCTGATAGGAGGCTATTCCACTTGTCCACTACACTTTCTGTGAAGTCATTTTTCTTCAAATTTCCCCAGAACCTCCCCCCCTCCAGCCTCAGTGCATGTCCTCGTGTCCTATTGCTTCTCTTCATTTGGAGAATGTTTCCCTCCTGGACTTTGTTAAAACCCTTGATATATTTGAAAGTTTCTATCATGTCTCCCCTTATCTTCTCTGCTCCAAACTATACATATTGAGATTTCTTAGTCTTTCTGGGTATGTTTTGTGATGTAGGCCATGCACCATTTTAGTTGCCCTTCTTTGTACAATTTCTAATGTATTAATATCCTTTTGAAGATATAGTCTCCAGGATTGAACACAGTATTCTAGATGAGGCCGTACCAATGACCTGTACAGTGGCATTATTACTTCTTTCTTTCTGCTGCTGATTCCTCTCCCAATGCAGCCAAGCATCTGACTACCCTTCCTCATTGCTTTGTTACATTGCTTACCTGCCTTTAAGTTACCTGAAATAGTGACTCCTAGATCCCTTTTCTCCTCAGTAGTTTCCAGTATAGTGTCATTAATACTATATTTAGCCTTTGGATTTTTGAGACCCAGGTGCATGATTTAGCATTTTTTGGCATTAAACTGTAATTGCCACACTCTTGACCATTCCTCAGGTCTACCTAGATCCTCAATCATTTGTTTTACCCCACCTGGTGTGTCTACCCTGTTGCATACCTTTGTGTCATCTGCAAAAAGGCATACTTTCCCTTTAATGCCATTTGCAATGTCACCAATGAAGATATTAAAAAGCACTGGTCCAAGTACAGATTGTTTCCATCAGAGTGTTTCCATCAATTTCCCTACTACTGATTAAAAACTCACTGGTCTGTAGTTGTTTGCCTCGTCCTTGCTTCCACTTTTGTGCAGTGGGACTACGTTTGCTCTTTTCCAGTCCTCTGGATTTACTCCTGTAGCTAATGACTGCTTGAATAATTCTGTCAATGGTGCTACCAGCACCTCTTTAAGTTATTTTAGTATCCTTGGATGTATCCCATCTGGCCCCATAGATTTGTCCACTTTCAGCTTTGAGAGTTCTGTTAGGACCTTCTCCTCTGTAAATGTACTTGTTTCATTTTCCTGAATATCCCTGCAACTTAACTGTGGCCCCTTCCCCTCTCTTTCAGTAGTAAACACTGAGCAAAAATTATTATTAAGATGATCTGCTATTACATTGTCTCCCTTATCAAGACTCCCAGTCTCTGCCTTTAGTTTTATTATTCCGCCTTTTGTTTTTCTCCTTTCGCTTTTATACCTATAAAAAGTTTTGCCTCCTTTACCCACTGACTGGGACATTTTCTCCTCAGCTTGTGCCTTTGCACATCTGATTACCTTCATAGTCTCCTTTTTTCTAACAGGACATATCTCTTTGTCTTCATTATTTTGTGTCTGCTTATATTTCCTAAAAGCCATCTTTTTTGCTTTCACAATATTTACTACTTCTTTCGCAAACCACACTGGCTTCCTTTTCCTTGTGCCCCTTACATATTATACCACACATTAGCAGCACCCCTTACATATTACACCCACACGGTAGCATCTTCCCTTACATGTTACGCCACATGGTAGCAGCGCCCCTTACACATTATGCCCATATGGTAGCAGAGTCCCTTACACATTACACCAAATCATAAGCATTGCCCCTTAAACATTACGACACACGGTAGCATCTCCCCTCACACATTACGCCCACATGGTAGCAGCGCCTTTTACATATTACGCCCACATGGAAGCAGTGCCCCAAACATATTATGCCCACATGTTAGCATTGCCCCTTAAAAATTCCGCCCATACAGTGGCAACGCCCCTAACACATTACGCTCACATGGTAGCACCCTCTTACACATTACGCCCACATGGTAGCATCCCCTTACACATTACGCCCACACGGTAGCAGCACCCTTTACACATTATGCCCCCATGATAGCAGCGCATCTTACACATAATGCCAACACTGTAGCATTGCTCCTTACACATTACGCCCACATGGTAGCATTGCCCCTTAAACATTATGCCACATTGTAGCATTGCCCCTTGCACATTGCATTCCCACACAGTATCAGCGTCCCTTACACATTGTATGCCCACACAGTAACAGCGCCTCTTACACATTGTATGCCCACACAGTAACAGTGCCCCTTACACGTTATATACCCACACAGTAACAGCACCACTTAAACATTGCATGCCCACACAGTAACAGAGCCACTTACACATTGCATGCCCACACAGTAGCAGCGTCTCTTACACATTGCATGCCCACACAGTAATAGCGCCACTTACACATTGCATGCCCACACAGTGGCAGCGACTCTTACACATTGCATGCCCACACAGTTACAGCGCCACTTACACATTGCATGCACACACAGTAACAGCGCCCATTACACATTGCATGCCCACATAGTAACAGCGCCACTTACACATTGCATGCCCACAAAGTTACAGTGTCTCTTACAGATTGTATGCCCACACAGTAACAGCGCCACTTACACATTGCATGTCCACACAGTAACAGCGCCCCTTACACATTGCATGCTCACACAGTTACAGTGTCTCTTACAGATTGTATGCCCACACAGAAACAGCTCCACTTACACATTGCATGCCCACACAGTAACAGCGTCTCTTACACATTGCATGCCCACACAGTAACAGCGCCACTTACACATTGCATGCCCACACAGTAACAGCGTCTCTTATGCATGCCTACACAGTAACAGCGCCACTTACACATTGCATGCCCACACAGTAACAGCGTCTCTTACACATTGCATGCCCACACAGTAACAGCGCCACTTACACATTGCATGCCCACAAAGTTACAGTGTCTCTTACAGATTGTATGCCCACACAGTAACAGCGCCACTTACACATTGCATGTCCACACAGTAACAGCGCCCCTTACACATTGCATGCTCACACAGTTACAGTGTCTCTTACAGATTGTATGCCCACACAGAAACAGCTCCACTTACACATTGCATGCCCACACAGTAACAGCGTCTCTTACACATTGCATACCCACACAGTAACAGTGCTCCTTACACATTGTATGCCCGCACAGTAACAGCGTCTCTTATAGATTGCATGCCCACACAGTAACAGTGCCACTTACACATTGCATGCACACACAATAACAGCGCCCCTTACACATTGCATGCCCACACAGTAACAGCGCCCCTTACACATTGCATGCCCACACAGTAACAGCGCCCCTTACACATTGTATGCCCACACAGTTACAGCGTCTCTTACACATTGCATGCCCACACAGTAACAGTGCCCCTTACACATTGCATGCCCACACAGTTACAGCGTCTCTTACAGATTGTATGCCCACACAGTAACAGCACCACTTACACATTGCATATCCACACAGTAACAGCGCCCCTTACACATTGCAAGCCCACACAGTAAGAGCGCCCCTTACACATTTTATGTCTACACATGGGCTGCAGGAAATTACTTGCCTCAGTGGTGTGCATAGCTATTCAGTGGCTGCTTCTGCAGCTCAGGGAAATGGCTGTGTGTGCCTCTGCTCATCCTCACCTCCCTTCCATAGATATTTTGGATGGCCACTAGACCATGACATAAAGTCAGATGGTCCCTGGCGTCCAAGCAGTGAGCATAGCCAGAGGAAGGGAAGGGGGAGGAGTGGAGAGTGGCACCTCCCCTCCCACCGGACCGTCGCGGACTGCACTGCAGAGCAAGTTTGGATCATATTATCCCCGGTGCCCAAGCACTGTAGTGAGCATAGGTAGAGGAAGGGGGAGGTGCGGCGAGGGGAGAGCGGCACCTCACCTTCCCTCCAGCCGGGCCCAGACGCAGAGCAAGACAGTTCGGCGGTATATTACTGAGAGGAGGCAGGCGGCACAGCGCTGGTGGCAGCACGAGTAGTGTGACTCAATGTTATGCTTGCAGCTATGGGCCCCTTCACTGTGTCGGGCCCTGGTGCATAGCACTGGTTCCACCTGCGCTAGTTCCGCCACTGGCACCAAGGTCCTCCTAGATAGAGCCGCACATGACTTTCCACCATGCACTGGGCTCAGCCACCAAGCATCCCTGGAACTTGTTGTAAAATGTTGCCAAGTATGACAGTCACACATCAAAGTAAACTCTAAAGTGTATCTACTATATTAAAGCGAAAATCCGTCCTTCTGTCTTTCTATACAAATCCACAGTTTACAAGCGACGATCGTGAAATTTTACATGCGAGCGTATTAAAACACGGCGGAGTCAACTAAAACAATTCGAAATCCCTAGCACCCCTAGGGGGGCAAACAGCAGCACAGAGTATATCAGGAGACAGCATAACACCGGAATTGCTGAAGCAATGTACTCAAAACTTGGTACACATATGCCTTACAATCTGGGAACAAACACTGTGGGAGGAAGACACCCCTAGCACCCCTAGGGGTGAGGCAGCAGCACTGAGTATTTCAGCAGACAGCATATCTCTGGAATTCCGGCAGCTATTTACAACAAACTTGGTACACATATGACTTTCACTGTGGAAACAAACACTGTGACAGTGGCAAACGCAGGATTTGCATAGGGGGGTTTCCAGAACTGGGTGGAGCCATGCACGGGGGTGGGGACTGAGGTGACCCAGTGTATGATGGGTCCGTAAAACTAGTGTGTCTGTGTGTGTGTGTGTATATATATATATATATATATATATATATATCTACGCACATATATATACCGTATATACACCTCTATATATATATATATATATATATATGTGAAACAACAATATTCAATCCCTGCGCTGCATGTCCGTGTTTTCCAGAGTCTCTTTGAAACAATTGTCCCAGTACTTTTTACTTCAGGACACCTCAGTTGTTTTTAAAACACATTTTTTTCCTTTTTGTTTATGCACTTTGCACCAGCACTTGTAGAAGCACGTTGCACTTTGTATGGAACTGAGACTCTGCACTTTATTGTTGATACAGATTCCACTTAGTGGGTGCATCAGCCCAGGGCCGTAACTACGTGTGTGCCAAGGGGGCTTGGCACACAGCGCAGTTGCCCTGGGGGCGCAACGGCCAGCGGCATGTAATGAGTCAAATTGACTCATTACATGCCGCCTCTGTGTGCGCCGTGCGCCGCGCTGGAGGAGAGAGACCAGCGCCGGGTTCAAGGAGGAGGAGGGAGGGGGAGCAGTGAGCCGCAGCAGCGCTATTTGATTGGTAGTAAGCGCCGCTGCAGCATCCCCCTCTCCTTCTGTATTGGCTGCCCGGCGCTGCTATGGATGCTGGGATGCGGTTCCTTCATCCCAGCATCCACAGCAGCGCCAGGCAACTAATACAGAAGGAGAGGGGGATGCTGCAGCGGCGCTTACTACCAATCAAATAGCGCTGCTGCGGCTCCCTGCTCCCCCTCCCTCCTCCTCCTTCTCACCTCACACAGCCTGCACCGAGAGGGAGCTGCACGAGGAGCCTGTCAGCGGGGAGAAGGTAAGTATGTCCCTCTCTCTCTCTCTCTCTCTCTCTCTCTCTCTCTCTCTCTCTCTCTCTTTCTCTTTCTCTTTCTCTCTCCCTTTCTCTCTCTCTCTCCTCAGGGGGATACCGTCTGCCGCAATGTGTAAAAAGGGGTCCTGGCTGCCGCAATGTATAAAAAGGGGGTCTGGCTGCCGCAATGTGTAAAAAGGGGGCCTGGCTGCCGCAATGTGTAAAATGGGGTCCTGGCTGCCGCAATGTGTAAAAAGGGGGACTGGCTGCCGCAATGTGTAAAAAGGGGGCCTGGCTGCCGCAATGTGTAAAAAGGGGGACTGGCTGCCGCAATGTGTAAAAAGGGTGCCTGGCTGCCGCAATGTGTAAAAAGGGGGACTGGCTGCCGCAATGTGTAAAAAGGGGGACTGGCTGCCACAATGTATAAAAAGGGGGTCTGGCTGCCGCAATGTGTAAAAAGGGTGCCTGGCTGCCGCAATGTGTAAAGAGGGGGCCTGGCTGCCGCAATGTGTAAAGAGGGGGACTGGCTGCCGTAATGTGTAAAAAGGGGGGGTCCTGGCTGCCGCAATGTGTAAAATGGGGTCCTGGCTGCCGCAATGTGTAAAATGGGGTCCTGGCTGCCGCAATGTGTAAAAAGGGGGACTGGCTGCCACAATGTATAAAAAGGGGGTCTGGCTGCCGCAATGTGTAAAAAGGGTGCCTGGCTGCCGCAATGTGTAAAGAGGGGGCCTGGCTGCCGCAATGTGTAAAGAGGGGGACTGGCTGCCGTAATGTGTAAAAAGGGGGGGTCCTGGCTGCCGCAATGTGTAAAATGGGGTCCTGGCTGCCGCAATGTGTAAAATGGGGTCCTGGCTGCCGCAATGTGTAAAAAGGGGGACTGGCTGCCACAATGTATAAAAAGGGGTCTGGCTGCCGCAATGTGTAAAAAGGGTGCCTGGCTGCCGCAATGTGTAAAGAGGGGGCCTGGCTGCCGCAATGTGTAAAGAGGGGGACTGGCTGCCGCAATGTGTAAAAAGGGGGACGCTGTCTGCTGTAATGTATAAAAGGGGCTCTACCTGGTGTAGTGGCGCTACTGTGCAGCGTAATTTGAATAATGTAGACTACTGTGCACCGTAGTATGAATTGCTGTTATTTTGTGGCCACGCCCCTTCCTTGTGAAGCCACGCCCCTATAATTTTTTGCGCGACTGCAGCGCGCACTGCCCCTGTCTTACACGGGGGGGGGGGGGGGGCGCCACTGTCGTTTCTTGCACACAGCGCTAAAATGGCTAGTTACGGCACTGCATCAGCCCTTTATAGGCTGCCCACAGTTATACACAGGATAGTGGAAATACATTTGATTACATAATGGCAGGTGCTAATGCGGAAGCCGCAGAGTTGCTGGGACAGATGTTGCAATGTGACACTCAAGATTGCTTTAGTTTTTCTGACGTGGAAGCATCAAATATTTTGTATACTGAATCGGCATTTGGCACGGCTGATACCAGTTCTAGTGATGATATTTATAAAGATCTCTTCAAATTAAGAAAACGTGAAATTGACTTTCTATACGACGGGATGACCCTTTCGGATTATTTCCGCAATAAACAAATACCCAGAGGGTTCAGGGTCCACAATACCCCGACAATAGGGAGGTACAACACAACGTTTTGCACTAAATGGATAGCAATTTTAAACAAGTGCTCAATGGACTTGATGCTTCTTGTTATTGAAGAGTCCACTAGAGAGCTGAAAATGGTTAAAGAGAAAATAAGCACTTTTGAGACGGAGCACATGATCACTTTATCAGCTGACACTGCCACTGATTGGGTCAATAAATTGAAATTACAGTTGGAGGAATACCGTACGGGTTTGATCAGATATAAAAAAGAAAAATTGGTCAAAGTGCAACAGGACTATGCACAACATCGTGTCTATAACTGGTTGCACACGGGCCACAGAAACCCTGGTGGCACACAGTTGCGTAAACTCCGCAGGAGACGCCCTTGGCAGGAACAATCAGGAAATTCCAGTACATCAGCCAGTGACACAGAAGGTAACACCATGGAGGGGACACAGACCTAGGCTCGTGCTATCCCTTTAGGCATAGACACCCGCAGGACGCGGGCAGATATGCGCTCAAACGTACGCGACGGGGGGGACAGTCGCAGAGGGAAAAGAGGAAACAAGCCCCCAAGGGGGAAGCGAGCTTAGTATTTAATCTCTCAGAAATTCCTTTATCTGAAATTGAATTACAAGTATTAAGTAAGGTATTAAGTTTTATTCCCACCAATCCCCACAAACCTTTCCAGTGGAGGGTGGACAACTATAATTTTCAGAGAAAGTTAAGACTTAAGGAATATTTCAGTAAACAAAAAACCCCCAAAGAGACTGCTTCCACTGTCCCTCACAAACTCCGCAAATTAGGCACACCATCCACGTTCGACCCCCAGTCGTTCAATCCAGCCATCAAGATTTTCTCTAGGATGCTGGAACAATCCTCTGAAGAATTTAAGCCTGTAACAAGATTCAATCTGACCCGAGAGGAAAACCAGGCTTTAAAGGGTTTACAAGCGAGACGTGACATCATCATTCGAGGGGCGGACAAAGGGGGAGCCATAGTTGTCATGGATTTGGAGATGTACAAAACAGAATGCATCCGGCTGTTATCAGACACATCCACATACAAGTTATTAAAAAAGGATCCTACTGAGGAATTTAAATCAGAATTGAGGGAACTACTGGAAGCAGCCGAGGACAAAAAATGGATTAATACAGAAACTAAGGAATTACTGATGAAAACGACACCAAGGACCCTGTGTTTTATGTGATCCCCAAGATACATAAGGATGCACGGAGACCCCCAGGCAGACCCATCATCTCTGCAAGGGGGTCTCTATGTGAACCGGCAGCAGCCTTTATAGATATGTATCTGCAACCATGTATCATGGAGACTTTCACGCACCTTAAAGACACCTCGACACTTTTACGCACTCTAGACACTTTCTCTACTATGCCTGATGAGATTGTACTTGCCAGTATTGATGTGGTAGGGCTTTACACCTGCATACCACACGATGCTGGCATTGAGGCTGTAGGCAAACTCATTATTGGTAACAGTCATTATACAGGTCCGAATGTATGTTTTATTATTGACCTTTTAAGATTCATTTTGACTCACAATTATTTTATGTATGATGGTAGATTTTATATCCAAACATCGGGCTGCGCAATGGGATCTTGTGCAGCCCCGGTATATGCCAATGCATACATGTATCTGGTAGAGCAAGAACTCTTCTTTGCACAGTCCGAGATTACACAACAGATTTTTCATTACCATCGTTATATTGACGATATCTTGGTATTGTGGACTGGCACAGAAGAGGCTCTTGAAGAGGTGATCAAAGCACATAATGAATCACAATGCCCAGCGAAGCTGACTCTGACTATGAGTAAAAACGATATAAACTTTCTGGATGTTAATATCTCATGTACAGACCACAAGTTGCACACAAAATTGTTTTCTAAACCCACAGACCGCAATACATTGCTCAAATATGACAGCTTTTATCCCAGATCCACGATCAGGGGATTACCATACTCCCAGTTCATTCGAGTATGTAGAATTAATAGCAATAGTATTGAGAGAGACAAGCAACTTGATGTCATGGTCAATAAATTTGTGGAAAGGGGGTATCCCATCCGTGAGTTACTCATGGCAAGGCGTAAGGCATGTGCAATAGAAAGATCTGTTTTATTACAAGACAAGGTGGATATGGCCAACCCTCAACAAAAAGAGATGTTACCCTGGGTGAACCAGTTTGACTCTAGAAGTAGCCATACCACTAAGAGGGCAAAAGCTTTATGGCCAATAATAACCAATGACCCACAGCTATCAGTCTTAAAAAATACCAAATTAGTCCCCAGTTATGCTAGGGGCCCAAATTTGAGGGACCTGCTTGTCAAAACGGACATTACAGGCATGCAACCACCTAAAATGCATTTTCTATCTAAAAGGGGTGGGTGTTACAAATGCTCAGGCTGTGTAACATGTAGCTATATGATCGCGGGTCATAAATTTGCACATCGTGTGTAAAAACATTGTGTGTTTTTACAGCACTAAAATTTCCTCCTTAGTTAGATGATTGCGGTATAAGCTGATCCCCGTTTTAAAACCTTTGATAATGTGTTGCTTTGGGAAAAGACAAACAAAAATTAGCCTTTGGATTAATTAGAATATAGCCCGTTGTAACAATAGATATATAGCCTCCGTATCCAGTAAGAGGAAACTAGTTCTATATTTAGGTCGTTTTTTATATGGAATTCTTGTTTTAAAATGTATATATCATATCAACTTCAATTGTTATTAGTAAAGGTAGAATTTGATTTTGTGAAGTGAAAGGTGTCAATCCCGCTCTCTGCTTTCAGATGGATAGCTATGATTAATTGATTCCACTAGCAGACAGCTAGATTGTGGGAGACCGTTTTTTAACTATTTAGTAAAATCCGATACTTGTAATATAATAAAATATGAATTAAATTATGTGTTTTGAATGGGATAGACACCTCTTGCTAAAAAGCCTGTATAGATATTTTGTTTTTGGTGAGTTTTTATATTGTTATATTATTATCAAGCTTAAATGCATTACGAATCAGTATAATTAATGAGTAACAGCTGTTTTGAATCGGAACGGGTATATAACATCTTGCCTATGCACATCAACCACATCCCCTGACGAAGACTGTGATTGTTCGAAACGCGTTGGGCCTGGCTACTTGCTGTGGACGTTGTGACGTCACCCGCCGGGTCCGGAGCCGGCGAGAGAGTTCCAGCTCGACTGAGCACAACGATGACGGTCTTGTGAATGTTACTGAGCTTGGAAGTTTTAACTGCAATGTATGTGGATATTGCTTTCTTCTATATAAAGTGAATGATTTTACATTTACCAGTGCACCCTCCTGATTTGTTTTAGCACATATATATACACACACACACACACACACACACACACACACACACACACACACACACACACACACACACACACACACACACACGTATATATATACATATACACATATACATAGCATATTAAACATGCATATATATAGAGTACACATATATATACACACACATAGATAGATATATATATATATATATATATATATATATCTATCTATCATGTGTGTGTGTGTGTTTATATGTATGTATATACATGTGTATATATGTATGCACATGGATATATATGTACTATAATTAAAATAAAGTAAACGTTTATTAAGCACTTATAAGTACCACCAGGAAGCCAGCAGAAAAAAAACTAGTGAGGGGGTTTTCTGGGTGCTCGGAAACCCCCCTGCGTGTGCCACTGTGTGAGGGTCAGACACAGCTAGCACCTCTACGGGTGGGACAGCAGCACAGAGTATGTCAGCAGACAGCATAACTGTGGAAGGCCTAAAGCAATTTACACCAAACTTGGTACACATCTGACTTACAATCTGCAAACAAACTCTGTGGGGGATAGACACCCCTAGGAGTGGGACAGCAGCACAGTGTATGTCAGGAGACAGCATAACTCCCAAATGCCTGGACCAATTTACAACAAACTTGGTTCACATATGACTTGCAAGTTGGGAACAAACACTGTGGGGGTAAGACAGCCCTAGCACCCCTAGGGGTGAGGCAGCAGCACAGAGTTTTTCAGCAGTCAGCAAAACTCTGGAATGCCTAGAGCAATTTACATAAAACTTGCTACACATATGACTTACACTCTGGGAACAAACACTGTGAGGGTAACACACCACTAGCACCCCTAGTGGTGGGCGAGTAGCACACACTATATCAGTACATGTATGATATGTCAGTGATGACAGGGCTGCATGTGACAGGGCCAGGTGACATGATGTGAGGAGGGGAATGGAGGCAGCAGGAAGCCACAGACTGAGAGTTGTATAGTGGGAAGAGAAGGATTCCTTGGGGGACCAAAAAGGGGTGCGGACACTACACAAAGTGCATCAGGGAAGCAAGATATGCCTATATACTAGATCTCCAGTCAACGTAAATTAACAAACTATCATTCTAATTTACCATTCTCATCCCGTACCAAAGCACGGGTATTCAGCTATCTACAATGTTATTTATACTGTGTGTTTAATATTTACATTTATTTTTTTAAACAGACATTCTCAAAATCCGTGGCAATGCCGGGTACTCCAGCTAGTATATACTAAATCATCTGTCACAGTAACAATATTCTGAGCATATTTGAAGTCTTGCAACAGAACATTAATAGATGGAGTTTAAGATCATCCAGCAGGTGTGAACGTCCAGCGGGTGTGAACAAGTCGAGGGGATGTCATTACCTATTCCCTGTGAATGTCACCTTGCAGGCCCGCCTTGCAGTTTTATATACGCTGATATTGAATAATACATTTCTAGTGCGCCAGCAAAAAAGACCACTCTTATTTCTTCTCCTCTTTATATGCTCCTGGGTTACACAGGTTCTGTGGCTGATTAAACCAGGTGAAATGCAGACTTGAGAACAGCCAGCCACAGAAACTGTATAATTCGTGAGTTCCCTGGTTTAATGGGATAGTATAGATAATCTCTCTCTCTCTCTCTCTCTCTCTCTCTCTCTCTCTCTCTCTCTCTCTCACTATATATATATATATATATATACATATATATATATATATATATATATATATACATATATAC
Source organism: Pseudophryne corroboree (assembly GCF_028390025.1). Taxonomy (NCBI): domain Eukaryota; kingdom Metazoa; phylum Chordata; class Amphibia; order Anura; family Myobatrachidae; genus Pseudophryne; species Pseudophryne corroboree. The sequence continues at coordinate 726,759,327 of NC_086445.1, forward strand.
ATATATATATATACATACACACACACACACACACACACACACACACACACACACACACACACACACACACACACACACACTGGAAAATTATTAATTCAGCCTCTTAGATAAAGAGCTTCATTTCCTTATAAAATATAAGCAGGGATTTAGTCTAGAAATTCCTGTCACTTATGTTTTCCCTTTACCTATATATTGAGGCACTGTGTACAACATTGCCTTATACTTCATTTTCTACACTAGTCTTTTTTTTTTTAAACTAGAAACTCATGTATATCCTGTTGTAATTGATGTAGAAAATGTATATGTAAGATAGCTGTAACTCTGTAGCTTTGCTGCTGGATACTGTGACATCACACCTAGCCTGTGACATCACTAGCCTGTGACATCACAATGATTCTTCCTGTAACATTCTATTTACAGCTGCTGACGTTTCCAGTTTCCATGCAGGAAGACAGGTAGGAGGAGGTGAGTACTACATAGCAGGGTATGATGGAGGGGGGTAAGGAAGACAGAGTGCAGTATAGTCAGTTGAAATGCTAGACAAGATAGACAGAACAGGGAATACAGGTACAAGGACACATAAATAGGAGTAGCGCGGGAAAGAATGACATATTTAGGAATAAAAATGTAGCATTACAGGAATAAAGAGGGCAGTATGGAGGAAAAGCACACATACAGGGGATGCAGATAACCTGGGTCTCTATGAGGCAGGATCGTGGCTTTGGGATGAAAAAGTTAATAAGAGAGATAAATGGGATATTAATAACTTTGAAAGTATCTTGTTTGGTTTAAGGAAAATTGGGAAACTGGTTAACTCATGGACATTTTATTGTACTTAAACTAGAACTATGCTTAATGATAGTCTTTTGTGTTGTTTAGATCACCTGGCAAAGAGATTTGCAGAGTGTCGGGTGACCAGCAAAGAGATCTGCAAAGTGTCAGTTGAAGACGATGGGAGGAGTCGCAGAGGTAGCAACGACTGGAGTATAACATGCAAGAGGTAAGTTACCATACTCTCTCTGCACATGTTACATCTGCCCCACCTGCAGTGCACATGGTTTTGTCCATTAGACCTTGAAAAAGGAACTTTGACGTCCCAAAACGCGTTGGTGTCTGCCTACCAGTGCCCCGGACTGCCAAGGACTGTTTTGGACTCGGTTCATTCGACAGGGAATTCTCGCCTTCCGGAGCCTTATGCAGGGTATCTTTCCCGGGTATACCTTGCATATTACACCTGCGGCTCCGGCCACTATCTTGGTAGGATTCCCTATGTTATTCACTCTTGTTCAATTTAAGTGTCATGTTTTTAAAAAAGTGTCTGTTTAAATTAAAACTTTAGCTTGTTTTTACTACACTTGACACATGCCTTATTTTTAATTAAGTTTTGGCTATATCACAGTATCTTATTTGGATGTAAGCTGACTAGCGCCAAATAGGAGTGGTCTCCCTTTCTTGTACACATCTGTTTCTGACTTGGGCCCAACAGGGGAGCCCTGTGACCACCCCCAGGCTAGCTACAGTCTATACCGCGCAGTATTCTACCTCAACCCCTTTTTTTGAAAACAGTTGCTGCTGCGATCAGGTCTGAATTAGGCCCAGTGTATGATACTAACATGCAGAGCTTAAAGTGGTCCTGGAGAGGTGGTGGAACTCATTTTTTGGCTAACCCTGGCCCCAACCTTCCCCCCTTTAGTCGGAGCCAGTGCTAGGGTTTTTAGCACTCCCCTGCAAACTATAAATTGTGCCCTACCTCCCATTCTTTATAAAGGGACTGTGTCTCACAAGGAAGGGACGTGGTCACCCAATAGTACCCCAATTCAAATTACGCCACACAGTAGCACAATCTTATACCCATTACACTGCATGTAGTGCCCTTTATTCACATTACAACACGCAGTAATGACCCTTATTCATGTTACTTCACTCGGTAGTGCCCTTTATTCACGTTATGCTGCATAGTGGTACCGTTTATACACGCTATGCCACATAGTAGTGCCCATTATACACAATGCCCACAGTAGTGCCCCTTATACACCATTCCCACAGTAGTAGTGCCCCTTACACATAATGCCCATAGTATTAATGCCACTTATGCACATAAAGTTCACAGTAGTAGTGACCCTTACACATAATGCCAATAGAAGTGCCACTTGTACTCATAATGCCCACAGAAGTGCTCCATATATTGCCCACAGTAGTGTCCTTATACATATCTCTGTCACCCCAGCAGCTCCATGCCATGTATTCCTACAGCAGCTTCCTCTTCCTCTTTGTGTCCCTCCAGCCCCCTCTCACCTTGTCTTCAGCATGCAAAGAGCCTGCTCCTTTTAGTAGCCCTCCACTTCAGTGGCAGTAATGGCATGACATGGCATACGCAGTGCCAGGAAATGAATTTTTTATTGGAATTACTGTGCAAGGCTGTGGAGGTAGTGGAACTACAATAGTTCCTCCTACAGTTACAGGTGGTGTAATGTAGTGTACACAATAGTGTAGTGGAACTACAGTTACAGGTGGTGGAACTCAGTTCCACCTCGTTCCCCACCACTTTAACCCCTGCTAACATGGTCCTAGCACTAGGGAAGATAAAACCTGGAGCAGATAACTTGGGTCTCTATGAGAAAGGATCTTGGGTTTTGGATAAAAAGTCTATAAAACAGATAAATTGCAAATGAATAAAAATGAAAGTATGTAACAAAATGTAGTAGTATAATTATACACATAATATGTCTGACCAGGAAATTCTGGTTATTTAGATCATTTGGCAAAGTTCTGGCAAAGAGATTTGCAGAGTGTCGGGTGACCGGCAAAGAGATCTGCAATGTGTCAGTTGAAGACGACGGGAGGGGTCGCAGAGAAATTAGTGACTGGAGAATAGCATGCAGGAGGTAAGTTATCATACTTGTGTAATTGTGTGTGTGTGGTGGGGGGGTATTGAGACCACAGTACAAAACATAGGGTCTATGGTGTGGGAGAGCAGACCATACAAAACATGCAGAAGGGGGCAACTTGGTATAGCACATACAGATGGTGTGGGGCACAATACAAAAACATAGAAATTGTGGCGTACTCTATAGGACATATAGAGGAAGGACATACATTTTTGGGGGTTGCGAGATGTAGAACATACTGTAATACAGAAAAACAGGAAGGGTGGGGAGAGCATGACACAGGACATACAGATCGGGGAAAGAACAAAACAGATCGGGGGAGATAGTGAAATGGCTGACATTTACAGTATATCAATGATTTGGGGGCAGGTGTACAAAGCCTGGGGGAATGATAAAGTGGAGAGAGATAAACTAACAACCAATCAGCTCATAGTTGTAATTTTTCTCTCCACTTTATCACTCTCCAGGCCTTAATATCCCCCATAGAATAACCAAATGATGAAATGGTACAGAATGGTATAAATGATGTGAACTGTTTCCCTATCTTTACATATAATAAAGGTGACATAAGGGGTCATTCCGAGTTGATCGCTAGCTGAAAATGTTCGTTACGCAGCGATGATGCAAAAAAAGGCTCTTCTGCGCATGCATATGCGGCGTAATGCGCATGCGCAACGAACTTTCACAATGACCGATGCAGTTTTACACAAGGTCTAGCGAATCTTTTCAGTCGCACTGCTCGCCACAGAGTGATTGACATGAAGTGGGCGCTTCTGGGAGTGTCCTGACCGTTTTCAGGGAGTGTTCGAAAAAACGCAAGTGTGCCAGGAAAAACACAGGCGTGGTTGGGAGAACGCAGGGCGTGTTTTTGACGTCAAATCCGGAACTAAACAGTCTGAAGTGATCGCAAGGTAGGAGTAGATCTGGAGCTACTCTGAAACTGCACAATTTTTTTTTGTAGCCGCTCTGTGATCCTTTCGTTTGCACTTATGCTAAGCTAAAATACACTCCCAGAGGGTGTCGGCTTAGCGTTTGCACGACTGCTAAAAACTGCTAGTGAGCGATCAACTCGGAATGACCCCCCTATTCTTTTCCCTAGAGTCCTTCTCCTTACCGCTCAGGGGGCCTGATTCAGATGCGGACGCAGAGCTGCTGTTGCACCAAGTGGCTCAATGCTTTTTCACTGTGCATGCCTGTAAGCTGCACTGCGCACAAAGGCCCTCATTCCGAGTTGTTCGCTCGCAAGCTGTTTTTAGCAGATTTACTCACGCTAAGCCGCCGCCTACTGGGAGTGAATCTTAGCATCTTAAAATTGCGAACGACGTATTCGCAGCATTGCGATTACACCTCTCTTAGCAGTTTCTGAGTAGCTCCAGACTTACTCGGCATCTGCGATCAGTTCAGTGCTTGTCGTTCCTGGTTTGACGTCACAAACACACCCAGCGTTCGCCCAGACACTCCTCCGTTTCTCCAGCCACTCCCGCGTTTTTCCCAGAAACGGTAGCGTTTTTTCACACACACCCATAAAACGGCCAGTTTCCGCCCTGAAACACCCACTTCCTGTCAATCACATTACGATCGCCTGAACAATGAAAAAGCCGTGAGTAAAATTCCTAACTTCATAGCAAATTTACTTGGCGCAGTCGCAGTGCGAACATTGCGCATGCGCACTAAGCGGAAAATCGCTGCGATGCGAAGAAATTTACAGAGCGAACAACTCGGAATGACCCCCAAAATGAAATCAAGCTCACATAAAGGATCCCATCACAAAGTGATTGACAGGAAGTCAGCGTTTGAGGTGGTAACGGGGGTGCCTAACTGTATACAGGCGTGTCAGGTCCATTCAAACGCTGTTCCATGTGCATGCATAAATTACCCATTTTGACCTGTGTTGCTGCTGGAGAGCCCCCTGTGTCTACTTTACTTCTTGGTTTAGACCCTGGCTGCGCTAGTTCACATGTGCAATCATCAGACTGCGTATGTGAGAGCAGACAGTAATGCAGAGGGATCCCAAGGATCCTTCTCCTGGGAATTATTGCATAATGTAGCCCACAGTCTACAAAAGCCATTTAGAAATGTTATTAGCTGCCGGGCCAAGCTCAGAAATATTTTGCATTCTGGAGCTTGGTGAGTTTCACAGTTTACCATCTGCCGTAGAAACTTTTGGTGGCTGCTTTTGTGTTCAAAATAGGAGGAATGCAATAGATATCTCAAATATCCATTGCAGTCCCCAATACATACATTCAGGGGCTGGTTAATATTTGTGGGCAGCCCCCAAAACCGACTGTTTTTGGAGATGTCTCGCAAATATTATTTATTAAATATTCCACCTAATAAACTTTTTATATTTTAACATGAACTTTAAAATGTATTATGTATTCATTGACTGAGTCTCCCGTCTTTATTGAATGCTAATTTCACAGGGTCCGCAAATTATTACTGATATGACTGTTACTCTACTGTCCTGCTGGTGCTCCTGGCCTGCTGTATAGCAGCCAGACATATATTTTATATACAGCACTCTTGGGGAGATGTATCAAGCCTTGGAGAGAGATAAAGTGCAGCTGTCCAAACCACCTAATCATCTTCTGTCACTTATCTAACACAGTACATGAAATGGGATACGGTCAACATCCTGCTGGACGGGATCCCGGCGGTCGAAATACCGACGCCGGAATCCCGACCACCACAATCCCGACATATTCTTCCTCCGTGGGTGTCCACGACACCCATAGAGGGAGAATATAATAGTGCCTGCAGCGCGACGAGCGAAGCGAGACCGCAAGGGGCTGCATTCCGCTCGCCACCTCTGTCGGGATTGTGTGGTCGGAATTCCGGCGTCGGTATTTCGACCGCCGGGATCCCGTCCAGCGGGATTACGTACTGATCCCCATGAAATAATACCTGTAGTTAGAAGCTTCATTTGATTTGGACAAATATTCAGCTTTATCTCTCTCCGCGGCATGATACATCTCCCAGAAAATATCATGTCTTCCTTTCACTTAATTAACGAGTTAAATTAATTAATTGTCTTGGAAACAGGGAAAGAAATTCACAGTATAAGATAATGTTATAAAGGCTTGTCAATACCTCCTGGTACATTTACATTGATTTATTTTTCACGTTTCATCCATGCCAGACAGGGGCAGATTGGGAACGTAAAGTGGCCCTGGGAATATATGAAAAGTGGCCTCATGTAGGTTGGAGTAAGTCAGCTATAAGCGGGGCCCAACACAAATTATTAGTATTGCCCACAGTGGTAGTAAGCAAGGCTAATGCAGCATGGTAGGCAATCACAGCACCTGCAGGAGAATCATGTCACAGGAGGTGGAGATCCCCTTACCCCTGTCGGTCTTTTCTGTACTGGGATCCCGGTATCAGTATGACAACCACCGGGATCCCATGCGCTGGGATATCATACTGACCCCTCTATTAGTACACCTCTTAATGCCCAGAGGGAAGGGCGATCCTGAGGCCATGGTTCCCCAGAGGTTTCCCCCCAAGGATTTTTTTTCCTCTCCTGAGTGCTGAAGGATGACTCTTCTTGAGTCCAGAGGTGTAGCTTTAATGCCACAATGAGTACCAATCTCATGACCATCTCTGCAATGTATAAGAAGTAAAATAATTGCTAATGCGATCACTTTACTTCTGGGTTTAGACCCCGGCTGCGCTAGTTCACATGTGCAATCATCAGACTGCGTATGTGAGAGCAGAGAGTAATGCAGAGGGATCCCAAGGATCCTTCTCCTGCGAATTATTGCATAATGTAGCCCACAGTCTACAAAAGCCATTTAAAAATGGCATTAGCTGCCAGGCCAAGCTCAGAAATGCTTTGCATTCTGGAGCTTGGTGAGTTTCACAGTTTACCATCTGCCGTAGAAACTTTTGGTGGCTGCTTTTGTGTTCAAAATAGGAGGAACGCAATAGATATCTCAAATATCCATTGCAGTCCCCAATACATACATTCAGGGGCTGGTTAATATTTGTGGGCAGCCCCAAAACAGACTGTTTTTGGAGATGTCTCGCAATTATTTATTAAATATTCCACTTAATAAACTTTTTATATTTTAACATAAACTAAAAAAATTGTTATGTATTCATTGAGTCTCCCGTCTCCCGTCTTAACCTACGGCCATCTCTATCCAGAGCCAGTAATATCATCTTCCCCACTTGCCAGGAAAGGATCTTTGCATTATTCTAGTACCTGCGGTCCATTAAGGTCATCTCGCTCAGGCTGAGCGCACATTTTCATACTATTATCTCTGTTACTATGGGATATTCCCGCTGTTTCGGGTAAATATAACACAGAGCCTAATTCAGCTGCACTGGGACACCAGTGACAGGTGGACTGATACTTCTCCGTATCACGCTGCAGGAATTCATTATTGTGTATGCTTTTACCTGTGATACTACTAATGCTACTCAGTGATTACAATTGTTTACTTTACATTTAAAGAAAGAAACACATTGTTGCTAATAAGTAACCAGCGTGTGGAGCTCTCAGCAATAGTTCTGGTTGTGATCCTAGATATATATATATATATATATATACTGCTCAAAAAAATAAAGGGAACACTAAAATAACACATCCTAGATCTGAAAAAATGAAATATTCTTATTAAATACTTTGTTCTTTACATAGTTGAATTTGCTGACAACAAAATCACACAAAAATTATCAATGGAAATCAAATTTATTAACCCATGGAGGTCTGGATTTGGAGTCGCACTCAAAATTAAAGTGGAAAAACACACTACAGGCTGATCCAACTTTGATGTAATGTCCTTAAAACAAGTCAAAATGAGGCTCAGTAGTGTGTGTGGCCTCCACGTGCCTGTATGACCTCCCTACAATGCCTGGGGATGCTCCTGATGAGGTGGCGGATGGTCTCCTGAGGGATCTCCTCCCAGACCTGGACTAAAGCATCCGCCAACTCCTGGACAGTCTGTGGTGGCAGATGGAGCGAGACATGATGTCCCAGATGTGCTCAATTGGATTCAGGTCTGGGAAACGGGCGGGCAAGTCCATAGCATCAATGCCTACATCTTGCAGGAACTGCTGACACACTCCATCCACATGAGGTCTAGCATTGTCTTGCATTAGGAGGAACCCAGGGCCAACCACTCCAGCATATGGTCTCACAAGGGGTCTGAGGATCTCATCTCGGTACCTAATGGCAGTCAGGCTACCTCTGGCGAGCACATGGAGGGCTGTGCAGACCCCCAAAGAAATGCCACCCCACATCATTACTGACCCACTGCCAAACCAGTCATGCTGGAGGATGTTGCAGGCAGCAGAACGTTCTCCTTGGCGTCTCCAGACTCTGTCACTTCTGTCACATGTGCTCAGTGAGAACCTGCTTTCATCTGTGAAGAGCACGGGGCACCAGTGGCGAATTTGCCAATCTTGGTGTTCTCTGGCAAATGCCAAATGTCCTGCACAGTGTTGGGCTGTAAGCACAACCCCCACCTGTGGCTGTCGGGCCCTCATACCACCCTCATGGAGTCTGTTTCTGATTGTTTGAGTAGACACATGCACATTTGTGGCTTGCTGTAGGTCATTTTGCAGGGCTCTGGCAGTGCTCCTCCTGTTCCTCCTTGCACAAAGGCGGAGGTAGCGGTCCTGCTGCTGGGTTGTTGCCCTCCTACGGCCTCCTCCACATATCCTGATGTACTGGCCTGTCTCCTGGTCGCGTCTCCATGCTCTGGACACTCCGCTGACAGACACAGCAAACCTTCTTGCCACAGCTCGCATTGATGTGCCATCCTGGATGAGCTGCACTACCTGAGCCACTTGTGTGGGTTGTAGATTCCGTCTTATGCTATCACTAGAGTGAAAGCACCACCAGCTTTCAAAAGTGACCAAAACATCAGCCAGAAAGCATAGGAGTTGAGAATTGGTCTGTGGTCACCACCTGCAGAACAACTCCTTTATTGGGGGTGTCTTGCTAATTGCCTATAATTTCCACCTGTTGTCTATTCCATTTGCACAACAGCATGTGAAATTGATTGTCAATCAGTGTTGCTTCCTAAGTGGACAGTTTGATTTCACAGAAGTGTGGTTGACTTGGAGTTACATTGTGTTAGTTTAAGTGTTCCCTTTATTTTTTTGAGCAGTATATATATATATATATATATATATATATATATATATATATCCAGCTCTATCTTTTTAAACATTATATATGTAATGTGAGTGTTGTTAAAAAGTATTTAAAGTGTACTACCGTATTCTTAATATAGTGAAAATTGTTATATTTTTATAAGCAAGTCTCTCAAATATTCACTATACGAATTCAAACACAATTATATTAATTAAAGGTATATATTCATTATCTATTATCAGAACATCAAGCGCAATAATATTATATTTTATTGTTATTCATCAATTTGACCTCACACTTGGATGGCCAAACCTGACATGGACCAGTAAAACATCTGCATGGGGTTACTGGAGGATCTATCGGGCCAATTCAGACCTGATCAGTCGCTAGCTGTTTTTTGCAGTCCTGAGTTCAAATAGGGGGTAATTCCAAGTTGATCGCAGCAGGAAATTTGTTAGCAGTTGGGCAAAACCATGTGCACTGCAGGGGGGGGGGGTGGGGGGCAGATATAACATGTGCAGAGAGAGTTAGATTTGGGTGGGTTATATTGTTTCTGTGCAGGGTAAATACTGGCTGCTTCATTTTTACATTGCAATTTAGATTGCAGATTGAATTTACCACACCCAAATCTAACTCTCTCTGCACATGTTATATCTGCCTCCCCTGCAGTGCACATGGTTTTGCCCAACTGCTAAAAAATTTCCTGCTGCGATCAACTTGGAATTACCCCCTTAGTCGCCGCCCATCGGGGAGTGTATTTTAGCTGTGCAAGTGTGCGATCGCATGTGCAGCCGAGCAGTACAAAAAGATTTTGGGCAGTTCTGAGTGGACCAGGACTTACTCAGCTGCTGCGATCACTTCAACCTGTCCGGGACCGGAATTCACGTCAGACACCCGCCCTTCAAACACTTGAGAATGCCTGCGTTTTTTCAGCCACTCCCAGAAAACGGTCAGATGACACCCACAAATACCTTCTTCCTGTCAATCTTCTTGCGATCGCCCATGTGAATGGATTCTTTGCACAAAACCATTGCAGAGCAACGATCCGCTTTGTACCTGTGCGACGTGCCTGCACATTGCGGTGCATACGCATGCGCAGTTCTGACCTGATGGCAGCGCTGCAAAAAATGCTAGTTTGCGATCAGGTCTGAATTAGGCCCTATAAACACTGTGTTATGTGCACATTAAGTGGTATAAATGAAAATGTATGGAACATGAGTAATTAACATGAATTAAACACAAATCATCACATTATAATGAAGTCCAGTAAACATGACACGATGGGAGTTGTAGCGCACAAAGGTCCTCCTAGACATGACATTCCACCATGCACTGGGCTGAGCGCTCAGCCACCAAGCATCCCTGGAGCTTGTTTTAAAATGTTGCCAAGTATGACAGTCACATATCAAAGTAAACTCTAAAGGGGGGTACTGACAGGAGAGATGTGTGCTGAGCGATCTTAACACAAACCGCTCAGCACACATCTCTCCCCCCGCTCAGCACAATGCGTTGTGCTGAGCGAGGGGGGCCACGATGGGTGGCCGCTCACTTCACACAGCGCTGAAGTGAGCAACCCGGCACCGGCGATAGCCCAGCGCATCGCTATCACTGGGGGGCATACACACGACAGATCTGTGCTTAAAATCTAAGCAATCTACTCAGCTTGCTTAGATTTTAAACACGGATTTTTCTGTGTGTACCCCCTTTAGTGTATCTATTATAAAAAAGCAAAAATCCGTCCGTCTGTCTTTATATAAAAATCCACAGTTTACAAGTGACGATTGAGCGTATTAAAACACGGTGGAGGCAACTAAAACAATTAGAAATCCCTAGCACCCCTAGGGGGGCAGACAGCAGCACAGAGTATATCAGGATACAGCATAACTCCGGAATTGCTGGAGCAATGTACTCAAAACTTGATACACATATGCCTTACAATCTGGGAACAAACACTGTGGGAGGAAGACACCCCTAGCACCCCTAGGGGTGAGGCAGCATCACTGAGTATTTCAGCAGACAGCATAACTCAGGAATGCCTACAGCAATTTACAACAAACTTGGTACACATATGACTTTCACTGTGGAAACAAACATTGTGGGGGTCAGACACCACTAGCACCCCTAGGGGTGGGACAGCAGCACAGAGTATGTCAGCAGACAGCATAACTGTGGAAGGCCTAAAGCAATTTACACCAAACTTGGTACACATCTGACTTACAATCTGCAAACAAACTGTGGGGGTTAGACACCCCTAGGGGTGGGACAGCAGCACAGAGTATGTCAGGAGACAGCATAACTCCCAAATGCCTGGACCAATTTACAACAAACTTGGTTAACATTAGTGATGTGCACCAGAAATTTTTCGGGTTTTGTGTTTTGGCTTTGGATTCGGTTCCGCGGCTGTGTTTTGGATTCAAACGAGTTTTGGCAAAACCTCCCTGAAAATTTTTTGTCGGATTCGGGTGTGTTTTGGATTCGGTTTTTTTTTTTACAAAAAACCCTCAAAAACAGCTTAAATCATAGAATTTGGGGGTCATTTTGATCCCATAGTATTATTACCCTCAATAACCATAATTTCCACTAATTTCCAGTCTATTCTGAACACCTCACACCTCACAATATTATTTTTAGTCCTAAAATTTGCACCGAGGTCGCTGGATGACTAAGCTAAGCGACCCAAGTGGCCGACACAAACACCTGGCCCATCTAGGAGTGGCACTGTAGTGTAAGACAGGATGGCCGATTTAAAAAATAGTCTCCAAACAGCACATGATGCAAAGAAAATAAGAGGTGCACCAAGGTCACTGGATGGCTAAGCTAAGCGACCCAAGTGGCCGACACAAACACCTGGCCCATCTAGGAGTGGCACTGCAGTGTCAGACAGGATGGGCGATTTAAAAAATAGTCCCCAATCAGCACATGATGCAAAGAAAAAAAGAGGTGCACCAAGGTCGCTGGATGGCTAAGCTAAGCGACCCAAGTGGCCGACACAAACACCTGGCCCATCTAGGAGTGGCACTGCAGTGTCAGACAGGATGGGCGATTTAAAAAATAGTCCCCAAACAGCACATGATGCAAAGAAAGAAAGAGGTGCACCAAAGTCGCTGGATGCCTAAGCTAAGCAACCCAAGTGGCTGACACAAACACCTGGCCCACCTAGGAGTGGCACTGCAGTTTTCTAGCAAGAGGATGAGTGCTTCCATCCTCATGTGAATCTGAACCACTAGCCATGAACATAGGCCAGAGCCTCAGCCGTTCCTTGCCACTCTGTGTCGTAAATGGCATATTGGCAAATTTACACTTCTCATCAGATGCTTTTAATTTAGATTTTTGGGTCATTTTACTGAACTTTTGTAGTATACTTGACGACACAGAGGTAGAGCAATGGACTACTGTACCGTACTGCTATATATATACTGGTGGTCAGCAAAATTCTGCACTGTCCTCCTACTATATAATACTGCGCACAACTAAAATGCAGCACAAGTATGGATGGATAGTATACTTGACGACACAGAGGTAGGTAGAGCAGTGGACTACTGTACCGTACTGCTATATATTATATACTGGTGGTCAGCAAAATTCTGCACTGTCCTCCTACTATACATACTGCGCACAACTAAAATGCACCACAGGTTTGGATGGATAGTATACTTGACGACACAGAGGTAGGTAGAGCAGTGGCCTACTGTACCGTACTGCTATATATTATATACTGGTGGTCAGCAAAATTCTGCACTGTCCTCCTACTATATATACGGCACACAACTAAAATGCACCACAGGTATGGATGGATAGTATACTTGATGACACAGAGGTAGGTAGAGCAGTGGACTACTGTACCGTACTGCTTTATAATACTGGTGGTCACTGGTCAGCAAAAGTCTGCACTGTCCTCCTACTATATACGACAATGCAGCACAGATATGGAGCGTTTTTCAGGCAGAGAACGTAGATATTTTCAGCACACTGAGCACAGATATTTGCAAGCACACTGAGCACAGATATTTGCAGCACACTGAGCACAGATATTTGCAGCACACTGAACACAGAAACTGAGAGAACGCTGCACGTCCTCTCCCTATCATCTCCAATGCAAGAGTGAAAATGGCGGTGACGCGCGGCTCCTTATATAGAATACGAATCTCGTGAGAATCCGACAACAAGATGATGACGTTCGGGCGCGCTCGGGTTAACCGAGCAAGGCGGGAGGATCCGAGTCTGCCTCGGAACCGTGTAAAATGGGTGAAGTTCAGGGGTGTTAAGATTCCGAGGAACCGAACCCGCTCATCACTAGTTCACATATGACTTGCAAGCTGCAAACAAGCACTGTTGGGGTAAGACACCCCTAGCACCCCTAGGGGTGAGGCAGCAGCACATAGTTTTTCAGCAGTCAGCATAACTCTGGAATGCCTGGAGCAATTTACACCAAACTTGCTTTACATATGACTTACACTCTGGGAACAAACACTGTGAGGGTAACACCCCACTAGTAGCACCCCTAGGGTTGCGTTAAAAGATTAATTTGGCTATTCTTTGTGAACATAAAAGTTTATTTTGTGAAAATATTAAAGAAATTGTAGTGTATCCAAGGCATAAAAGCCCCAAATATATGTCAGAGAACATGCAGGGTAGACCTTTAGCTGAAACGGTATATTTAGGAACCTACAGCACCTGGTATTTCCTGGTAGTCATCCAACCAGCTACTGACCAGGCCCAATATCGCATTGCTTCCAAGATCGGATGTATATGCCCAATTCCGTCTGATCTTGGAAGCAATATGATATTGGGCCTGGCAGTACCTGGTTGGATGACCACCAGGGAATACCAAGTGTTGTAGGTTCCTAAATACACCATTTCAGCTAATGGACCACCCTGCACGGTCTCTGACATATATGTTGAGCATTTAGGCCTTGGACACACCAAGATTTCGTTAATATTTTCACAAAATAAACTTTTATGTTCACAAAGAATAGCCAAATTCATCTTTTAACGCATTGGGCATTATCTGTGTCTTTATATTATGAGTGTTAATAATGAAAGTTATGTTTTAATTAACAATCAACAATTCTTTGTCTCGGCGTTTAGTTGCTACCAACCAAGGTTACTTCTTTTTCTTTCTATATTTGCATATTGAATTATGTATAATAACCCTTGGGCGCACCATTGACAATCACACTAATTGCTACCTAATGAGGATGGCACAATAAGAAGACAGTGATTTATACTAGACAGTTGTCTGTAGTCGGTTTTCTCTGAGACCGACATTATCGTTTAGTCTTCAATCACACCCACAATCCTGTGTGGTATACCTAACCAAACCCTTTTTCTTTTTTAAGTAAACTGTCAATAGAAACTCATAGTCCAGAGGTTCTCAAATGTGGTCCTCAAAGCACCCCAAAGGTCCAGGTTTTAAGTTTATCCATGCTTGGCCACAGGTGACCTAATTAGCACCTCAGTCAATGTGATTTAACCATCTATGCTGAGCCATGGATATACCTAAAACCTGGATCGTTGGGGTGCCTTGAGGATTGTGTTTGAGAACTTCTGTCATAGGGGGTAATTCTGAGTTGATCGCAGCAGGAACTTTGTTAGCAGTTGGGCAAAACCATGTACACTGCAGGGGAGGCAGATATAACATGTGCAGATAGAGTTAGATTTGGGTGGGTTATTTTGTTTCTGTGCAGGGTAAATACTGACTGCTTTATTTTTACTCTGCAATTTAGATTGCAGATTGAACACACCACACCCAAATCTACCTCTCTCTGCACATGTTATATCTGCCTCCCCTGCAGTGCACATGGTTTTGCCCAACTGCTAACAAAGTTCCTGCTGCGATCAACTCGGAATTACCCCCATAGTCAAAATTTTAGTCGCCGCCCATCGGGGAGTGTATTTTAGCTGTGCAAGTGTGCGATCGCATGTGCAGCCGAGCAGTACAAAAAGATTTTGGGCAGTTCTGAGTGGACCAGGACTTACTCAGCTGCTGCGATCACTTCAACCTGTCCGGGACCGGAATTCACGTCAGACACCCGCCCTTCAAACACTTGAGAATGCCTGCGTTTTTTCAGCCACTCCCAGAAAACGGTCAGATGACACCCACAAATACCTTCTTCCTGTCAATCTTCTTGCGATCGCCCATGTGAATGGATTCTTTGCACAAAACCATTGCAGAGCAACGATCCGCTTTGTACCTGTGCGACGTGCCTGCACATTGCGGTGCATACGCATGCGCAGTTCTGACCTGATGGCAGCGCTGCAAAAAATGCTAGTTTGCGATCAGGTCTGAATTAGGCCCTATAAACACTGTGTTATGTGCACATTAAGTGGTATAAATGAAAATGTATGGAACATGAGTAATTAACATGAATTAAACACAAATCATCACATTATAATGAAGTCCAGTAAACATGACACGATGGGAGTTGTAGCGCACAAAGGTCCTCCTAGACATGACATTCCACCATGCACTGGGCTGAGCGCTCAGCCACCAAGCATCCCTGGAGCTTGTTTTAAAATGTTGCCAAGTATGACAGTCACATATCAAAGTAAACTCTAAAGGGGGGTACTGACAGGAGAGATGTGTGCTGAGCGATCTTAACACAAACCGCTCAGCACACATCTCTCCCCCCGCTCAGCACAATGCGTTGTGCTGAGCGAGGGGGGCCACGATGGGTGGCCGCTCACTTCACACAGCGCTGAAGTGAGCAACCCGGCACCGGCGATAGCCCAGCGCATCGCTATCACTGGGGGGCATACACACGACAGATCTGTGCTTAAAATCTAAGCAATCTACTCAGCTTGCTTAGATTTTAAACACGGATTTTTCTGTGTGTACCCCCTTTAGTGTATCTATTATAAAAAAGCAAAAATCCGTCCGTCTGTCTTTATATAAAAATCCACAGTTTACAAGTGACGATTGAGCGTATTAAAACACGGTGGAGGCAACTAAAACAATTAGAAATCCCTAGCACCCCTAGGGGGGCAGACAGCAGCACAGAGTATATCAGGATACAGCATAACTCCGGAATTGCTGGAGCAATGTACTCAAAACTTGATACACATATGCCTTACAATCTGGGAACAAACACTGTGGGAGGAAGACACCCCTAGCACCCCTAGGGGTGAGGCAGCATCACTGAGTATTTCAGCAGACAGCATAACTCAGGAATGCCTACAGCAATTTACAACAAACTTGGTACACATATGACTTTCACTGTGGAAACAAACATTGTGGGGGTCAGACACCACTAGCACCCCTAGGGGTGGGACAGCAGCACAGAGTATGTCAGCAGACAGCATAACTGTGGAAGGCCTAAAGCAATTTACACCAAACTTGGTACACATCTGACTTACAATCTGCAAACAAACTGTGGGGGTTAGACACCCCTAGGGGTGGGACAGCAGCACAGAGTATGTCAGGAGACAGCATAACTCCCAAATGCCTGGACCAATTTACAACAAACTTGGTTAACATTAGTGATGTGCACCAGAAATTTTTCGGGTTTTGTGTTTTGGCTGTGGATTCGGTTCCGCGGCTGTGTTTTGGATTCAAACGAGTTTTGGCAAAACCTCCCTGAAAATTTTTTGTCGGATTCGGGTGTGTTTTGGATTCGGTTTTTTTTTTTACAAAAAACCCTCAAAAACAGCTTAAATCATAGAATTTGGGGGTCATTTTGATCCCATAGTATTATTACCCTCAATAACCATAATTTCCACTAATTTCCAGTCTATTCTGAACACCTCACACCTCACAATATTATTTTTAGTCCTAAAATTTGCACCGAGGTCGCTGGATGACTAAGCTAAGCGACCCAAGTGGCCGACAAAAACACCTGGCCCTTAACAAGATGGACTTACCCCAAGAGACTGCATTCCGGATTTTCCTGTTGACCCTGTTGTTGACCAGAGCAGTCTGTTTCGGTGAGAGTACCAGAGAGGTCGAGAAAGGATCTGGAATGGGTTCTGATGGCAAGGACGGATTTGTAGAATTCCAAGAGCAACACATTCACCGAGCAAAGGCGAGTATCAGAAAACGATCTGGTAGTCATGAAACTAGGAGGCACTGTGAAGGGTTGTTGGCTGAGGAAAATTGTATTTGTAGAAACTGTGAAAACATAGTTGAGGACGGGTGCATCCAGAGATGTCAGTCCAGCCTTAATATCAACATGGACCGTCATCCATTGAGTGACTATCACTCATTAGTGGGTAAGGTTTTAAACCAAACAGAATGCTGGGTGTGCTTACAAGTACCTCAAGGTCAGAGCAAGTCAGGACTAGTACCGTACCCTTTAACAATAGATGAGGTACTTGAATTAAGGGGTGGGAGAACGGTGGATAAGAAATTTAATATTTCTAGGCCCCCAAGTTTGAAGCTCCACCAATATCATGTGGATAGATCCTTAGTATGTTTCAACATTTCCAATCCCCGAAAGCCGGGAAATTGGGAAGTGACATGGAATAACCAAACCATGGCATTTTCACACAGAGCCGATAGAATGCCCGTAGACTCAGAACTTATACGCCAAATAGCCGACGGTGGAAGATATTTTCGGTACAGGTATACTCTAGGAAGTAGGACCATGCGGGTTGAAAAAGTATCTCCAGGGTACTGTGCGCATATCATACAGCCTGATATGTGTACTGAACAGATGAGAGAGTTAGGGGTAGGATTTTTCACTTGGAAGGTTTGCAATATGGTACTGTCATATTCTGTCCCATATGTTCTCCCCAATGATGCATATTTCATATGCGGGAGGAAGGCGTATAAGTGGCTTGCCCCAAACTCAGAGGGATTGTGTTACATTGGAAGAGTGTTGCCAGAAGTAATGACCATAACCCATAATAAGATGAAAGACGTTCACCGCAATGCTCAAGCTCCTTACACTCACACTCATTATGAACACATCGTCAAGAGACACACTTCTAGATAGGACAGAGCACGCAGCCTCTGATTTGATCCACGAATCCACCGGGATTCAATTCCTACTCGCGTTAGATATCACCCGTACCGCCAGAGGAATTATAAATCTTAGGTATATTCATGCGCTAGCGAACCTGATAGATAATATCACCGAGATGTATGATGACACCTTCAGGTATACTGGGAGGGAATTCCAAGCTTACAAAACGGAACTGATCCAGCACAGGATGGTTCTCAATTACATCACAGCGGTGACAGGCGGGTACTGTGTCACCCTAGCAACTCAGTATGGTGTGAAGTGCTGCATGTATATTACAAACAGCACTGATGACCCAACCGAGGTCATAGATCAAAAGATGGACGATATCTTGCAGTTGAAATGGGAGTTCCGAAGGAGACACAACCTTACCCTTACTGCTGTGAGTAATGAACTAACCGGCTGGGTCTCATGGTTGAACCCACGCAATTGTTTCTCTGGTTTAGGAGAATGGACTCAAAATGTTATCGTGAGTGTAGGAAAGTTTCTCCTTTGTATCCTGGGAGTCGTCGTAATGATTGGTTTGATATTTAGATGTGTTCGGATTTTAATGCAGTGCAAGCGCAGTACCAAAGTGATGAGTTTGAGAAGCGGGGGCATTGTTACACAAACTGGTTTAATTTATGACCCATCAATTGAGACAATGTTGTGATAAGACGTGATTCCACGGTCCGTTTCTTTCACCTGTTTCTCCTTTGTTTTTCTCCCAAGCAAAAATACATCCATTCGGAAGAAGACTTTGACGGACATTCTACAGACTTTGATGGACATGGTAAAGACTTTTATAGACACTCTAAAGACTTTTAAAGACTTTTATGGACACTTGAAAGACTTTGATTACCACCCACAGCAAGGATACACCCATCCGGACAAGACTCCAACCAACACCCAAGGACGATTGCACACATTATTATGTGAATGTATTTGTGATATGTTTCTTATCTTCATCTCTACAACCTTCAGGTAGTGACACACATAGTCGACAGGTGATATAGATACATATATTAGCACTCACATGTTTTTCCCCCCTCCATGTATCATCAACTAAATGTGCACCCCATTTGTTGGAACAAGAAGCCGAAAAGAGCTCGGTAGTGTTTGTTGGCCCACTTACAGACCCTTAATACGGGATAAGAAGGATTTAATGTATACTTCGCAATATCTCGAAGCTTATCTAGAACATGTACGGCACGATGATACATGCCCCTCAGACATGGATTTCATACATACATGCTTTTACTATCCCACTAGGCCATACATTTCCCGCCTACTCCTCTCCTCCTATCACCCAATCATTTATAGATATTGTATTGTATATTTTTCTGTTTAATGTTCAGATAGTGGCAGTTATTGTTGACTGCCAAAGTGTGGACTGTCAAAGTCGAAAAATATCATAATGCATATGTCTTGTACTAACCCCATGCACATGCCCGCTGCGCGTGCACCAGCTCTGCCGTGCATGCGCATATCCGCATTTTTGCGTAACGGAGCTTTCACGGCCATGCGCCTTGGCGCGTGGTATGCGCAATTACGGTAGAGTTTGTGAGCATGTAGCGTGTTATTAGAACATTGCATATTTAACCCATATAGCGTATTTTGTAGATATAGTTCCCCTAGACCATGTCAGTGAGTATTATTAGTTTAAACAGTTCCTGGACAGAGAGATTCATCTTTGCATGATAGGAAGGGTCAGATAAAGGTTGGAAGGTGATGTCTAGTATCCAGCTGAAGGGTATTTTGAGGGTAACATTCCGGTGTTAGTTAGAGAAAGATCGCTTGTTCCTGCATACAAAAGTAGATTATGAACATAAACTGTATAAACTGTAAATTACATATGCGGCGGGAATCCAGAGGATACCACCCACAAGAGTAGTTGGGATTGACATCGCCCACCTTTTCAAATCCACCTATGACCTTTACTGTAATGTGGAGACATATCTCTGTGTCCAATGAACAATGAGATTACAGTGACCATTGTATTGTGTATGCATGTTGTGTATATAAGGACCATTGTTGCCTGGCCGGTCAGAAGACTCTAAACGCTATCTGTATGACCAGCAGAGGACCGGATTCGGGTTGCGCTTGCGAATATTCTCACGTACGTACATTCTCTGTAGCCATTATTTCTGTTTAGATTTACTTGTTAGTTTGTAGTGTATAAATTGTATTGTTTTATCTTTTGGAATCTATCCACGGAGGCCTTAGAACCCTGTGGTTTCAACTACAAACGGTGTTGTGTTTTCACTTTCCAGCCTGGGCTTTAAAGTAGATTAACCTGTTTAAGGTGTATAAGCATTGTTAAGGTGTACGCTCTGCGGATACTTTGTATCGCCAGCACTACTTAAGGTTTAAAGGTATATCATCGTTGCAGTACTTTGCTGCCAAAGGTTAAAGTATAAGCATATCATTACATTGTATCATTAACAAGGTTTAAAGATTATCAATTGTGTGTGCGCTCGCTGTGTGTACTCCGTAAACTCAGCGCAGCGTGCGTACGCCAAGTGCGTACCACGTGCAGGACTCTGTACGCAAATAGCGTACAAAGTGCGTAGCACGTGCACGTAGTCTAGCGGCCATAGCGGCTCAACGGTAATAGTGTACAAAGGGGTATAGCTTTGCGGTCTAAGATAATACCGACATTATCAATTGAGGGCTCGTCCGGTTCCTTCTCATACCCGCAGCCTAGACTTGGTGAAGCTTGGTGAAGCACGGTCTAGGTGAAAACGTGGTGAGCACGGTCCAGGTGTACACGTGCAACGGAGTGTGATAACGTTTTCGTGGTATTACGCTCCGGCAGTTTTGGAGCACAGTGTGGAGACTCCAGTGATCCTACCACTTATAGATAGCAAGTGTCTATAAGCGGTACGATTGGACCGCACGGTTGTATGGGCAACACGTGACGCAACGTGATTCGAAGTTTTGCATATTTGTGCGTAAATCTCGTCATCATACGCGTTGTAGGAAGCACATGCAAGCGTGATTTGTGTAAAGTAAAGGTTTAGGGAGTTTTCGCTGGTCTCTCAGGAAAATCTCTAGAGGTAGGGCCTACCACGGCTACACGTGTCTGCTAAAGAAGGCGGATTCGTGGTACTCGGAGCAGAAGAAGTTAGTGGAAGAACTTTGAGGACTTCCACCGGTAGACTACTGTGTTTGGTGCATTTTAGGAAGTTTTCCCGTGTTAAAAAGGTCCACAATGGAAGCCAAGTACACAACACAGGGACGTTCAGCAGCCAGGGTTCAGACTGCAGATTTCAGACCCAGGGGGTCAGCTCGGTTAGTAATGTGGGGGAAGTATGGTCCCCACACTGAGACTTTTTGTGATGAATGGACACGAATGACTGTGGGGGATAAAGCACCATTTCCTGGGATAGGTAGTTTTGACTCAGAGGTATTGCATAATCTAAGGCTTAGGATCTGTCTGATAAAATCCCCAAAACAGAGGATCAGACACACAAACTGTTTACATTTATGGCAACGAGAGAGTGATATGCAGAGGGAACTAGCTTACACAGCTGGTTCCAACCCTAGCAGGAAACCGATAGCAACTGCACCACCACCACCGTACATTACAGGAGAGAAAATGGCTACAGAGAATGGCATACTGATATATGATAAGAGAAAAGTTGATAAAAGTATTAATGACGATAAGAGTAAAACTGATAAATGTATTAATTCTAACCCGTGCAAGTTGTACCCCATTTTAAACTTCCCTCAGGATTACAAGCAAGAAGATGAACCCAGCACGATATCGGCACTTTCCCTAGCAGCCACTATACAGGACACCCAGGTGGGCACGGCCCAACCAATAAGAGCAGTAGTAAAGCCCCCTGGCGGAGGGATAGGTGAGGTCGTGTCCACAGGTAAGTATGGTACTGTATATTATGCAGAGATAATAGCACCTCAGACTGTAGAGTCAACACAAAATGATGTAATTGAACTGAATCCTGTCAGGTTGATCGCAGTCCCCAATGGGAAGACTGACGCTCTGGGAATCACTCCCGTCAGGAACATTGCTATGCATTGCCCCTGGTCCCGGACAGAATTGAGGACAATTATGTCTGAATTTCCCGATCCCAGAAAAGATCTAGTCGCATGCCAGAGGTTTATTAAAGAATTAGGTAATGCCACCGAACCCACTAACAAAGATTGGCGGACAGTGCTACGGGCATGTTTGCCCTCTAATATTGACCCCGTGAAATTCATTGCTGACTGTAAATTAGATGCAGAGGTAACTCTCACTGATGAATACAATCAGGAGACTGTACGACAAATCAATCTGCAATTAGGAGTATATTTCCCAACTGTTGTCAAGTGGAATAAAATCTTCTCCATTAGACAAAAAGAAGGTGAAACGGCATCTGAATATTTCCACCGAGCACTGCAGGAAATGTCCAGATACACTGGGATCGAAGACATTGAGGAAAATGTACATCATAGAGAGGTAGCTGTGTCCGTATTGATGGACGGGTTAAAAGACACACTAAGAACCAGGGTACAAACCTCTCTACCTAACTGGAGAGGTATTTCGGTGGCTGCATTAAGAGAGTCCGCTATCGAGCATGACCGTAATATCCAAAGAACCAGGGAAGCACAGGGAGAGCGGTTGATGGTGATGAGCATCCAAGCACTGGAAGAAGCATCAACTCGACCAAAACCCCAGGCCCCTGGCACATGGAGGAAGCCAAGAGTTTGTTATCTGTGTAAAAGGGAAGGGCAATATCCCAGCAACTGTAACAGCACACATAAATTCAGACCCCCTAGACAAGAACACGAGCAAAGTTATGATACACGTAATTGGGATCAGGGATCATATAGGAAACATTTTGGGCCACACCTGTAGTCCGCAGCCAGTGAAATTGATTGCTAGCCTAGGTAGTAAACCTGAGGTCACAGTTGATGTAGTTGGTAGATCATATCTTGTAGATACAGGGGCGGCCAGGTAAACTCTGTGATTTATCTTTAAAGTTTCCTTTTTCATCCCTGATGTTCACCGACAGACTTACAGCTCAAACGTCACATATCTACTCAGTCTTTTCAGAGGTCTGCCCAACCCCAGTATATCTCACCAGCATCATTGTGCCTGGCCATGCACAGAGGGTGGAGAGTGGAAATACTGGTGAAAGGAGACCGTGCAGAGATACCGATAGACATGATGGTGTGACAGCCTGATGGTGAACGCAAATCTGACAAATTTTCTTTTTATTATTCTCTCTTTTTTTCATTTTCTATGGATGGTTTATTTCACACAACAGTTAAACACATGGTAATGCAAGATTTATGTTCCCTACAGAAAGGTCGCTGACTCGGAGAGAACATCGTATCACTGGAGTGTCTATTCCAGGAAGACTGAGAGGCAGAACTGTTGAGACGCCACCTGAGCACGGAGAACAACAAGACTAGAGGCGGTTGTCGTACCAGATTTTCTTTTTCCTTTTTATTATTTTCTCCATCTCCCATTACCCTCCTTTCCTCCCCCTTCTTGTTCCCTTTCTCTCCCCTTAACAAGATGGACTTACCCCAAGAGACTGCATTCCGGGTTTTCCTGTTGACCCTGTTGTTGACCAGAGCAGTCTGTTTCGGTGAGAGTACCAGAGAGGTCGAGAAAGGATCTGGAATGGGTTCTGATGGCAAGGACGGATTTGTAGAATTCCAACACATTCACCGAGCAAAGGCGAGTATCATAAAACGATCTGGTAGTCATGAAACTAGGAGGCACTGTGAAGGGTTGTTGGCTGAGGAAAATTGTATTTGTAGAGACTGTAAAAACATAGTTGAGGACGGGTGCATCCAGAGATGTCAGCCTTAATATCAACATGGACCGTCATCCATTGAGTGACTATCACTCATTAGTGGGTAAGGTTTTAAACCAAACAGAATGCTGGGTGTGCTCACAAGTACCTCAAGGTCAGAGCAAGTCAGGACTAGTACCGTACCCTTTAACAATAGATGAGGTACTTGAATTAAGGGGTGGGAGAACGGTGGACAAGAAATTTAATATTTCTAGGCCCCCTAGTTTGAAGCTCCTCCAATATCATGTGGATAGATCCTTAGTATGTTTCAACATTTCCAATCCCCGAAAGCCGGGAAATTGGGAAGTGACATGGAATAACCAAACCATGGCATTTTCACACAGAGCCGATAGAATGCCCGTAGACTCAGAACTTATACGTCAAATAGCCGACGGTGGAAGATATTTTCGGTACAGGTATACTCTAGGAAGTAGGACCATGCGGGTTGGAGAAGTATCTCCACGGTACTGTGTGCATATCATACAGCCTGATACGTGTACTGAACAGATGAGAGAGTTAGGGGTAGGATTTTTCACTTGGAAGGTTTGCAATATGGTATTGTCATATTCTGTCCCATATGTTCTCCCCGATGATGCATATTTCATATGCGGGAGGAAGGCGTATAAGTGGCTTGCCCCAAACTCAGAGGGATTGTGTTACATTGGAAGAGTGTTGCCAGAAGTAATGACCATAACCCATAATAAGATGAAAGACGTTCACCGCAATGCTCAAGCTCCTTACACTCACACTCATTATGAACACATCGTCAAGAGACACACTTATAGATAGGACAGAGCACGCAGCCTCTGATTTGATCCACGAATCCACTGGGATTCAATTCCTACTCGCGTTAGATATCACCCGTACCGCCAGAGGAATTATAAATTTTAGGTATATTCATGCACTAGCGAACCTGATAGATAATATCACCGAGATGTATGATGACACCTTCAGGTATACTGGGAGGGAATTGCAAGCTTACAAAACGGAACTGATCCAGCACAGGATGGTTCTCAATTACATCACAGCGGTGACAGGCGGGTACTGTGTCACCCTAGCAACTCAGTATGGTGTGAAGTGCTGCATGTATATTACAAACAGCACTGATGACCCAACCGAGGTCATAGATCAAAAGATGGACGATATCTTGCAGTTGAAATGGGAGTTCCGAAGGAGACACAACCTTACCCTTACTGCTGTGAGTAATGAACTGACCGGCTGGGTCTCATGGTTGAACCCACGCAATTGGTTCTCTGGTTTAGGAGAATGGACTCAAAATGTAACCGTGAGTGTAGGAAAGTTTCTCTTTTGTATCCTGGGAGTCGTCGTAATGATTGGTTTGATATTTAGATGTGTTCGGATTTTAATGCAGTGCAAGCGCAGTACCAAAGTGATGAGTTTGAGAAGCGGGGGCATTGTTACACAAACTGGTTTAATTTATGACCCATCAATTGAGACAATGTTGTGATAAGACGTGATTCCATGGTCCGTTTCTTTCACCCGTTTCTCCTTTGTTTTTCTCCCAAGCAAAAACACATCCATTCGGAAGAAGACTTTTACAGACTTTGATGGACATGCTAAAGACTTTTATAGACACTCTAAAGACTTTTAAAGACTTTTATGGACACTTGAAAGACTTTGATTACCACCCACAGCAAGGATACACCCATCCGGACAAGACTCCAACCAACACCCAAGGACGATTGCACACATTATTATGTGAATGTATTTGTGATATGTTTCTTATCTTCATCTCTACAACCTTCAGGTAGTGACACACATAGTCGACAGGTGATATAGATACATATATTAGCACTCACATGTTTTTCCCCCCTCCATGTATCATCAACTAAATGTGCACCCCATTTGTTGGAACAAGAAGCCGAAAAGAGCTCGGTAGTGTTTGTTGGCCCACTTACAGACCCTTAATACGGGATAAGAAGGATTTAATGTATACTTCGCAATACCTCGAAGCTTATCTAGAACATGTACGGCACGATGATACATGCCTCTCAGACATGGATTTCATACATACATGCTTTTACTATCCCACTAGGCCATACATTTCCCGCCTACTCCTCTCCTCCTATCACCCAATCATTTATAGATATTGTATTGTATATTTTTCTGTTTAATGTTCAGATAGTGGCAGTTATTGTTGACTGCCAAAGGGTGGACTGTCAAAGGCGAAAAATATCATAATGCATATGCCTTGTACTAACCCCATGCACATGCCCGCTGCACGTGCACCAGCTCTGCCGTGCGTGCGCATTTTTGCGTAACGGAGCTTTCACGGCCATGCGCCTTGGCGCGTGGTATGCGCATTTACGGTAGAGTTTGTGAGCATGTAGCGTGTTATTAGAACATTGCATATTTAACCCATATAGCGTATTTTGTAGATATAGTTCCCCTAGACCATGTCAGTGAGTATTATTAGTTTAAACAGTTCCTGGACAGAGAGATTCATCTTTGCATGATAGGAAGGGTCAGATAAAGGTTGGAAGGTGATGTCTAGTATCCAGCTGTAGGGTATTTTGAGAGTAACATTCCGGTGTTAGTTAGTGAAAGATCGCTTGTTCCTGCGTACAAAAGTAGATTATGAACATTAACTGTATTTACTGTAAATTACATATGCGGCGGGAATCCAGAGGATGCCACCACAAGAGCAGTTGGGAATGACATTGCCCACCTTTTCAAATCCACCTATGACCTTTACTGTAATGTGGAGACATATCTCTGTGTCCAATGAACAATGAGATTACAGTGACCATTGTATTGTGTATGCATGTTGTGTATATAAGGACCATTGTTGCCTGGCCGGTCAGAAGACTCTAAACGCTATCTGTATGACCAGCGGAGGACCGGATTCGGGTTGCGCTTGCGAATATTCTCACGTACGTACATTCTCTGTAGCCATTATTTCTGTTTAGATTTACTTGTTAGTTTGTAGTGTATAAATTGTATTGTTTTATCTTTTGGAATCAATCCACGGAGGCCTTAGAACCCTGTGGTTTCAACTACAAACGGTGTTGTGTTTTCACTTTCCAGCCTGGGCTTTAAAGTAGATTAACCTGTTTAAGGTGTATAAGCATTGTTAAGGTGTACGCTCTGCTGATACTTTGTATCGCCAGCACTACTTAAGGTTTAAAGGTATATCATCGTTGCAGTACTTTGCTGCCAAAGGTTAAAGTATAAGCATATCATTACATTGTATCATTAACAAGGTTTAAAGGTTATCAATTGTGTGTGCGCTCGCTGTGTGTACTCCGTACACTCAGCGCAGCGTGTGTACGCCAAGTGCGTACCACGTGCAGGACTCTGTACGCAAATAGCGTACAAAGTGCGTAGCACGTGCACGTAGTATAGCGGCCATAGCGGCTCAACGGTAATAGTGTACAAAGGGGTATAGCTTTGCGGTCTAAGATAATACCGACATTATCAATTGAGGGCTCGTCCGGTTCCTTCTCATACCCGCAGCCTAGACTTGGTCAAGCTTGATGAAGCACGGTCTAGGTGAAAACGTGGTGAGCACGGTCCAGGTGTACACATGCAACGGAGTGTGATAACGTTTTCGTGGTATTACGCTCCGGCTGTTTTGGAGCACAGTGTGGAGACTCCAGTGATCCTACCACTTATAGATAGCAAGTGTCTATAAGCGGTACGATTGGACCGCACGGTTGTATGGGCAACACGTGACGCAACGTGATTCGAAGTTTTGCATATTTGTGCGTAAATCTCGTCATCATACGCGTTGTAGGAAGCACATGCAAGCGTGATTTGTGTAAAGTAAAGGTTTAGGGAGTTTTCGCTGGTCTCTCAGGAAAATCTCTAGAGGTAGGGCCTACAACGGCTACACGTGTCTGCTAAAGAAGGCGGATTCGTGGTACTCGGAGCAGAAGAAGTTAGTGGAAGAACTTTGAGGACTTCCACCGGTAGACTACTGTGTTTGGTGCATTTTAGGAAGTTTTCCCATGTTAAAAAGGTCCACAATGGAAGCCAAGTACACAACACAGGGACGTTCAGCAGCCAGGGTTCAGACTGCAGATTTCAGACCCAGGGGGTCAGCTCAGTTAGTAATGTGGGGGAAGTATGGTCCCCACACTGAGACTTTTTGTGATGAATGGACACGAATGACTGTGGGGGATAAAGCACCATTTCCTGGGATAGGTAGTTTTGACTCAGAGGTATTGCATAATCTAAGGCTTAGGATCTGTCTGATAAAATCCCCAAAACAGAGGATCAGACACACAAACTGTTTACATTTATGGCAACGAGAGAGTGATATGCAGAGGGAACTAGCTTACACAGCTGGTTCCAACCCTAGCAGGAAACCGATAGCAACTGCACCACCACCGTACATTACAGGAGAGAAAATGGCTACAGAGAATGGCATACTGATATATGATAAGAGTAAAGTTGATAAAAGTATTAATGACGATAAGAGTAAAACTGATAAATGTATTAATTCTAACCCGTGCAAGTTGTACCCCATTTTAAACTTCCCTCAGGATTACAAGCAAGAAGATGAACCCAGCACGATATCGGCACTTTCCCTAGCAGCCACTATACAGGACACCCAGGTGGTCACGACCCAACCAGTATGAGCAGTAGTAAAGCCCCCTGGCGGAGGGATAGGTGAGGTCGTGTCCACAGGTAAGTATGATACTGTATATTATGCAGAGATAATAGCACCTCAGACTGTAGAGTCAACACAAAATGATGTAATTGAACTGAATCCTGTCAGGGTGATCGCAGTCCCCAATGGGAAGACTGACGCTCTGGGAATCACTCCCGTCAGGAACATTGCTATGCATTGCCCCTGGTCCCGGACAGAATTGAGGACAATTATGTCTGAATTTCCCGATCCCAGAAAAGATCTAGTCGCATGCCAGAGGTTTATTAAAGAATTAGGTAATGCCACCGAACCCACTAACAAAGATTGGCGGACAGTGCTACGGGCATGTTTGCCCTCTAATATTGACCCCGTGAAATTCATTGCTGACTGTAAATTAGATGCAGAGGTACCTCTCACTGATGAATACAATCAGGAGACTGTACGACAAATCAATCTGCAATTAGGAGTATATTTCCCAACTGTTGTTAAGTGGAATAAAATCTTCTCCATTAGACAAAAAGAAGGTGAAACGGCATCTGAATAATTCCACCGAGCACTGCAGGAAATGTCTAGATACACTGGGATCGAAGACATTGAGGAAAATGTACATCATAGAGAGGTAGCTGTGTCCGTATTGATGGACGGGTTAAAATACACACTAAGAACCAGGGTACAAACCTCTCTACCTAACTGGAGAGGTATTTTGGTGGCTGCATTAAGAGAGTCCGCTATCGAGCATGACCGTAATATCCAAAGAACCAGGGAAGCACAGGGAGAGCGGTTGATGGTGATGAGCATCCAAGCACTGGAAGAAGCATCAACTCGACCAAAACCCCAGGCCCCTGGCACATGGAGGAAGCCAAGAGTTTGTTATCTGTGTAAAAGGGAAGGGCATTATGCCAGCAATTGTAACAGCACACATAAATTCAGACCCCCTAGACAAGAACACGAGCAAAGTTATGATACACGTAATTGGGATCAGGGATCATATAGGAAACATTTTGGGCCACACCTGTAGTCCGCAGCCAGTGAAATTGATTGCTAGCCTAGGTAGTAAACCTGAGGTCACAGTTGATGTAGTTGGTAGATCATATCTTGTAGATACAGGGGCGGCCAGGTAAACTCTGTGATTTATCTTTAAAGATTCCTTTTTCATCCCTGATGTTCACCGATAGACTTACAGCTCAAACGTCACATATCTACTCGGTCTTTTCAGAGGTCTGCCCAACCCCAGTATATCTCACCAGCATCATTGTGCCTGGCCATGCACAGAGGGTGTAGAGTGGAAATACTGGTGAAAGGAGACTGTGCAGAGATACCGATAGACATGATGGTGTGACAGCCTGATGGTGAACGCAAATCTGACAAATTTTCTTTTTATTATTCTCTCTTTTTTTCATTTTCTACGGATGGTTTATTTCACACAACAGTTAAACACATGGTAATGCAAGATTTATGTTCCCTACAGAAAGGTCGCTGACTCGGAGAGAACATCGTATCACTGGAGTGTCTATTCCAGGAAGACTGAGAGGCAGAACTGTTGAGACGCCACCTGAGCACGGAGAACAACAAGACTAGAGGCGGTTGTCGTACCAGATTTTCTTTTTCCTTTTTTATTATTTTCTCCATCTCCCATTACCCTCCTTTCCTCCCCCTTCTTGTTCCCTTTCTCTCCCCTTAACAAGATGGACTTACCCCAAGAGACTGCATTCCGGGTTTTCCTGTTGACCCTGTTGTTGACCAGAGCAGTCTGTTTCGGTGAGAGTACCAGAGAGGTCGAGAAAGGATCTGGAATGGGTTCTGATGGCAAGGACGGATTTGTAGAATTCCAACACATTCACCGAGCAAAGGCGAGTATCAGAAAACGATCTGGTAGTCATGAAACTAGGAGGCACTGTGAAGGGTTGTTGGCTGAGGAAAATTGTATTTGTAGAGACTGTAAAAACATAGTTGAGGACGGGTGCATCCAGAGATGTCAGTCCAGCCTTAATATCAACATGGACCGTCATCCATTGAGTGACTATCACTCATTAGTGGGTAAGGTTTTAAACCAAACAGAATGCTGGGTGTGCTCACAAGTACCTCAAGGTCAGAGCAAGTCAGGACTAGTACCGTACCCTTTAACAATAGATGAGGTACTTGAATTAAGGGGTGGGAGAACGGTGGACAAGAAATTTAATATTTCTAGGCCCCCTAGTTTGAAGCTCCACCAATATCATGTGGATAGATCCTTAGTATGTTTCAACATTTCCAATCCCCGAAAGCCGGGAAATTGGGAAGTGACATGGAATAACCAAACCATGGCATTTTCACACAGAGCCGATAGAAAGCCCGTAGACTCAGAACTTATACGCCAAATAGCCGACGGTGGAAGATATTTTCGGTACAGGTATACTCTAGGAAGTAGGACCATGCGGGTTGGAGAAGTATCTCCAGGGTACTGTGTGCATATCATACAGCCTGATACGTGTACTGAACAGATGAGAGAGTTAGGGGTAGGATTTTTCACTTGGAAGGTTTGCAATATGGTAATGTCATATTCTGTCCCATATGTTCTCCCCGATGATGCATATTTCATATGCGGGAGGAAGGCGTATAAGTGGCTTGCCCCAAACTCAGAGGGATTGTGTTACATTGGAAGAGTGTTGCCAGAAGTAATGACCATAACCCATAAGATGAAAGACGTTCACCGCAATGCTCAAGCTCCTTACACTCACACTCATTATGAACACATCGTCAAGAGACACACTTATAGATAGGACAGAGCACGCAGCCTCTGATTTGATCCACGAATCCACTGGGATTCAATTCCTACTCGCGTTAGATATCACCCGTACCGCCAGAGGAATTATAAATTTTAGGTATATTCATGCGCTAGCGAACCTGATAGATAATATCACCGAGATGTATGATGACACCTTCAGGTATACTGGGAGGGAATTGCAAGCTTACAAAATGGAACTGATCCAGCACAGGATGGTTCTCAATTACATCACAGTGGTGACAGGCGGGTACTGTGTCACCCTAGCAACTCAGTATGGTGTGAAGTGCTGCATGTATATTACAAACAGCACTGATGACCCAACCGAGGTCATAGATCAAAAGATGGACGATATCTTGCAGTTGAAATGGGAGTTCCGAAGGAGACACAACCTTACCCTTACTGCTGTGAGTAATGAACTGACCGGCTGGGTCTCATGGTTGAACCCACGCAATTGGTTCTCTGGTTTAGGAGAATGGACTCAAAATGTTATCGTGAGTGTAGGAAAGTTTCTCTTTTGTATCCTGGGAGTCGTCTTAATGATTGGTTTGATATTTAGATGTGTTCAGATTTTAATGCAGTGCAAGCGCAGTACCAAAGTGATGAGTTTGAGAAGCGGGGGCATTGTTACACAAACTGGTTTAATTTATGACCCATCAATTGAGACAATGTTGTGATAAGACGTGATTCCACGGTCCGTTTCTTTCACCCGTTTCTCCTTTGTTTTTCTCCCAAGCAAAAATACATCCATTCGGAAGAAGACTTTGACGGACATTCTACAGACTTTGATGGAAATGCTAAAGACTTTTATAGACACTCTAAAGACTTTTAAAGACTTTTATGGACACTTGAAAGACTTTGATTACCACCCACAGCAAGGATACACCCATCCGGACAAGACTCCAACCAACACCCAAGGACGCTTGCACACATTATTATGTGAATGTATTTGTGATATGTTTCTTATCTTCATCTCTACAACCTTCAGGTAGTGACACACATAGTCGACAGGTGATATAGATACATATATTAGCACTCACATGTTTTTCCCCCCTCCATGTATCATCAACTAAATGTGCACCCCATTTGTTGGAACAAGAAGCCAAAAAGAGCTCGGTAGTGTTTGTTGGCCCACTTACAGACCCTTAATACGGGATAAGAAGGATTTACTGTATACTTCGCAATACCTCGAAGCTTATCTAGAACATGTACGGCACGATGATACATGCCCCTCAGACATGGATTTCATACATACATGCTTTTACTATCCCACTAGGCCATACATTTCCCGCCTACTCCTCTCCTCCTATCACCCAATCATTTATAGATATTGTATTGTATATTTTTCTGTTTAATGTTCAGATAGTGGCAGTTATTGTTGACTGCCAAAGGGTGGACTGTCAAAGTCGAAAAATATCATAATGCATATGCCTTGTACTAACCCCATGCACATGCCCGCTGCGCGTGCACCAGCTCTGCCGTGCGTGCGCATATCCGCATTTTTGCGTAACGGAGCTTTCACGGCCATGCGCCTTGGCGCGTGGTATGCGCATTTACGGTAGAGTTTGTGAGCATGTAGCGTGTTATTAGAACATTGCATATTTAACCCATATAGCGTATTTTGTAGATATAGTTCCCCTAGACCATGTCAGTGAGTATTATTAGTTTAAACAGTTCCTGGACAGAGAGATTCATCTTTGCATGATAGGAAGGGTCAGATAAAGGTTGGAAGGTGATGTCTAGTATCCAGCTGTAGGGTATTTTGAGGGTAACATTCCGGTGTTAGTTAGAGAAAGATCGCTTGTTCCTGCGTACAAAAGTAGATTATGAACATTAACTGTATTTACTGTAAATTACATATGCGGCGGGAATCCAGAGGATGCCACCCACAAGAGCAGTTGGGAATGACATCGCCCACCTTTTCAAATCCACCTATGACCTTTACTGTAATGTGGAGACATATCTCTGTGTCCAATGAACAATGAGATTACAGTGACCATTGTATTGTGTATGCATGTTGTGTATATAAGGACCATTGTTGCCTGGCCGGTCAGAAGACTCTAAACGCTATCTGTATGACCAGCGGAGGACCGGATTCGGGTTGCGCTTGCGAATATTCTCACGTATGTACATTCTCTGTAGCCATTATTTCTGTTTAGATTTACTTGTTAGTTTGTAGTGTATAAATTGTATTGTTTTATCTTTTGGAATCAATCCACGGAGGCCTTAGAACCCTGTGGTTTCAACTACAAACGGTGTTGTGTTTTCACTTTCCAGCCTGGGCTTTAAAGTAGATTAACCTGTTTAAGGTGTATAAGCATTGTTAAGGTGTACGCTCTGCGGATACTTTGTATCGCCAGCACTACTTAAGGTTTAAAGGTATATCATCGTTGCAGTACTTTGCTGCCAAAGGTTAAAGTATAAGCATATCATTACATTGTATCATTAACAAGGTTTAAAGGTTATCAATTGTGTGTGCGCTCGCTGTGTGTACTCCGTACACTCAGCGCAGCGTGCGTACGCCAAGTGCGTAACATGTGCAGGACTCTGTACGCAAATAGCGTACAAAGTGCGTAGCACGTGCACGTAGTCTAGCGGCCATAGCGGCTCAACGGTAATAGTGTACAAAGGGGTATAGCTTTGCGGTCTAAGATAATACCGACATTATCAATTGAGGCTCGTCCGGTTCCTTCTCATACCCGCAGCCTAGACTTGGTGAAGCTTGGTGAAGCACGGTCTAGGTGAAAACGTGGTGAGCACGGTCCAGGTGCAACGGAGTGTGATAACGTTTTCGTGGTATTACGCTCCGGCTGTTTTGGAGCACAGTGTGGAGACTCCAGTGATCCTACCACTTATAGATAGCAAGTGTCTATAAGCGGTACGATTGGACCGCACGGTTGTATGGGCAACATGTGACGCAACGTGATTTGAAGTTTTGCCTATTTGTGCGTAAATCTCGTCCTCATACGCGTTGTAGGAAGCACATGCAAGCGTGATTTATGTAAAGTAAAGGTTTAGGGAGTTTTCGCTGGTCTCTCAGGAAAATCTCTAGAGGTAGGGCCTACAACGGCTACACGTGTCTGCTAAAGAAGGCGGATTCGTGGTACTCGGAGCAGAAGAAGTTAGTGGAAGAACTTTGAGGACTTCCACCGGTAGACTACTGTGTTTGGTGCATTTTAGGAAGTTTTCCCGTGTTAAAAAGGTCCACAATGGAAGCCAAGTACACAACACAGGGACGTTCAGCAGCCAGGGTTCAGACTGCAGATTTCAGACCCAGGGGGTCAGCTCGGTTAGTAATGTGGGGGAAGTATGGTCCCCACACTGAGACTTTTTGTGATGAATGGACACGAATGACTGTGGGGGATAAAGCACCATTTCCTGGGATAGGTAGTTTTGACTCAGAGGTATTGCATAATCTAAGGCTTAGGATCTGTCTGATAAAATCCCAAAAACAGAGGATCAGACACACAAACTGTTTACATTTATGGCAACGAGAGAGTGATATGCAGAGGGAACTAGCTTACACAGCTGGTTCCAACCCTAGCAGGAAACCGATAGCAACTGCACCACCACCGTACATTACAGGAGAGAAAATGGCTACAGAGAATGGCATACTGATATATGATAAGAGTAAAGTTGATAAAAGTATTAATGACGATAAGAGTAAAACTGATAAATGTATTAATTCTAACCCGTGCAAGTTGTACCCCATTTTCTCTGACGTCCTAAGTGGATGCTGGGGACTTCGTCAGGACCATGGGGGGGATTAGCGGCTCCGCAGGAGACTGGGCACAAAAGTAAAAGCTTTAGGATCAGGTGGTGTGCTCTGGCTCCTCCCCCTATGACCCTCCTCCAAGCCTCAGTTAGATTTTTGTGCCCGGCCGAGAAGGGTGCAATCTAGGTGGCTCTCCTAAAGAGCTGCTTAGAGTAAAAGTTTTGTTAGGTTTTTTATTTTCAGTGAGTCCTGCTGGCAACAGGCTCACTGCTACGAGGGACTTAGGGGAGAAGAAGTGAACTCACCTGCGTGCAGGATGGATTGGCTTCTTAGGCTACTGGACACCATTAGCTCCAGAGGGAGTCGGAACACAGGTCTCACCCTGGGGTTCGTCCCGGAGCCGCGCCGCCGACCCCCTTGCAGATGCCGAAAAGTGAAGAGGTCCAGAAACCGGCAGCAGAAGACTTTTCAGTCTTCATAAGGTAGCGCACAGCACTGCAGCTGTGCGCCATTGTTGTCAGCACACTTCATAGCAGCGGTCACTGAGGGTGCAGGGCGCTGGGGGGGGGCGCCCTGGGCAGCAATGATAGTACCTTATTCTGGCTAAAAATACATCACATATAGCCCCTGGGGGCTATATGGATGTATTTAACCCCTGCCAGGTCTCAGAAAAACGGGAGAAGAAGCCCGCCGAAAAGGGGGCGGGGCCTATTCTCCTCAGCACACAGCGCCATTTTCCCTCACAGAAATGCTGGTGGGAAGGCTCCCAGGCTCTCCCCTGCACTGCACTACAGAAACAGGGTTAAAACAGAGAGGGGGGGCACTGATTTGGCGATATGACTATATATATTAAAATGCTATAAGGGAAAAACACTTATATAAAGGTTGTCCCTGTATAATTATAGCGTTTTTGGTGTGTGCTGGCAAACTCTCCCTCTGTCTCCCCAAAGGGCTAGTGGGGTCCTGTCCTCTATCAGAGCATTCCCTGTGTGTGTGCTGTGTGTCGGTACGTGTGTGTCGACATGTATGAGGACGATGCTGGTGAGGAGGCGGAGCAATTGCCTGTAATGGTGATGTCACTCTCTAGGGAGTCGACACCGGAATGGATGGCTTATTCAAGGAATTACGTGATAATGTCAACAGAGACGGCCGGCAAACAAAATAGTACCTGTCCAGGCGTCTCAAACACCGTCAGGGGCTTTAAAACGCCCATTTACCTCAGTCGGTCGACAGACACAGACACGGACACTGATTTCAGTGTCGACGGTGAAGAAACAAACGTATTTTCCTTTTAGGGCCACACGTTACTTGTTAAGGGCAATGAAGGAGGTGTTACATATTTCTGATACTACAAGTACCACAAAAAAGGGTATTATGTGGGGTGTGAAAAAACTACCTGTAGTTTTTCCTGAATCAGATAAATTAAATGAAGTGTGTGATGATGCGTGAGTTTCCCCCGATAGAAAATTATTGGCGGTATACCCTTTCCCGCCAGAAGTTAGGGCGCGTTGGGAAACACCCCTTAGGGTGGATAAGGCGCTCACACGCTTATCAAAACAAGTGGCGGTACCGTCTCCAGATAGGGCCGTCCTCAAGGAGCCAACTGATAGGAGGCTGGAAAATATCCTAAGAAGTATATACACACGTACTGGTGTTATACTGAGACCAGCGATCGCCTCAGCCTGGATGTGCAGAGCTGGGGTGGCTTGGTCGGATTCCCTGACTAAAAATATTGATACCCTTGACAGGGACAGTATTTTATTGACTATAGAGCATTTAAAGGATGCATTTCTATATATGCGAGATGCACAGAGGGATATTTGCACTCTGGTATCAAGAGTAAGTGCGATGTCCATATCTGCCAGAAGATGTTTATGGACACGACAGTGGTCAGGTGATGCAGATTCCAAACGGCACAAAGATGTATTGCCGTATAAAGGGGAGGAGTTATTTGGGGTCGGTCCATCGGACCTGGTGGCCAGGGCAACTGCTGGAAAATCCACCGTTTTTACCCTAAGTCACATCTCTGCAGAAAAAGACACCGTCTTTTCAACCTCAGTCCTTTCGTCCCCATAAGAGTCATATCTGCCCAGGGATAGAGGAAAGGGAAGAAGACTGCAGCAGGCAGCCCATTCCCAGGAACAGAAGCCCTCCACCGCTTCTGCCAAGTTCTCAGCATGACGCTGGGGCCGTACAGGACCCCTGGATCCTACAAGTAGTATCCCAGGGGTACAGATTGGAAAGTCGAGACGTTTCCCCCTCGCAGGTTCCTGAAGTCTGCTTTACCAACGTCTCCCTCCGACAGGGAGGCAGTATTGGAAACAATTCACAAGCTGTATTCCCAGCAGGTGATAATCAAAGTACCTCTCCTACAACAAGGAAAGGGGTATTATTCCACACTATATTGTGGTACTGAAGCCAGAAGGCTCGGTGAGACCTATTCTAAATCTGAAATATTTGAACACTTACAAAGGTTCAAATCAAGATGGAGTCACTCAGAGCAGTGATAGCGAACCAGGAAGAAGGGGACTATATGGTGTCCCGGGACATCAGGGTTGCTTACCTCCATGTCCCAATTTGCCCTTCTCACCAAGGGTACCTCAGGTTCGTGGTACAGAACTGTCACTATCAGTTTCAGACGCTGCCGTTTGGATTGTCCACGGCACCCCGGGTCTTTACCAAGGTAATGGCCGAAATGATGATTCTTCTTCAAAGAAAATGGACGACCTCCTGATAAGAGCAAGGTCCAGAGAACAGTTGGAGGTCGGAGTAGCACTATCTCAAGTAGTTCTACGACAGCACGGGTGGATTCTAAATATTCCAAAACCGCAGTTGTTTCCGACGACACGTCTGCTGTTCCTAGGGATGATTCTGGACACAGTCCAGAAAAAGGTGTTTCTCCCGGAGGAGAAAGCCAGGGAGTTATCCGAGCTAGTCAGGAACCTCCTAAAACCAGGAAAAGTGTCAGTGCATCATTGCACAAGAGTCCTGGGAAAAATGGTGGCTTATTACGAAGCGATTCCATTCGGCAGATTCCACGCAAGAACTTTTCAGTGGGATCTGCTGGACAAATGGTCCGGATCGCATCTTCAGATGCATCAGCGGATAACCCTATCTCCAAGGACAAGGGTGTCTCTCCTGTGGTGGTTACAGAGTGCTCATCTTCTAGAGGGCCGCTGATTCGGCATTCAGGATTGGATGCTGGTGACCACGGAGGCCAGCCTGAGAGGCTGGGGAGCAGTCACACAGGGAAAAAATTTCCAGGGAGTGTGATCAAGTCTGGAGACTTTACTCCACATAAATATACTGGAGCTAAGGGCAATTTATAATGCTCTAAGCTTAGCAAGACCTCTGCTTCAAGGTCAGCCGGTATTGATCCAGTGGGACAACATCACGGCAGTCGCCCACGTAAACAGACAGGGCGGCACAAGAAGCAGGAGGGCAATGGCAGAAACTGCAAGGATTTTTCGCTGGGCGGAAAATCATGTGATAGCACTGTGAGCAGTGTTCATTCCGGGAGTGGACAACTGGGAAGCAGACTTCCTCAGCAGGCACGACCTCCACCCGGGAGAGTGGGGACTTCATCTGGAAGTTTTCCACATGATTATGAACAAAAAACTGGACAGGTATTGCGCCAGGTCAAGAGACCTTCAGGCAATAGCTGTGGACGTTCTGGTAACACCGTGGGTGTACCAGTCGGTGTATGTGTTCCCTCCTCTGCTTCTCATACCCAAGGTATTGAGAATTATAAGACGTAGAGGAGTAAGAACTATACTCGTGGCTCCGGATTGGCCAAGAAGGACTTGGTACCCGGAACTTCAAGAGATGCTCACAGAGGACTCATGGCCTCTGCCGCTAAGAAGGGACTTGCTTCAGCAAGTACCATGTCTGTTCCAAGACTTACCGCGGCTGCGTTTGACGGCATGGCGGTTGAACACCGGATCCTAAGGGAAAAAGGCATTCCGGAAGAGGTCATTCCTACCCTGGTCAAAGCCAGGAAGGAGGTGACCGCACAACATTATCACCACATGTGTTGAAAATATGTTGCGTGGTGTGAGGCCAGGAAGGCCCCACGAAGAAATTTCAACTCGGTCGATTCCTGCATTTCCTGCAAACAGGAGTGTCTATGGGCCTCAAATTGGGGTCCATTAAGGTTCAAATTTCGGCCCTGTCGATTTTCTTCCAGAAAGAATTGGCTTCAGTTCCTGAAGTCCAGAAGTTTGTCAAGGGAGTACTGCATATACAACCCCCTTTTGTGCCTCCAGTGGCACTGTGGGATCTCAACGTAGTTTGGGATTCCTCAAATCACATTGGTTTAAACCGTTCAAATCTGTGGATTTGAAATATCTCACATGGAAAGTGACCATGCTGTTGGTCCTGGCCTCGGCCAGGTGAGTGTCAGAATTGGCGGCTTTGTCTCACAAAAGCCCATATCTGATTGTCCATTCGGACAGGGCAGAGCTGCGGACTCGTCCCCAGTTTCTCCCTAAGGTGGTGTCAGTGTTTCACCTGAACCAGCTTATTGTGGTACCTGCGGCTACTAGGGACTTGGAGGACTCCAAGTTGCTAGAAGTTGTCAGGGCCCTGAAAATATAGGTTTCCAGGACGGCTGGAGTCAGGAAAACTGACTTGCTGTTATCCTGTATGCACCCAACAAACTGGGTGCTCTTGCTTCTAAGCAGACGATTGCTAGTTGGATGTGTAGTACAATTCAGCTTGCACATTCTGTGGCAGGCCTGCCACAGCCAAAATATGTAAATGCCCATTCCACAAGGAAGGGGGCTCATCTTGGGCGGCTGCCCGAGGGGTCTCGGCTTTACAACTTTGCCGAGCTGCTACTTGGTCAGGGGCACACCCTGACTGAGGAGGACCTGGAGTTCTCTCATTCGGTGCTGCAGAGTCATCCGCACTCTCCCGCCCATTTGGGAGCTTTGGTATAATCCCCATGGTCCTGACGGAGTCCCCAGCATCCACTTAGGACGTCAGAGAAAATAAGAATTTACTTACCGATAATTCTATTTCTCGTAGTCCGTAATGGATGCTGGGCGCCCATCCCAAGTGCGGATTGTCTGCAATACTTGTACATAGTTATTGTTACAAAAATCGGGTTATTATTGTTGTGAGCCATCTTTTCAGAGGCTCCGCTGTTATCATGCTGTTAACTGGGTTCAGATCACAGGTTGTACAGTGTGATTGGTGTGGCTGGTATGAGTCTTACCCGGGATTCAAAAATCCTTCCTTATTGTGTACGCTCGTCCGGGCACAGTATCCTAACTGAGGCTTGGAGGAGGGTCATAGGGGGAGGAGCCAGTGCACACCACCTGATCCTAAAGCTTTTACTTTTGTGCCCTGTCTCCTGCGGAGCCGCTAATCCCCCCATGGTCCTGACGGAGTCCCCAGCATCCACTACGGACTACGAGAAATAGAAGTATCGGTAAGTAAATTCTTATTTTAAACTTCCCTCAGGATTACAAGCAAGAAGATGAACCCAGCACGATATCGGCACTTTCCCTAGCAGCCACTATACAGGACACCCAGGTGGGCACGGCCCAACCAGTAAGAGCAGTAGTAAAGCCCCCTGGCGGAGGGATAGGTGAGGTCGTGTCCACAGGTAAGTATGGTACTGTATATTATGCAGAGATAATAGCACCTCAGACTGTAGAGTCAACACAAAATGATGTAATTGAACTGAATCCTGTCAGGGTGATCGCAGTCCCCAATGGGAAGACTGACGCTCTGGGAATCACTCCCGTCAGGAACATTGCTATGCATTACCCCTGGTCCCGGACAGAATTGAGGACAATTATGTCTGAATTTCTCGATCCCAGAAAAGATCTAGTCGCATGCCAGAGGTTTATTAAAGAATTAGGTAATGCCACCGAACCCACTAACAAAGATTGGCGGACAGTGCTACGGGCATGTTTGCCCTCTAATATTGACCCCGTGAAATTCATTGCTGACTTAAAT
This sequence comes from Pseudophryne corroboree, assembly GCF_028390025.1. NCBI lineage: Eukaryota > Metazoa > Chordata > Amphibia > Anura > Myobatrachidae > Pseudophryne > Pseudophryne corroboree. Next base: position 726,800,125 of record NC_086445.1, read on the forward strand.
TAGATGCAGAGGTACCTCTCACTGATAAATACAATCAGGAGACTGTACGACAAATCAATCTGCAATTAGGAGTATATTTCCCAACTGTTGTTAAGTGGAATAAAATCTTCTCCATTAGACAAAAAGAAGGTGAAACGGCATCTGAATATTTCCACCGAGCACTGCAGGAAATGTCTAGATAAACTGGGATCGAAGACATTGAGGAAAATGTACATCATAGAGAGGTAGCTGTGTCCGTATTGATGGACAGGTTAAAATACACACTAAGAACCAGGGTACAAACCTCTCTACCTAACTGGAGAGGTATTTCGGTGGCTGCATTAAGAGAGTCCGCTATCGAGCATGACCGTAATATCCAAAGAACCAGGGAAGCACAGGGAGAGCGGTTGATGGTGATGAGCATCCAAGCACTGGAAGAAGCATCAACTCGACCAAAACCCCAGGCCCCTGGCACATGGAGGAAGCCAAGAGTTTGTTACCTGTGTAAAAGGGAAGGGCATTATGCCAGCAACTGTAACAGCACACATAAATTCAGACCCCCTAGACAAGAACACGAGCAAAGTTATGATACACGTAATTGGGATCAGGGATCATATAGGAAACATTTTGGGCCACACCTGTAGTCCGCAGCCAGTGAAATTGATTGCTAGCCTAGGTAGTAAACCTGAGGTCACAGTTGATGTAGTTGGTAGATCATATCTTGTAGATACAGGGGCGGCCAGGTAAACTCTGTGATTTATCTTTAAAGATTCCTTTTTCATCCCTGACGTTCACCGACAGACTTACAGCTCAAACGTCACATATCTACTCGGTCTTTTCAGAGGTCTGCCCAACCCCAGTATATCTCACCAGCATCATTGTGCCTGGCCATGCACAGAGGGTGGAGAGTGGAAATACTGGTGAAAGGAGACTGTGCAGAGATACCGATAGACATGATGGTGTGACAGCCTGATGGTGAACGCAAATCTGACAAATTTTCTTTTTATTATTCTCTCTTTTTTTCATTTTCTACGGATAGTTTATTTCACACAACAGTTAAACACATGGTAATGCAAGATTTATGTTCCCTACAGAAAGGTCGCTGACTCGGAGAGAACATCGTATCACTGGAGTGTCTATTCCAGGAAGACTGAGAGGCAGAACTGTTGAGACGCCACCTGAGCACGGAGAACAACAAGACTAGAGGCGGTTGTCGTACCAGATTTTCTTTTTCCTTTTTATTATTTTCTCCATCTCCCATTACCCTCCTTTCCTCCCCATTCTTGTTCCCTTTCTCTCCCCTTAACAAGATGGACTTACCCCAAGAGACTGCATTCCGGGTTTTCCTGTTGACCCTGTTGTTGACCAGAGCAGTCTGTTTCGGTGAGAGTACCAGAGAGGTCGAGAAAGGAACTGGAATGTGTTCTGATGGCAAGGACGGATTTGTAGAATTCCAAGAGCAACACATTCATCGAGCAAAGGCGAGTATCATAAAACGATCTGGTAGTCATGAAACTAGGAGGCACTGTGAAGGGTTGTTGGCTGAGGAAAATTGTATTTGTAGAAACTGTAAAAACATAGTTGAGGATGGGTGCATCCAGAAATGTCAGTCCAGCCTTAATATCAACATGGACCGTCATCCATTGAGTGACTATCACTCATTAGTGGGTAAGGTTTTAAACCAAACAGAATGCTGGGTGTGCTCACAAGTACCTCAAGGTCAGAGCAAGTCAGGACTAGTACCGTACCCTTTAACAATAGATGAGGTACTTGAATTAAGGGGTGGGAGAACGGTGGACAAGAAATTTAATATTTCTAGGCCCCCTAGTTTGAAGCTCCACCAATATCATGTGGATAGATCCTTAGTATGTTTCAACATTTCCAATCCCCGAAAGCCGGGAAATTGGGAAGTGACATGGAATAACCAAACCATGGCATTTTCACGCAGAGCCGATAGAATGCCCGTAGACTCAGAACTTATACGCCAAATAGCCGATGGTGGAAGATATTTTCGGTACAGGTATACTCTAGGAAGTAGGACCATGCGGGTTGGAGAAGTATCTCCAGGGTACTGTGCGCATATCATACAGCCTGATACGTGTACTGAACAGATGAGAGAGTTAGGGGTAGGATTTTTCACTTGGAAGGTTTGCAATATGGTAATGTCATATTCTGTCCCATATGTTCTCCCCGATGATGCATATTTCATATGCGGGAGGAAGGCGTATAAGTGGCTAGCCCCAAACTCAGAGGGATTGTGTTACATTGGAAGAGTGTTGCCAGAAGTAATGACCATAACCCATAATAAGATGAAAGACGTTCACCGCAATGCTCAAGCTCCTTACACTCACACTCATTATGAACACATCGTCAAGAGACACACTTATAGATAGGACAGAGCACGCAGCCTCTGATTTGATCCACGAATCCACCGGGATTCAATTCCTACTCGCGTTAGATATCACCCGTACCGCCAGAGGAATTATAAATTTTAGGTATATTCATGCGCTAGCGAACCTGATAGATAATATCACCGAGATGTATGATGACACCTTCAGGTATACTGGGAGGGAATTGCAAGCTTACAAAATGGAACTGATCCAGCACAGGATGGTTCTCAATTACATCACAGTGGTGACAGGCGGGTACTGTGTCACCCTAGCAACTCAGTATGGTGTGAAGTGCTGCATGTATATTACAAACAGCACTGATGACCCAACCGAGGTCATAGATCAAAAGATGGACGATATCTTGCAGTTGAAATGGGAGTTCCGAAGGAGACACAACCTTACCCTTACTGCTGTGAGTAATGAACTGACCGGCTGGGTCTCATGGTTGAACCCACGCAATTGGTTCTCTGGTTTAGGAGAATGGACTCAAAATTTTATCGTGAGTGTAGGAAAGTTTCTCTTTTGTATCCTGGGAGTCGTCGTAATGATTGGTTTGATATTTAGATGTGTTCGGATTTTAATGCAGTGCAAGCGCAGTACCAAAGTGATGAGTTTGAGAAGCGGGGGCATTGTTACACAAACTGGTTTAATTTATGACCCATCAATTGAGACAATGTTGTGATAAGACGTGATTCCACGGTCCGTTTCTTTCACCCGTTTCTCCTTTGTTTTTCTCCCAAGCAAAAATACATCCATTCGGAAGAAGACTTTGACGGACATTCTACAGACTTTGATGGACATGCTAAAGACTTTTATAGACACTCTAAAGACTTTTAAAGACTTTTATGGACACTTGAAAGACTTTGATTACCACCCACAGCAAGGATACACCCATCCGGACAAGACTCCAACCAACACCCAAGGACGATTGCACACATTATTATGTGAATGTATTTGTGATATGTTTCTTATCTTCATCTCTACAACCTTCAGGTAGTGACACACAAAGTCGACAGGTGATATAGATACATATATTAGCACTCACATGTTTTCCCCCCCTCCATGTATCATCAACTAAATGTGCACCCCATTTGTTGGAACAAGAAGCCGAAAAGAGCTCGGTAGTGTTTGTTGGCCCACTTACAGACCCTTAATACGGGATAAGAAGGATTTAATGTATACTTCGCAATACCTCGAAGCTTATCTAGAACATGTACGGCACGATGATACATGCCCCTCAGACATGGATTTCATACATACATGCTTTTACTATCCCACTAGGCCATACATTTCCCGCCTGCTCCTCTCCTCCTATCACCCAATCATTTATAGATATTGTATTGTATATTTTTCTGTTTAATGTTCAGATAGTGGCAGTTATTGTTGACTGCCAAAGGGTGGACTGTCAAAGTCGAAAAATATCATAATGCATATGCCTTGTACTAACCCCATGCACATGCCCACTGCGCGTGCACCAGCTCTGCCGTGCGTGCGCATATCCGCATTTTTGCGTAACGGAGCTTTCACGGCCATGCGCCTTGGCGCGTGGTATGCGCATTTACGGTAGAGTTTGTGAGCGTGTTGCGTGTTATTAGAACATTGCATATTTAACCCATATAGCGTATTTTGTAGATATAGTTTCCCTAGACCATGTCAGTGAGTATTATTAGTTTAAACAGTTCCTGGACAGAGAGATTCGCCTTTGCATGATAGGAAGGGTCAGATAAAGGTTGGAAGGTGATGTCTAGTATCCAGCTGTAGGGTATTTTGAGGGTAACATTCCGGTGTTAGTTAGAGAAAGATCGCTTGTTCCTGCGTACAAAAGTAGATTATGAACATTAACTGTATTTACTGTAAATTACATATGCGGCGGGAATCCAGAGGATACCACCCACAAGAGCAGTTGGGAATGACATCGCCCACCTTTTCAAATCCACCTATGACCTTTACTGTAATGTGGAGACATATCTCTGTGTCCAATGAACAATGAGATTACAGTGACCATTGTTTTGTGTATGCATGTTGTGTATATAAGGACCATTGTTGCCTGGCCAGTCAGAAGACTCTAAACGCTATCTGTATGACCAGCGGAGGACCGGATTCGGGTTGCGCTTGCGAATATTCTCAAGTACGTACATTCTCTGTAGCCATTATTTCTGTTTAGATTTACTTGTTAGTTTGTAGTGTATAAATTGTATTGTTTTATCTTTTGGAATCAATCCACGGAGGCCTTAGAACCCTGTGGTTTCAACTGCAAACGGTGTTGTGTTTTCACTTTCCAGCCTGGGCTTTAAAGTAGATTAACCTGTTTAAGGTGTATAAGCATTGTTAAGGTGTACGCTCTGCGGATACTTTGTATCGCCAGCACTACTTAAAGTTTAAAGGTATATCATCGTTGCAGTACTTTGCTGCCAAAGGTTAAAGTATAAGCATATCATTACATTGTATCATTAACAAGGTTTAAAGGTTATCAATTGTGTGTGCGCTCGCTGTGTGTACTCCGTACACTCAGAAGTGCGTACCACGTGCAGGACTCTGTACGCAAATAGCGTACAAAGTGCGTAGCACGTGCACGTAGTCTAGCGGCCATAGCGGCTCAACGGTAATAGTGTACAAAGGGGTATAGCTTTGCGGTCTAAGATAATACCGACATTATCACTTCAGACCTACTCAGACCTTGCGATGACTTCAGACTGTTCAGTTCCTGTTTTGACGTCACAAACGTTCACCCAGCCACGCCTGTGTTTTTCCGAACAATCCCTGAAAACGGTCAGTTGCCACCCAGAAACGCCCACTTCATGTCAATCACTCTGCGGCCAGCAGTGCGACTGAAAAGCTTCGCTAGACCTTGTGTGAAAATACATTGGCCGTTGTGAAAGTATGTCGCGCGCATTGCACCGCATATGCATGCGCAGAAGTGCCTTTTTTTGCATCATCGCTGCACAGCGAACATTTTCAGCTAGCGATCAACTCGGAATGAACCCCAATACCCCTTGTGCATTAATCACATGAGCATGTGAAAAAAACTGTACCATCATTTCTGTTTCAAAAAAACAACTTTGTAAATAAATTATCGCCTAATAACATACTGTAAATGTGTATCAGCTGCCAACCTTTTCAGGGCTCATCTTGCCTTATTGGTCCAACCAATATTTAGAAAAAAAATGAAGAATGAGCGTTCGCACATGCACCACTAAGTCATGCTCTTCAGCATTTACTGGTGACACTGACTATGCGTTAGTGTATCTCCAAGCAAGAGTATCTTTTAAGTAACTAATTAGGACATTTGAAATTGTTAAAGTACATGTAATATGGACTTGTCTAGGAGTAGCACTATTCAATATGCCACTGTCAATAAACAGTACACTCAGCCCTGCCCCCTCTCTGGCTGGTTCCACCACTCAGGGCCGATGGAACCCGCTCAGCAAGGGCATGTATTGCAGGGAGGCGTCGACCAGGAGAGGCGCTCTCCTCGCTCTGCTACCCTGCTGCTGGGTCCACCGTTGCTGCTGGCTGCCGTTGCCCTTGTCAGACTAACAGGTGGCGACGCCATCAGCAATGTGAGAGCGGTGCCTCCTTCTTGCTGGCAGTGGTGTTGCTGATAATATCTTCGGCATCTGACCTGCTGGGGCATACTCCTGCTCGGCTTCCTCATCCACTCCCTGGATTATTTTGCTGACGTGGAGCGAACCCCTCTCCCTCTCTCATACCATTGGCTACCATCGAGTTTCTGGAGGGAGAAGGGCTCTATTATACAATATGTCTCCAGTCTCCATACATGTAGCCTAGGCAGTGCTTTAATTAGTTATCAGGCTGCTGACAGTGCCGCTGCAAGGTTCCCTGTAGTGTACAGGAGGCGGAGCCCTCAGCAGCATCAAAGGATGCATGAAGGGGGAAGAGACAGTTCACCGGCCGTGGAGGCTCCATGGCGGGATGTTATTCACTACCCTGGCCTGGACTCTGCAGGTGACAGATGATGCAGTGCGCAGAGTGGGCTCACCCTGCAGCTAAGCAGCTCACAGTCGGCCCAGGGAGAGTGAGCTGAAGTACCACGACTTCAGGCTGATGGAGTATCCAGGACACCAACAGCCAGAAGGTACTGCAGAGTAATCTTAACCCTCCCCCCTCACACACACACAGCCTGACCCCAATCCCCCTCCCCACAGCCTAACCCTAACCCCCCTGCACCCTAACCCTCCCTCACAGCTTAATCCTAACCCTCCCACAGCCTAACCCTCCACCCAAAGCCTAACCATAACCCTCCCCTCCCTCAGCCTAACCCTCCCCCTGCAGCTTATCCCTATCCCTCCCACAGCCTAACCCTCCCCCTGCAGCCTAACCCAAACCCTCCTCTCCCTCAGCCTAAATCTTACCCTAAACCTCCCCTCCCACAGCCTAACTCTAACCCTCCCCATGCAGCCTAACCCCTTTTCCTGCAGCGTAACATTAACCCTCCCTACCCACAGCCTATCCCTAACCCTCCCTCCCTACAGCCTAACCCTAATCTCCCCTGCAGCCTAACTCTAACCCTCCCCTCCCTCAGCCTAACAATAACCCTCCCTTCTTGCAACCTAACACTAACCTCCCCCGGCAGCCTAACCCTAACGCTCCTTCAACACAGCCTAACCCTAAGCATTCCACCCACAGCCTAACCCTTACCTTCCCCGGCATACTTACGTTCAGGATTCCGGTGCCGGCATTCTGACAGGTGTCGGGATTCAGGCGCCAGTCCCCTGATGGGTGACATCCCTTATGCTGGAATGCCAACTACATCCCGCTGATATGAGGGTAGGTCTGACCTGTAGTAGAAAGAAAAATAAAGTTGAAAAAAGTAAAAACAAAAAAATTTTCAAAAGAAAAAAGTTTCAGACAAGCATGCATCTCTTTATGTAGAGGGCAATGTGGTCTGAGCGGTAGAAGCTACACAGTCTGCATACTGAAATGGTTTGATTCTATTGTGTTTATGGAAATGCAGAGTAAGCTTGTCAGAGCCGGCAAACTTCAACATGCAGCCTTCCCAAGTACACTGATAACCAATGTAGCGGCATTAGCAGAAAGTCAAAAACACAACTGCAGTAAAAGATGCAAGGCGATTTAGAAGGAGCATACCGCCACTCTCAGACCCCATCCTCTCAACAGACCCACCCCTATTAGGGCTGATTTAAGAAATGTATACAGGGCCAGCTCAACCCGCTCAGTGGCACCCGCTACCCATGGGCATTATGTGTATAAGGGGCGCTACTACAGGTGGATTATGTGTATAAGCGGCACTACTGCTGTAAGCATTGTGTATAAGGGGCACTACTGTGTAGCTTAACATGTATAAGGGGCAACTACTGTGGCGTAACGTGAATAAGGGGCATGTAACATGAATAAGGGGCACTACTGTGTGTCATAATGTGAATAACGGACACTAATATGTGGTGTAATGTGAATAAGATTGTGCTACTCTGTGGCGTAATTTGAAATGTGGGTATTATTGTGTGGCCATGCCCCTTCCTTGTGAGATTACACCCCTTTTTGCAGTACATTATCCCTTTGCAAAGTATGGGAGGGAGGTCGCAAATTAACTTGCAGGGGGGCGCCCCCCCCCACCTCCCCCATTGACATAAAAAGAAAATGCGCCACCCCCCCCATAGATATAAAAAGAAAAAGCATGTGTGCGCTCACGGCGAGGGGGCGTGGCCTCATTTAAATGGACATGGTCTCATTTAAATGGGCATGGCCTTATCTGATCTCATCATCACGGCCACCACAGGAAATAAATAAAAAAGGCCACATTTTTACACAGTACGGCAGGCAAAAGACCCCATTTTACACATTACAGCAGGCACGTGTCCCCATTTTACACATTACGGCAGGCAAGTGTCCCCATTTTACACAGTACGACAGGTAAGTGTCCCCATTTTTCACATTACAGCAGGCACGTGTCCATATTTTACACATTGCGGCAGGCAAGTGTCCCCATTTTACACAGTACGGCAGGCAAGAGTCCCCATTTCACACATTACTCAGGCAAGAGTCCCATTTTACATGGTACGGCAGGCAAGAGTCCCCATTTTATACAGTACGGCAGGCAAGTGTCCCCATTTTACACATTATGCAGGCAAGTGTCCCCATTTTACACAGTACGGCAGGCAAGTGTCCCCATTTTATACAGCACGGCATGCAAGAGTCCCCATTTTACACATTACGGCAGGTAAGTGTCCCTTTTTTACACATTACAGCAGGCAAGTGTCAAGTGGGGGGGAAGGAAGGGAGGGGGAGGAAAGAGAGACTACTTACATTTGAAGAGGTTCTTACCGCTCTTCAGGCCGCCTCTCATTCCTCGCGCCGGCCGCCTCCTCCTTCTAGCTTGGCTCCCCCTCCTCTTGTCATCAGTACTCCTGCTTGGGGGCGGAGTTTCGTGGAATGACGCGATTGCGTCATGACGTCACGACGCAACTGCCTCATTCCATGAAACTCCACCCCCTGAGCAGGAGTACTCGGGAAGAGGGAGGAGGGGTAAACAAGGACCCGCAAAGTGCCGCGGTGGGCGCCCCGTGCGGTTGCACGGCTCGCCCGCCGCAAGAAACGGCACTGCTTGTATGGGAAGTGAATTTATAAGCATAAAGCAAGAACATGCATACAGTACTAAACAAATCATCACCAACAAAAAGTGATCTCCTATTTTCCATATTGGAACATAAACATGCCACACTCAGTATGCGGCAAGGGTGAATTATATCTTAGCTGTCATACAACAAAAACTAATCATTAAAAACCCCTTTTATTTTATATTTGATGCCCTACCCAAATTACTGGCATCCACTGGGAATTCAGCAACTACAAAAGACCACATTGTCATTTTAAGATATAAATATAAATGACAATGCTCTTTCGCTAATACCTATATCCTGCACATGGCACTTGTTGACAATGAAAGAATATTAGTCACGTAATGTCTGCATAGAGACCTATTGACTAAATAACAAAGAGATCCCAATAATCCACTGGTATGTCAGCTGTTATGAGCAGGTTTAGATATTGAAATTCCTGCTGGTGTAGACGCTCACTATTGAATGGGATTCTTAGTGTTAACTTATTCTTAGATAAACTGGCTATTACTATTAAACATATAAGTAAAGGTGAACAGTTATATAAATGATATAATCTTCGGGCCTTTTTCAGATATGGACGCAGCATCTGCGCACGTCCACCAGGCCTGCACATGCCCACTGGCCATAGTGCGCATGAGCCACCCATCACCATGCGTCCGTATCCTTGAAGATTTTCAGGGTGGCTGCGTGACATGACATGCCGACGCTCTGAAAAAAAAATGGTGCCAGACCGCATGATGGAGCCAGGCTTCGTTAGGCAGGAGTCGAACCTTAAATCAATGGGTTTGCCCAATATTTCATATCGGCAAGAGAAAACATTAAAGAGATCAGGTTGATTTTAAAAGCTCAACCAAATTGCGTATGTGATCACTTCTTACTGGTCACTGGGATGGGATCTTATTGGTGTCGGTGTCCCGGCGACTCTCATTGGTACATTCCTCCAAACAAAGAATCCTTATTGCTGCTATATGCAGCAATCAGAATTTGTGGGTTTAGACCACACATGCCCAGGAGTGTGGGGGCACATGGCAATTTGAAAGTAAGGAGATTGCAAATGTGATTACTTTACTTTTACACTTTGCAGGGAGTACCTGTCCCTTCATGTGAACTACAGTATAACACATCCCGGCGGATAGGTTAAAAAACCTGATAATTAGTAAATGGCCCCCTATTCTCTATCAGCTCTGGGATAGGAAAAACTGATTGTCACTGTCAAGACCATTGAGGTGGTCAGAAAATATAGCAGAGCATCGGCACATCTCCTTATAGAGCAGTTAGATCATCTGCAGCAGAGACGCAATGGCTACCATAGTATTCAACATTAACATAATAATAATGCCATGTTTTGACACCACAATGTGCCACTTTTATGTATATTATTTAAAAGAAAGTAATTGGACTAAGGGTCTGATTCAGAGATGATGTAAACTCAGTGGTTTATAACATACATCTCCTATGTTTGTGGGGTTGCTCATATGCAGAACAAGTCCTGTGAGATCGCACGCCGTGCCGCTAAGCTGCGGCCATTTGGGGGGGGGGGGAGGGGGGGGCAGAAATGCCTGCGTTTCCACAAAAAGGTGGCAAATCAGCCCAATTTTTGGGGAGTGGCAAGTCCAGTGTCTGCATCTTTCGCCATGTATTTGCTAGCCTCACAAGCAGGAAGGAGGCTGCCATTAAGTTTAAGATTACTCAGATAGTCGATGCTGCCACAATCATGACCAATGGTCACGATGGTGATCCTATTCTGCGCCTTCTGATGTAGCACATAGATTTGAGATGCTGGCAGGAGGCCTCATGCTGCATAAGCATAATTTTGCACAGCCGCTGTATCCAAAGACGCAGCTTCTGTGTAGAAGTGTCCACCACTGATTCACCCCCTGAGCCCAAAATGAATCAGTGTGTGATGTTTACGATGTGAATGGATCAAAATTTGTAGCAAGAATGTTTTCATATAGTATACTACATAATGAAAACCCTCTACTTTACTGTATATTAGAAAGATATAATTAATACAAGATATTTGTAACTATATAAAGGTAGTGACGCAGCTAGCAGAGAACTTTTGTACAGATCATAGAAATCAGAGAATCTCTTTCATCTGTCAGCTGGTGGCTACAGGACCAACAGTTGAGCAGGGGCCGTCCCTTCTGGATCTCCAACTGGGTCCTCCTGACAATGGATGCTAGTCTGCGGAGTTGGGGCATAATGTTGGAGCAACACTCTGTCGAAGGTCGGTGGACCATGGAGGAATCTTTCCTCCCGATAAACATTCTAGAATTGCGGGCAGTGTTCAATGCGTTGACACTAGCCCTGCCTCTCGTACAGAACAGGCCTGTTCAAGTACAATCAGACAATGCCATCATGGTGGCATACATAAATCATCAAGGAGGCACTTGAAGCCGCATGGCAATGCTGGAAGTATCAAAAATCCTCCGTTGGGCGGATCGCCATCTGCCAGCAATATCAGCAGTGTTCATTCCCGGAGTCTTCAACTGGGAAGCGGATTTCCTCAGTTGTCAGGACGTTCACGCCGGAGAGTGAAGTCTTCATCCAGAAGTCTTTCAACTCCTGGTGGACAAGTGGGGCCTACTAGATGTAGACCTGATGGCGTCTCAATACAATCACAAGGTTCCAGTCTTCGGATCAAGGACAAGCGATCCTCTAGCAGCATTCATGGATGCACTGGCAATTCCATGTAGCTTTCGGCTGCCATACGTGTTCCCTCCAGTGTCACTCCTGCCCAGAGTACTACGGAAGTTCAAGCAAGAAAGCGGAATACTACTTCTTGTCGCTCCAGCATGGCCCAGACAGCATTGGTTCTCAGACCTGCAGGGTCTGTCGATAGAGCGTCCTCTTCTACTTTCTCAACACCCAGATCTCCTCGTTCAGGGCCCTTGTGTCTATCCGCACCTGGCCAGACTGGCTTTGACGACATGGCTTTTGAAGCTTCACTCCTGAGGGCCGAGGGATTCTCTGAGGCGGTTATTCAAACTATGTTGAAGGCCTGCAAACCGGCTTCTGCATGGATTTATTACAGGTTCTGTAACTCTTACTTCACATAGTGTGCTGCTAACAATTATGATGCCTATTCATTCAGACCTCTAGGTTTTTGGCTTTTCTGCAACAAGGCCTAGATTTAGGTCTTCGTCTGGCCTCCCTCAAGGTTCATACATCTGCCTTGTCAGGCGTGGTTTCAGAGGAAAATTGCATCTATTCCTGATGTTCATACTTTCACTCAGGGTGTTTTACGGATTCAACCTCCCTATATCCCTCCTGTGGCTCCATGGGATCTGCTGTCTTAAATGCCCTGCAAGAGTCTCCATTTAAACCTCTGGAATCTGTCAATCTTAAATGTCTTACATTTAAGGTTGTGTTTTTACTGGCTATTGCCTCTGCTAGGAAGGTGACGGACTTAGGCGCTTTGCCTTTCTGATTTTTCAACATGACCGGGCGGTTCTTAGAACTCGCCCTGGTTATCTACCTAAGGTGGTATCACCTTTTCATCTTAACCAAGAGATTGTGGTTCCAGCCTTTATCTCTTCTGGTTTGTCCTCCAAAGAGCGGCCTTTGGATGTGGTACAGGCTCTCTATATTTACATAGAGAGAACTGCCTCCCTCAGGAGGTCAGATACCCTTTTTGTACTTTTTGGTTTTCACAAACGTGGCTGGCCTGCGAATAAGCAAACTTTGGCCAGATGGACTAGTGATTGCACAAGCTTATGCACAGGCTTCTTTGGGTTTGTATGGCATTAGCCACTAGTCTCTTCTCCTGTCATGAGAATGTGGTTCTATGTGACTAACATCTACCGTCTCTTTTACCTGCTACTGCATTGGACTGGTTAACGAAACTGAGCTCCAGTGCCTGGAGGCGGGGGTTATAGAGGAGGCGGTGCAATGCATCCTCGGAACAGTCAAAGCTTTAGCCTGTTGGTGCCTCGGATCAAGATCCAACTCTACACCCCGATGTATTCCATGTGGAATCCAGTGTACCTCGCAGAAAGAGATTTAACCATGGGAAGTTTACCATAAATCTCCTTTTTTCCTGTATAAAACATCTGCAGTTCCCTGTTGCAATATCCTCAATTAGTCTACAGCTTCAGTGAATTAATAGCAACTACAGTATGTTTTCTTTCTACTGTGCTCAGGGTAAACTTAGGTTTCAGAGCTGTTGCTGTAACAATGTCTGTTTCTCACTGTTCTGTTGGGCAATAGATACTTTCTGTAGCTCAGCTCAGTTCAGGCAGTCTTTGTAAACTCTGACTGACATTCTATAATAAAAGGGGTGTCTGTCCCTGAAGAAATGGATCCTGAGTTTGTTTTCACCTCCTATAATACTGGAGTTGTATTAATCTTAACTGTGCAGTTGCATCGCCTGCCTGCAGAAAATGGCTGTTTGAGCTGTACGCAGCTAGTGGTATCTGCTTTGATTTGCTGCCTGTATATTAGCCTTGTAAAAATAGCTTTGTCACGTCAGGATGACAATTACTACTGTGGCTGAGAAGATCACCGCTGTGCTGGGTATCAGTGAGCTGCTGTTAGCTGAAGCGGGCTGACTGCTCCTTGAGCAAGCTAGTTACTCTGCTTTCAGCTTGGTATAGCTCTGTCTAAGATAGTCTACTTTTTCCTTTCACAGGTGCTGAATTAGAAAAGTGTGATCCATTCCCTGTGTTGCTCACTGACTGTTGCTCTGAAGAGAAGGCAGCTACAGGCCCGCCTATGCTGGGAGGGAAACAGCTGTGTCAGTGCCTCTGGGTTAACTGGAATATGTCTCTCTCTTATACCCCTTTCACACCAGCAGCTTTGAACACGGGTTATTGGCACATGAGCGCGCATGACACGTGTTCCTGTGTGGTGTGAAAGGTACCAGGGGCAAAATACCGGGTTGAGCGACCCTGTATTTGAACCCTGCTAGCGAGCAGGGTTGAACTCATGTTCAACCCGACTCGCTGTGCGGTATGAACGGGACCTGGGTCAGTGCGACCCGTTTCCTGTTCACAGTGTGTGGACAGGTGGCACTTGGAGATCACGTGATCTCCCTGCACCGCCCACACCGCATCACCGCCAACGTCACCAACTCGGCTGCAGTCTGCGGTGTGAAAGGGGTATTGAGGCGGGTCGCACACTGGGAGCTCCCGTGTCAGGCTCACGAGTGCGACCCGCCTTTAGACGATGTGAAAATAAGAATTTACTCACCGGTAATTCTATTTCTCGTAGTCCGTAGTGGATGCTGGGAACTCCGTAAGGACCATGGGGAATAGCGGGCTCCGAAGGAGACTGGGCACATCTAAGAAAGAATTAGGACTACCTGGTGTGCACTGGCTCCTCCCTCTATGCCCCTCCTCCAGACCTCAGTTAGGAAACTGTGCCCGGAAGAGCTGACACAATAAGGAAAGGATTTGGAATCCAGAGTAAGACTCATACCAGCCACACCAATCACACCGTACAACTCGTGATACTATACCCAGTTAACAGTATGAATAACAACTGAGCCTCTCAACAGATGGCTCCAAACAATAACCCTTTAGTTAAGCAATAACTATATACAGGTATTGCAGACAATCCGCACTTGGGATGGGCGCCCAGCATCCACTACGGACTACGAGAAATAGAATTACCGGTGAGTAAATTCTTATTTTCTCTGACGTCCTAGTGGATGCTGGGAACTCCGTAAGGACCATGGGGATTATACCAAAGCTCCCAAACGGGCGGGAGAGTGCGGATGACTCTGCAGCACCGAATGAGCAAACTCAAGGTCCTCCTCAGCCAGAGTATCAAACTTGTAGAATTTTGCAAATGTGTTCGAACCCGACCAAGTAGCAGCTCGGCAAAGTTGTAAAGCCGAGACCCCTCGGGCAGCCGCCCAAGAAGAGCCCACCTTCCTCGTGGAATGGGCTCTCACTGATTTAGGATGCGGCAGTCCAGCCGCAGAATGTGCAAGCTGAATCGTGCTACAGATCCAGCGAGCAATAGTCTGCTTTGAAGCAGGAGCACCCAGCTTGTTGGGTGCATACAGGATCAATAGCTAGTCAGTTTCCCTGACTCTAGCTGTCCTGGAAAATAGATTTTCAGGGCCTTGACTACGTCCAGCAACTTGGAATCCTCCAAGTCCCGAGTAGCCGCAGGCACCACAATAGGTTGGTTCAAATTAAAAGCTGATACCACCTTAGGAAGGAATTGGGAACGAGTCCTCAATTCCGCCCTATCCATATGAAAAATCAGATAAGGGCTTTTACATGACAAAGCCGCCAATTCTGACACACGCCTGGCCGAAGCCAAAGCCAACAGCATGACCACTTTCCACGTGAGATATTTTAGCTCCACGGTTTTAAGTGGCTCAAACAAATGCGACTTTAGGAAATGCAACACTACGTTGAGATCCCAAGGTGCCACTGGAGGCACAAAAAGGGGCTGAATATGCAGCACTCCCTTAACAAAAGTCTGAACTTCAGGCAGTGAAGCCAGTTCTTTTTGGAAGAAAATTAACAGAGCCGAAATCTGGACCTTAATGGAATTCAATTTTAGGCCCATAGTCACCCCTGACTGTAGGAAGTGCAGAAATCGACCCTGCTGAAATTCCTCCGTTGGGGCCTTCCTGGCCTCACACCACGCAACATATTTTCGCCATATGCGGTGATAATGTTTTGCGGTCACATCCTTCCTAGCTTTAATCAGCGTAGGGATGACTTCCGCCGGAATGCCCTTTTACTTCAGGATCCGGTGTTCAACCGCCATGCCGTCAAACGCAGTCGCGGTAAGTCTTGGAACAGACAGGGCCCCTGCTGCAGCAGGTCCTGTCTGAACGACAGAGGCCATGGGTCCTCTGAGATTATTTCTCGAAGTTCAGGGTACCAAGCTCTTCTTGGCCAATCCGGAACAATGATTATAGGTCTTACTCTTCTCCTTCTTATCATCCTCAGTACCTTGGGTATGAGAGGAAGAGGAGGGAACACATAACCGACTGGTACACCCACGGTGTCACTAGAGCGTCCACAGCTATCGCCTGAGGGTCCCTTGACCTGGCGCAATATCTTTTTAGCTTTTTATTGAGGCGGGACGCCATCCTGTCCACCTGTGGTCGTTCCCACCGGTGTACAATCAGCTTGAAGACTTCTGGATGAAGTCCCCACTCCCCCGGGTGGAAGTCGTGTCTGCTGAGGAAGTCTGCTTCCCAGTTTTCCACTCCCGGAATGCACACTGCTGACAGTGCTATCACGTGATTCTCCGCCCATCGAAGAATCCTTTTGGCTTCTGCCATTGCTATCCTGCTTCTTGTACCGCCCTGTCGATTTACATGGGCGACAGTCGTGATGTTGTCTGACTGAATCAGCACCGGTTGTTTTTGAAGCAGGTATTCTGTTTGACTCAGGGCATTGTAAATGACCCGTAGTTCCAGAATATTTATATGCAAGGAAGTTTTTGTCCTTGGACGTTTTCTTCCCTGTGTGACTGCCCCCCACCCTCGGAGGCTTGCATTCGTGGTCACCAGGACCCAGTCCTGTATGCCGAATCTGCGGCCTTCACGAAGAAGAGCACTCTGCAGCCACCACAGCAGAGACACCCTGGCCCTTGGTGACAGGGTGATCCACCGATGCATCTGAAGATGCGATTCGGACCACTTGTCCAATAGATCCCACTGGAAGATCCTCGCATGGAACCTGCCAAAGGGAAACGCTTCGTAAGAGCTACCATCTTTCCCAGGATTCGCGTGCAGTGATGCACCGACACCTGTTTTGGTTGCAGGAGGTCCCTGACCAGAGATGATAATTCCTGGGCCTTCTCCTCCGGGAGAAAAACCTTCTTCTGTTCTGTGTCCAGAATCATACCTCGGAACAGCAGACGCGTCGCGGGAATCAGCTGCGACTTTGGGATATTCAGGATCCAGCCGAGCTGATGCAGCACTTCCTGAGATAGTGCTACGCTGACTAGCAACTGCTCCTTGGACCTCGCCTTTATCAGGAGATCGTCCAAGTACGGGATAATTATAACTCCCTTCTTTCTAAAGAGTATCATCATTTTGGCCATTACCTTGGTAAATACCTTCGGTGCCGTGGACAGACCAAACGGCAATGTCTGGCATTGGTAATGACAGTCCTGTACCACAAACCTGAGGTACTCCTGGTGAGGTGGGTACATGGGGACACCCTC
Organism: Pseudophryne corroboree; assembly: GCF_028390025.1. Taxonomy (NCBI): domain Eukaryota; kingdom Metazoa; phylum Chordata; class Amphibia; order Anura; family Myobatrachidae; genus Pseudophryne; species Pseudophryne corroboree. The sequence goes on from NC_086445.1 coordinate 726,817,238, forward strand.
TTCCAGGCTTGTAATAACCGCCCTGAGCGATTCCATCTTGAACTTGAACTTCCTTATATAAGTGTTCAAGAATTTTAAATTTAGGATGGGTCTCACCGAACCATCTGGTTTCGGTACCACAACATCGTGGAATAGTAACCCCGCCCCTGTTGAAGGGGGGGTACCTTGATTATCACCTGCTGGAAGTACAGCTTGTGAATAGCGTCCAGTACTACCTCCCATTCTTTGGGAGCAGCCGGCAAGGCAGATTTGAGGTAACGGCGAGGGGGAGTGGCCTCCAACTTAAGCTTGTATCCCTGAGATACCACTTGTAGAACCCAGGGATCTACCTGTGAGCGAACCCACTGGTCGCTGAAGTTCCGGAGACGCGCCCCCACCACACCTGGCTCCGCCTGTGGAGCCCCTGCTTCATGCAGTGGACTTAGAGGAAGCAGGGGGAGTATTTTGGTTCCAGGGAACTGGCTGTCTGGTGCAGCTTTTTCCCTCTTCCCCTGCCTTTGGGCAGAAAGGAAGCGCCTCTGACCCGCTTGCCTTTTTGTGGCCGAAAGGACTGTACCTGATAATACGGTGCTTTCTTAGGCTGTGAGGAAACCTGAGGTAAAAATGTCGACTACCCAGCTGTTGCTGTGGATACTAGGTCTGCGAGACCATCCCCAAACAATTCCTCACTCTTATAAGGCAAAACCTCCATGTGCCTTCACCTGTCCACTGCCGAGTCCATAATACTCTTCTGGCAGAAATGGACATTGCATTAATTTTAGATGCCAGCCGGCAGATATCCCTCTGTGCATCTCTCATATATAAGACCACGTCTTTAAAATGCTCTATGGTTAGCAAAATAGTATCCCTGTCTAATCTCAATATTATCTGACAGGGTATCGGACCAAGCTGCTGCAGCACTACACACTGAAGCAATTGCAGGCCTCAGTATAATACCTGAGTGTGTATATACAGACTTCAGGATAGCCTCCTGCTTCTATCAGCAGGCTCCTTTAAGGCGGCCGTATCCTGAGACGGCAGTGCCACCTTTTTTGACAAGCGTGTGAGCGCCTTATCCACCCTAGGGGACGTCTCCCAACGTAACCTGTCCTTTGGCGGGAAAGGGTACGCCATCAGTAACTTTTTAGAAATCACTATTTTCTTATCGGGGAAACCCCACGCTTCTTCACACACTTTATTCAATTCACCTGATGGGGGAAAAACCACTGGATGCTTTTTCTCCCCAATATATAATACCCTTTTTTGTGGTAACTGGGTTAATGTCAGAAATGTGCAACACATTTTTCATTGCCGTAATCATACAACGGATGGCCCTTGTGGCTTTTACATTTGTCTCATCGTCGTCTACACTGGAGTCAGACTCCGTGTCGACATCTGTGTCTGCCATCTGAGTTAGCGGGCGTTTTTGAGCCCCTGATGGCCTTTGAGACGCCTGGGCAGGCACGGGCTGAGAAGCCGGCTGTCCCACTGCTGTACGTCATCTAGCCTTTTATGTAAAGGAGTTGACACTGTCGGTTAAAACCTTCCACATATCCACCCACTCTGGTGTCGACCCTGCAGGGGGTGACATCACACTTATCGGCACCTGCTCCGCCTCCATATAATCTTCCTCATCAATCATGTCGACACAGCCGTACCGACACACGCACACACACAGGGAATGCTCTGACTGAGGACAGGACCCCACAAAGTCCTTTGGGGAGACAGAGAGAGAGTATGCCAGCACACACCACAGCGCTATATATCACAGGGAGTAGCACTTTTGTACTGAGTGATTTCTCCCTAGCAGCTTTTTTACACAGTTTTTTGCGCCTAAATTTTGTGCCCCCCCCTCTCTTTTTAACCCTTGATGCCTGGATACTGCAGGGGAGAGCCTGGGGAGCTGTCTTCCAGCGTTGCTGTGAAGAAAATGGCGCCGGTGTGCTGAGGTAGATAGCCCCGCCCCTTTCTCGGCGGACTTCTCACGCTTTTATATGTATTGTATGGCGGGGGATTATGCACATATACAGTGTTATACACTGTATTATGTGCTTTTAGCCATGGTAAGGTACTCAAATTGCGGCCCAGGGCGCCCACCCCCAGTGCCCTGCACCCATCAGTGACCGGAGTGTGTGGTGTGCAGAGGGAGCAATGGCGCACAGCTGCAGTGCTGTGCGCTACCTTAATGAAGACAGGAGTCTTCAGCCGCCGATTTTTCCACTTCTCTTCGTTCTTCTGGCTCTGCGAGGGGGACGGCGGCGCGGCTCTGGGACCGGACGACCGAGGCTGGGCCTGTGTTTGATCCCTCTGGAGCTAATGGTGTCCAGTAGCCTAAGAAGCCCAAGCTAGCTGCAAGCAGGTAGGTTCGCTTCTCTCCCCTCTGTCCCACGAAGCAGTGAGTCTGTTGCCAGCAGATCTCACTGAACATAAAAAACCTAAGAAATACTTTCTTTTTCTAGAAGCTCAGGAGAGCCCCTAGTGTGCAACCAGCTCGGCCGGGCACAGAATTCTAACTGAGGTCTGGAGGAGGAGCATAGAGGGAGGAGCCAGTGCACACCAGGTAGTCCTAATTCTTTCTTAGATGTGCCCAGTCTCCTTCGGAGCCCGCTATTCCCCATGGTCCTTACGGAGTTCCCAGCATCCACTAGGACGTCAGAGAAAGTGGTATAAGGGGGTAATTCAGAGTTGACCATAGATGTGCTAAATTTAGCACATCTACAATCAGTTCCTCTGTCATGCGGGGTGACACCCAGCACAAGGCTTGTCCGCCCCGCATGTCAGGCCCTTCCCCCTCCCCCCACACAAACAGGTACAAGAGCATCGCACGGCAGCAATGCTTTTATACCTGACAAGTAGCTCCCTGCCAGCGTAGCCTCTGAAGCCCTCCCCCCAATGGTCCAGTAACGCCTCCGTTGTACGGACTGCGCTCGCCAACGCCCCCTCCCACCCTGCGACCCCCTCTGCCTGATAGCATCTCACTGGCTGCACATGCGCAGTGCGCCTGCCACACATATGCATAGTAATTCAGGCTGCGATCCCTGCCGCTGCAGCGATGCAGTCTGAATTACCTCATAAATCTCCACCTGCACTGCCACTTGCAATTGCTATTCACAGGGACTGCACAGCTATACACCATTTTCCTCATCTGCCATTGTCAAGCTCTCACTACTCCGATCACTGGGGATACAGCTGCTACCCACAGTACAACTCTCACTCCCCAAGATGGCCGCTCACCTCACAGCAATGCTTTGCTTTGTTTTTTTTTACCTGGCAGTTAACTGACCCACCACATGTCAACCCCGCTACTTTCTACACTCACCCTGACTCACTGCTCCTTATACCCTTCCTTCTTGTTTCTTACACTCCCCTTACTCACAACGTTCTTCAACGCCTCTCACTCACTGCTCCCTATAACCATCCTCTATGCTCCACACTTATTCTCACTGCTCTATACTTCTACCCTCCCTTACTGTACTCTACACTGACCGTCCCTCACTTTTCCCTACACTCACTACTCTCTACATTCCTCCTCACTACATTCACCCTCGCTCACTTCTCCCTACACCTACCCTTACTGCTCCCTCACAAATTACATATTACTGTACACACAAATAAAAATCACTAAAGTGCTGCTAGATCAGACTTAGGCCATGAGGGGAGGAGGGGGGATATTAGAAAAAAAGATATTAGAATAAACAATATTTTATTGTTCTTCAATGTAATAGTTAAATTCTAATGACCCCCTTCTCCCCTCTGCCTAAGTCTGATCTAGCAGCAGGACTAGTGGTTTTTTATTGTCAATAATACTGAGTGGCCTACTCTAAGGAGTACTACTGTATGGCACACTCTGTATAAGGGGTACTATGAGGCATACTGTGTAGCAGGTGTACTACTGTTTGGTGTACTGTGTATAAGGGTACTATTGTGGCATGAAGTGATGTAACGTGAATAAGGAGCACAAATGTGTGGTGTGACCAAGCCCCTTTCCTGCAAGACCATGCCCCCTTTTTGGTCTCTCGCCTTTTGCTTGCACTGTCCCTATTTGGAATACTAGGGATGGTGGGCACCAGTGCCCTTTCTGGCACAAGGCACCAACATTTCTAGTTACAGCTCTGATAGGGCCCTAACTAGTTACAGTACATGACTGCTATGGTCTTTTGCTATTATACAGATCATGGAACTGCAAGGTACCTTCTGATATATGTAATCATTTACTATAAGGAAAGTAATATTGATTATAATACAATAATTAACTAACAATAAAACTTCAAGTGGTATAATTACATAGAGAGTGAATGATACCACTTTGAGATCGCAATGCCGAGTCCCACCCGGGAATTGGAAGTGGGTCCTTCCTGGGTGGGACCCAGCATTGGACACAACACACCGCAATACCGACCCGGCAATATGCCAGGTCGGTTTGCCATCTGTGGGCGGGGACAGAGCCTGCATCGGGGGCGGAGGTGGGGCTGGGGATATCATCTCCGCACCACCTCTCTTTGCAGTGAACGGGTACCAGGTCGCATCAACCCGGGTAACCCGTTCACACTGTGCCTAACCCGGAAATTAACCGAGTATAACACGGGTTGAATTACCGGGTCAGGAGACCCTGGAATTCATCCATGGCCCCTTTCACACTGCAAAGCGACCCGTGTCGACCTGGCAACATACCGGGTCGAAACCGGGTTATTTGTGCGGTGTGAAAGGGGTATGAGTTACACCCTTTACTTTACAATGTTAGTTGATGCTATCATTCATGTGAATGGCTGTGTGCACACACACACACACACACACACACACACACACACACAAACATACACATACACATTAAACCATTGAGAATCCTGAGATAGATAGATAGATAGATAGATAGATAGATAGATAGATAGATAGATAGATAGATAATTAGAATTGTTAGGGAATTATATACTTATTATCTAAAATATTATGTAAGAAATAGAAAATACGAATAGATCCTATGGCGCCAGCACTTTCAGTAGTGTAGGATAGTTCCCAATTAAATAGTACTAAATCCTGGGCAGCTCTGTACTATTTGAAGCACCATATAACATGATCCTATATCTATACATTAGAATATTATGTCGTTCAGCATGAACGTAGCAAATAAATCTCCTGGTATGGGAACAGGACAATACTAACGACCACTCAAATATTTTATATTTGTTATAGATCTGAATCCAAAAAGGCATATTTTCTGCAAGAGGTTTGTTCTCTGTATGCTATGGTAAACTGTGTACAAAGAAACTATACACAGTACATACCATTCACCCTGTCAGTCTACTTTCCTTCAAAACCAGGTCTAAGCAACAAACATTATTTGCCTGATCCCGTAGTTGCATGAGAAACTCCTTCCAAATTCCACATAACTCATTAACCTCACAGCCATTCATTTGTTTTGCTCTCAGAGAAATAAACTGTATACAAATGGATTAAAACATTGGGGGTTTGGCAAAGGATAGCAGCATAAGAATTAGATTTATTGGCTGAACAGCAGGGAAAAAACACAGATTTTCACATATCCACAGAGTTTGTTTATACTTTTGAGTTTAATATACAATAAGGGAAATCACTTCCTGCAAAGAGTCTTACAGTGATTTCTTGCATCACGCAACCTGTGAGGAGACAATTGGCAAGCTAAGCTGGCATACCTCAGTTAGTTAGAGGGACCCAGTCTATGAAAGGCCGTCACATTGACAGAGCTGCACATGGAAAATGTGCAATGGTTCTGTGGGATGCCAAAGGAAAAACAGCTTAGCCCACCCAGTCTGCCCATGATCCTAAGCTACATAAGTCCTAGACCCCATTTGATCCTAGGCTTATTATACTATATTTAGAACACCCTGATGTACAATCTAATTCCAAAATATTTCATGGTCCATTACAATATCATAAGGATCACACGGATAAAATAATGCGTGCATTTTCTTGTGACAATCTGTTATAAGATAAATATCGTTAATTTTTACTACATATCACAACAGACTGTGAGATGATTGGTTTTCTGACAAAAAGATGGAAATGTAAAAGCAACCAACAACATATAAATAAACATCAAATAATTCCTTGTGACGTGTGAACAAACAAAACCATAATGTCACTCGTTATGGTATGACAGATGCTAGGAAAAATAGATGATGATACATCATGATGCATGAAGAAAGAATTTCTCATGTGATCGATCATAATCCAGAACTGTACATACAGGCCTAGAATATTTGTAGAAACACTAGAGTGCAGTATCAATCTGATGCACTGCATTCCGGTAAGGTTACTTGGTTGCTGGAGAAGAGCTATTTTGTTATTTTACTCACCATTATACGCATTGAACATGAACTTTTTAAAGTCATTAACTGAGGTGTAATTATTGTTCTGTTTACAAGAAATGTACAACTTAAAGGGTATAATATTTCAGCTCAACACTTTACGATGGCAGCATAAGGGATTCATTATGATTTACTGGCAGATGGGATGCCAGCTGTCAATATCCTTACAGTGGTATCCCACCTGCCGGAATGCTGGCATTGGGGCGAGCGCAAAGAGTCCCCTTGCGGGCTAGGTGACTCGCAAGGTCGGAATATTCCTGTTGCACTGGGATTCCGGCTGACGGCATTGTCAACTGTCGGTATTCCGGCGATGGCATACTGACCGCCGGGATCCCGACAGCCAGCAAATTAAACACATCCCAAGGGCTGTCTGTGTACACAGGAGAACCAATTAAGTTGTAACCCAGGCAGTATATAAATACACTGTATGTGACATGGATCACATACACAGGGTGAAACTCCAAAATGCCAGTTTTATTTCTCCACAGTTTTTGAAAAAGCAAGTGAGCAAGCCCTTCTATGGGTGAAACGCGTCTTCCGGGAGCATAGGCGGCAAAGGCGGTGGGCGGTCCCACCAGCGCACCTCCCATAGCTGCATTCTACAGGGACGGGTGAGTCCGCACGTGGGTACACACCACTGCAATACCAGCGGGACATACTCTATCCCATTTTCAGCATCGGCGGCGGAGACCACGGGTCCTATGCAGCGCACCCCTCACAGCGGCACACACAGGGACAGGTGAGCCGGCACGCGGCACCCCCAGTTTATCTACAATCAGCTTCTTCCCCATGTCCCCTTTTCCCCAGCAGTGTTACACACGGGCACTGGTGAGCCGGCACGTGGCAACTCCAGCCACCCCACCATTAGCCTCCTCCCTCTGTCCCCCCCTCCTTTTTCCAGCAGCACTGTGGCAGCCCAGTTGTTCTCTTATTCCACCATCTGAGGTCTGATAGAGCACGCGGAGGTCATTCACAGAACCAGGACAGGCGAGCCACTGTGCAGCCCACACTATTCCACTACAGAGGGTCTTCTTGACCCCCTCCCGGCTCAATCCCCGCTAATACCACCTATTCGTGTGCTCTTGGGCTGTTTGGGCTGCTCACGTGAGCACAGTGTCAGTTCATCATCTTTTGCTGAGATATAACACTTGTTAATTGATGGGGGCAGTACAGCTGTCTGAATATTGTTTTTTATTTGCCAGTGTGTATTTACTTCAGGCGGTACATTTTGTGTTTGCATTGCGATTATATTCCATGCAATTATAGCTAGTTTTGGTTTCCCGAGTTACCTTAAGATAATATACATCTGTTTATAGGAGTAAACCAACTGCTTTAACACAGGTTTGTCACATGACTACTCCGAGCCCATTACGGCACATCCACTTTTGTATAGCACACAAGTGCTGTTGAAACAAGGCTCTCCATGTGTTTAATCTTATATGTTGCCTAAAGTATAATTTTCTAGTGTGTCGTTACATCAGGTATGACACTCTGTGTATACACTGTAACTATATTCTGTACCATTATATTGTGTGGTGGCTACAAACCTGCAACTGTTTGCCCAAATAATAATCAGAGTACTTGACACATGAAAATAGCAGCTTTTCCCAAGGCATAATACGGACCTAGCGTCATTGCATCTTTATATTAATATACAACCATCTACCACAACCCAGTGGTGATAAGAACCTAGGTGCAGTTTCATTCAGTAAGCACTGCATCAATCTTTAGCTTACTAATTTACAGATTTAATGCTACTTAAAATCTTTTACTGCTTCTTTGTATCATTACTGTATCTGGTATACTCTTAATTACTTACCTGGAGGTGCAAGCATCACATGTACAAGTCTGCCCTAACGAGACTCCCTGCCCCTATGAGTATATATTCAGTGTCCACTATAAACTTCTCATTAGTTATATGTGTGATTACAGTACCATTTGCACAATGATAACGGCCTATTCAGAGGGACAAATGAATCCCCGTTTTGTTTTCCCCAGTCCATAAGGTGGACGTGTGTGTGGTTTCCTTTAGCGCCCATAGGTTATCATAAAAGATAATTCTATACTTCTTTTCAGGGACTCTCATTGGTGATCCAGTGTCTCCGCCTATGGCAGTTTTCCAACTGGTAGACTTACCACACTACCTAACACCAACAGCAGATCCCGCTCTTATTCTTATTTTCTCCATTTTTTCACAAACTCTCATCAAGTAGGCTGGAGACTTGGGGACATTCTGGTCTAACATTGACAGCAGATTCATCATGTCACTATATTCCTTTTCAATAATAACCTTTGGCGGTTTTATGAATGTTTCTTAACCACACAATGCTGGACAGTTAGGCATGGTACTCAAATTGCTTATGTAGACAGTATACCTGTGATAGTGGCGAAGAATTATTACAAGATAGCATAGTACACATTGGTTGCGCAAACAATCCAATTTAGGATTTTCATTAGGGGATCTCATTCCCATCACCACTGCTGCCTTTTTATCACACTGATATTCATCAGTAATTAGTTAATTTATAACCAATCGATTTTCTTCTTATTAAGGGACTATATTTTATTGATAATAATAAAAGTAAAATTTTATGATCTCCACTATATACACATTGACATATGTCTTTCCTCTAAGAGTGCACCAACCAAGAGTCTTCTTTCTTTTTCTTTTCTTTTGTTTCTCCAGTTTTCACAGACAGGTAGCTCTTAGCAGAATGTCATCAGTTAACAAGCAAGTCAGAGGACACACCACAGGTCACAGCAGGTCTTTACAAACAGCGTGTACAATCTTCCAGTGACCAGTAAATTCCAGGACCCCTAACACTAACACCGTCCTGGTCTATCACCTGGCCAGCTTGTCCAGCATCAGGGGCCCTGTCTCTTGTGTCTGATACCATTTTAATACAACCTGACAAGTGTCTGCAATCAGGCTGCTGTTTCTTAGACTTGACCACATCTAATACCTGGCCTGGATTCTTTCCAACCACACCCTGCTGTTTTATATCCATGCCCGGTATGTTCATGCTGTCACTGTCACTGTAAATACAATTTTATTGATCCAACGTCATACCCTCCAACATGACCCGCCCCACTAGGTACAAAATGCTCTGTTTCTGGACTTCCCTCTAAATTTATGATTGCCATCACCAGCTTTCTTATCATTTAACTAGTTCAACACAAGTGATGGAAATCATAAATTAAGAGGGAAGTCCAGGAACAGAGCATTTTGTACCTAGTGGGGTGGGTCATGTTGGAGGGTCTGCAACATCACAAAAAAAAACCAGCCAGATTACAACATGTCATGATACATATACAGTTTTGTGCAGAGCTCTGCCCTGGTAATATTCTGGGGGCATGACCTAATTGCGAGAGGCATGGCCACGCCCTGGTCGGGGGAAAGAAAGACAAAAAGGGAGAAACAGGGGGGCACTGTGAGCAGAAATCTCTCTGGCCTCACTGTAGCCCAGCACACGGCTGCATGTGCTGGGTTGAGGAGAAGAGCTGTGCTGCCAGGTATGGAAAGGGGGGAAGGGGGCAGTAGACCCGGACTCCAGTAAGGTGGGGTAATTTGTACCCGTTCCCACCCACTCTTGGCGGCCCTGTACATTTTTTTATTTTTAGATATCAGACTTCAGACCACAACATTACAACTACCAATGAATCATCATCTTATTTTGGTAACTTCAGCACACTTCAACCCACATTCTGGCATCATGGCAGTTCCCAATCATCAAATGAAGATAGCAAGTGACTATAAAATACCCATGTAGCAATGTAACATTTGAATTGCTGCTTCTTAAAGTGAGTTTTAATTATTTAGATTTAGTTTCCTTTTAGTATTTAAACTGGTCCAAATATGAGGTCATTTAGAACAATTAAAAATTACATTTGTAGTGAAAATTAAGTACTTAAAAAAATCCAGGTTTTAAGTATAGGACTGATGCAGCGTTGCATACAAGTCTGTCTTGCAGGCATCTTGTGTCTTTTTTTCACACTGTGCATGCAATCTGAATAGATCCTCTGATTAGCGTATGTAACCGATTTTCTCTGACGTCCTAAGTGGATGCTGGGACTCCGTAAGGACCATGGGGATTAGCGGCTCCGCAGGAGACTGGGCACAACTAAAGAAAGCTTTAGGACTACCTGGTGTGCACTGGCTCCTCCCACTATGACCCTCCTCCAGACCTCAGTTAGATTCTTGTGCCCGGCTGAGCTGGATGCACACTAGGGGCTCTCCTGAGCTCCTAGAAAGAAAGTATATTTAGGTTTTTTATTTTACAGTGAGATCTGCTGGCAACAGACTCACTGCAGCGAGGGACTAAGGGGAGAAGAAGCGAACCTACCTAACAGGTGGTAGTTTGGGCTTCTTAGGCTACTGGACACCATTAGCTCCAGAGGGATCGACCGCAGGACCCGACCTTGGTGTTCGTTCCCGGAGCCGCGCCGCCGGCCCCCTTACAGAGCCAGAAGCAAGAAGTGTTCCGGAAAATCGGCGGCAGAAGACTTCTGTCTTCAACAAGGTAGCGCACAGCACTGCAGCTGTGCGCCATTGCTCCTCATGCACACCTCACACTCCGGTCACTGATGGGTGCAGGGCGCTGGGGGGGGCGCCCTGAGGGCAATATAAGACACCTTGGCTGGCAAATCATCACAATATATAGTCCCAGGGCTATATATGTGATAAATTACCCCTGCCAGAATCCATAAAAAAGCGGGAGAAAAGTCAGCCAAAAAAGGGGCGGGGCTATCTCCCTCAGCACACTGGCGCCATTTTTTCTTCACAGTGCAGCTGGAATACAGCTCCCCAGGCTCTCCCCTGTAGTTTTTAGGCTCAAAGGGTTAAAAAGAGAGGGGGGGGGGCACTAAATTTAGGCGCAATATATGTATACAAGCAGCTATTGGGGGAAAAATCACTCAGTTATAGTGTTAATCCCTGCATTATATAGCGCTCTGGTGTGTGCTGGCATACTCTCTCTCTGTCTCCCCAAAGGACTTTGTGGGGTCCTGTCCTCAGTCAGAGCATTCCCTGTGCATGTGCGGTGTGTCGGTACGGCTGTGTCGACATGTTGGATGAGGAAGGTTACGTGGAGGCGGAGCAGAGGCCGATAAATGGGATGTCGCCCCCTGTGGGGCCGACACCAGAGTGGATGGATAGGTGGAAGGTATTAACCGACAATGTCAACTCCTTACATAAAGGGCTGAATGACGTAACAGCTGTGGGACAGCCGGCTTCTCAGCCCGCGCCTGCCCAGGCGTCTCAAAGGCCATCAGGGGCTCAAAAAAAAAACGCCCGTTACCTCAGATGGCAGACACAGATGTCGACACGGAGTCTGACTCCAGGGTCGACGAGGTTGAGATATATACACAATCCACTAGGAACATCCGTTACATGATCTCGGCAATGAAAAATGTGTTACACATTTCTGACATGAACCCAAGTACCACATAAAAGGGGTTTTATTTTTGGGGAGAAAAAGCAGCCAGTGTTTTGTTCCCCCATCAGATGAGTGAATGAAGTGTGTAAAGAAGCGTGGGTTCCCACGATAAGAAACTGGTAATTTCTAAAAAGTTACTGATGGCGTACCCTTTCCCGCCAGAGGATAGGTCACGTTGGGAGATATCCCCTAGGGTGGATAAGGCGCTCACACGTTTGTCAAAAAAGGTGGCACTGCCGTCTTAGGATACGGCCACCTTGATGGAGCCTGCTGATAAAAAGCAGGAGGCTATCCTGAAGTCTGTATATACACACTCAGGTTCTATACTGAGACCTGCAATTGCCTCAGCATAAATAGTGCTACTGCAGCGTGGTCTGATACCCTGTCAGATAATATTAATACCCTAGACAGGGATATGTTTTGCTAACATAGAGCATTTTAAAGACGTCGTCTTATATATGAAGGATGCACAGAGGGATATTTGCCGGCTGGCATCCAGAATTAATGCAATGTCCATTCTGCCAGGAGGGTATTAGAAACCCGGCAGTGGACAGGTGATGCTGCCTGTAAAAGGCACATGGAGATTCTGCCTTATAAGGGTGAGGAATTGTTTGGGGATGGTCTCTGGGACCTCGTATCCACAGCAACAGCTGGGAAGAAAATGTTTTACCTCAGGTTTCCTCACAGCCTACGAAAGCACCGTATTTTCAGGTACAGTCCTTTCGGCTTCAGAAAAGCAAGCGGGTCAAAGGCGCTTCCTTTCTGCACAGAGACAAGGGAAGAAGGAAAATGCTGCACCAGCAGCCAGTTCCTAGGATCAAAAATCTTCCCCCGCTTCCTCTGAGTCCACTGCATGACGCTGGGGCTCCACAGGTGGAGACAGGTGCGGTAGGGGCGCGTCTCGGGAACTTCAGGGACCAGTGGGCTTGCCCACAGGTGGATCCCTAGGTTCTGCAAATAGTATCACAGGGATACAGGCTGGAGTTCGAGGCGACTCCCCCTCGCCGTTACCTCACATCAGCCTTGCCTGCTGCCCTCGGAGAAAGGTAGTACTGGCGGCAATTCACAAGCTGTACTTCCAGCAGGTGAAATCAAGGTACCCCTCCTTCAACAAGGCCGGGGTTACTATTCCAAAATGTTGTGGTACCGAAACCAGACGGTTCGGTGAGACCCATTCTAAAATTGAAAGCCTTGAACACTTATATACGAAGGTTCAAGTTCAAAATGGAATCGCTCAGGGCGATTATTGCAAGCCTGGAGAATTTCATGGTATCACTGGACATCAAGGATGCTTACCTGCATGTCCCTATTTACCCTCTTCACCAGGAGTACCTCAAAATTGTGGTACAGGATTGTCATTACCAATTCCAGACGTTGCCGTTGGTCTGTCCCCGGCACCGAGGTATTTACCAAGGTAATGGCCGAAATAATTATCCCGTACTTGGACGATCTCCTTATAAAGGCGAGGTCCAGGGAGCAGTTGTTCGTCAGAGTAGCACTATCTCGGGAAGTGCTACAACAGCACGGCTGGATTCTGAATATTCCAAAGTCGCAGCTGGTTCCTACGACGCGTCTACTGTTCCTGGGTATGGTTCTTTACACAGAACAGGATAAAAAGGGTTTCTCCAGGAGGAGAAGTCCAAGGAGTTATCGTCTCTAGACAGAGACCTCCTAATACAAATACAGGTGTCGGTGCATCAATGCACGCGAGCCCTGGGAAAGATGGTAGCTTCTTACGAAGAAATTCCATTCGCCAGGTCCCATGCAAGGATTTTCCAGTGGGATCTTTTGGACAAGTGGTCCGGGTCGCATCTTCAGATGCATCGGCGGATAACCCTGTCTCCAAGGGCCAGGGTGTCGCTGTTGTGGTGGCTGCAGAGTGCTCATCTTCTAGGGGGCCGCAGATTCGGCATACAGGACTGGGTCCTGGTGACCACGGATGCCAGCCTTCGAGGCTGGGGGGCAGTCACACAGGGAAGAAACTTCCAAGGCTATGGAAAAGTCAGGAGACTTCCCTGCACATAAATATTCTGGAACTAAGGGCCATTTACAATGCCCTAAGTCAGGCTAGACCCCTGCTTCAACACCGGCCGGTGCTGATCCAGTCAGACAACATCACGGCGGTCACTCATGTAAACCGGCAGGGCAGCACAAGAAGCAGGATGGCGATGGCAGAAGCCACAAGGATTCTCCGATGGGCGGAAAATCATGTGTTAGCACTGTCAGCAGTGTTCATTCCCGGAGTGGACAACTGAGAAGCAGACTTTCTCAGAAGACACGACCTCCACCCGGGAGAGTGGGGACTTCATCCAGAAGTCTTCCAAATGATTGTACACCGTTGGGAAAGACCACAGGTGGACATGATGGCGTCCCACCTCAACAAAAAGCTACAAAGATATTGCGACAGGTCAAGGACCCTCAGGCGATAGCTGTGGACGCTCTGGTAACACCGTGGGTGTACCAGTCGGTGTATGTGTTCCCTTCTCTGCCTCTCTTACCCAGGGTAATGAGAATAATAAGAAGGAGAGGAGTAAGAACTATACTCATTGTTCCGGGTTGGCCAAGAAGAGCTTGGTAACCAGAACTCCAAGAAATGATCTCAGAGGACCCATGGCCTCTGCCGCTCAGACAGGACCTGCTGCAGCAGGGGGCCTGTCTGTTCCAAGACGTACCGCTGCTGCGTTTGACGGCATGGCGGTTGAACGCCGGATCCTGAAGGAAAAGGGCATTCCGGAGGAAGTTATCCCTACGCTATTTAAAGCTAGGAAAGAAGTGAACGCAAACCATTATCACCGCATATGGCGAAAATATGTTGCGTGCTGTGAGGCCAGGAAGGCCCCAAAGGAGAAATTTCAGCTAGGTCGATTTCTGCACTTCCTACAGTCAGAGGTGACTATGGGCCTAAAATTGGGTTCCATTAAGGTCCAGATTTCGGCTCTATCGTTTTCTTCCAAAATAGAACTGGCTTCACTGCCTGAAGTTCAGACTTTTGTTAAGGGAGTGCTGCATAGTCAGCCCCCGTTTGTGCCTCCAGTGGCACCGTGGGATCTCAACGTGGTGTTGGATTTCCTGAAGTCGCATTGGGTTGAGCCACTTAAATCCGTGGAGCTATAATACCTCACGTGGAAAGTGGTCATGCTGTGGGCCTTGGCGTCGGCCAGGCGTGTATCAGAATTGGCGGCTTTGTCATACAAAAAGCGGTTATCTGTATTTTATATGGATAAGGCGGAATTGAGGACTCGTTCCCAATTCCTTCCTAAGGTGGTATCAGTTTTTCATGTGAACCAACCTTTTGTGGTGCCTGCGGCTACTTGGGACTTGGAGGATTCCAAGTTACTGGACGTAGTCAGGGCCCTGAAAAGTATATGTTTCCAGGACAGCTGGAGTCAGGAAAACTGACTCGCTATTTCTCCTGTATGCACCCAACAAGCTGGGTGCTCCTGCTTCTAAGCAGACTATTGCTCGCTGGATCTGTAGCACGATTCAACTTGCACATTCTGCGGCTGGACTGCCGCACCCTAAATCTGTAAAAGCCCATTCCACGAGGAAAGTGGGCTCTTCTTGGGCGGCTGCCCTAGGGGTCTCGGCTTTACAACTTTGCCGAGCTGTTACTTGGTCAGGTTAAAACATTTTTGTAGGAGTCTACAAGTTTGATACCCTGGCTGAGGAGGACCTAGAGTTTGCTCATTCGGTGCTGCAGTGTCATCCGCACTCTCCCGCCCGTTTGGGAGCTTTGGTATAATCCCCATGGTCCTTACGGAGCCCCAGCATCCACTTAGGATGTCAGAGAAAATAAGATTTTACTCACCGGTAAATCTATTTCTCGTAGTCCGTAGTGGATGCTGGGCGCCCATCCCAAGTGCGGATTGTCTGCAATACTTGTTTATAGTTATTGCCTAACTAAAGGGTTATTGTTGAGCCATCTGTTGAGAGGCTCAGTTATATTTCATACTGTTAACTGGGTATAGTATCACGAGTTATACGGTGTGATTGGTGTGGCTGGTATGAGTCTTACCCGGGATTCAAAATCCTTCCTTATTGTGTCAGCTCTTCCGGGCACAGTATCCTAACTGAGGTCTGGAGGAGGGTCATAGTGGGAGGTGCCAGTGCACAACAGGTAGTCCTAAAGCTTTCTTTAGTTGTGCCCAGTCTCCTGCGGAGCCGCTAATCCCCATGGTCCTTACGGAGTCCCAGCATCCACTACGGACTACGAGAAATAGATTTACTGGTGAGTAAAATCTTATTTTTTTATACTGGAGCTTTAAGTCCTGACATTTTTTTAATTCTCTAATTTGTGGATCCTAAAACATAATTTAGCCTTATATATGAGTTGTTATATGCTACTGAGTATGAAAACCTCTAATGACCCTTTTGTTTGTGTGTTTCAGAGAAAGCCGATATGCCTAGGCTCAGAGGATCAAGAAAAAAGGGCAGAAAGATCCCAGGAAACATGACAGATGGACCAATCTGACAAAGAGGAGGAAGAAGCATCTCCATCAGAGATAGGGCATTCTGAGTAGGAGGAGACAGAGTCATCAGAGATGGGCCAATCTGAGGAGGAGGAAGAGGAGTGTCATGGCTGAGGTTATTTGTGAACCCGGACTAGAACTGGACACTGGTCTTGGTTTTGAGCGCTGTGGACAGAATTGGGCTGGCTTGATGAATAATCTGCTCATCCAGACGTGGCAGTCAGGCAGTAGGCTCTTGGAGGAAAGGTGACCAGCTATGGGTACTGGAACACTGGTGGTGGAAGCCACCAATGCAATGAGTAGCTTGGTTGTCACCTATGGAGAGTCACGTGAGGACTGGTGAGTTGACGGAATGCTGGGTGAGCCAGCAATGCAGGAGATTCACAGATCACTGGTTGGAACCAGTGCAATGTTGTGGAGGAAGCTGAAGGCATCAGCAATGCAGACAGTTCACTGAAGGCTGGGTAGAAGAAGCTGAGGGCATCAGCAATTACAAACACCGTGTAATGCAGTGTCAGCACTATTGGTTTCCCATGTGCTGTGATGCAGTGATTCTGCACAATGTATAAGTTAAAGCTGCAAGGTGGTAGACAGCAGTAGCAAGTTTCCCGGATACTGGGATACGCTACCTTGCGCAGCAGTTTAAATGGAAGCTGGTAGGTACCTGCAGAGTTTCTAATGCCGCTAGTGATTATAGGACAGTCCCTCTGGATCACTGGAGGACTTCCAGTGAATCTGGAGATGCCAGGATGTAGTGGCAGCGATGGCCCTTTGCATCATCCAGGGAGTCAGGGAGTGCGGGAGATGACAACTGCACTGAGTCTATTACCAGCAGGAGATTCTGGAGCTCACTCCAGGCTGAGAGACACCAAAGCACTGACAGATTGCTAGTGCTGAGACCTGGAATTTATACACAATGCTTACGGCTAAGTGGATGAGCAGCTCACATGATGCGGAAGTTAATCCGGATTAACTCCTGGAAGATCAGTTGACTGGAGACTGTCATGGCGTTGTCCATGGAGGTGAGTGGCGGTAACTTTGGCGTGCTGCGGCCAGAGCTGGGCGCTATGGATGCTGGACAGGGAGAAGATGGTACAGAGTCACGGGCACCGCGGCGAGCAGCGGGACACCTCAGGGGAGTGCCCGGTTGAAGGATCGCACCCAGGCTTGCAGCGGAGGTGAGCTAAAGCATGGCTAGGGAATGCAGATAACCTCTATTTTGTGACAAGTAGAAGGAGACAGTGCTATCAGTGGGATGATCCTGACATGATCCGGGTACTGAGACATCATTTTCTACCTGTCAGATGTCTCCTGAGGCTGGCTCAGCGAGCCAGGGCCGGGCTTTAACTATGGTTATGGTTACTGCCTACAGCGCTGGTATCAGCGGCCTCCTCAGTAAATGTACTCACGGAGGTGCAGCGCTCTCAGCTCCGTCGCGGCTGTCATTGCTGCGCCTGTGGTCCTCTGCTGGATGCGCGTCCTCAGTGGGCCCCGGCCGCCACTTCCATCCCTGTGGCCGCTGTGCGCGTCTGGGCACGTGGAGTCCGGCTGCTGCGGCCTCCACCACCATTGTTGTTTGTACTCATGCTTCACAGTACTTAGTTCCCCTTCTGGTTCTGTTAATGGGCGCAGCCATCTTGGACTTTGACACATGATACCTATTCACCTATCCTCAGTGCTGCTGGAGCCATGTCATAATTGCCAGACCAATCCCTGCTATGCAGCAGGTATAAATATCCTGTTCCAACTCCCAGAAGATTGTCAGTGCTTCCATTGTCTACTCCTCCTAAATTCCAGTACCCGTCAGCCCCTTTAACTGAGGCTTCCAGTTACCTTCACCAGCCCTCAGTTGTGACAGATCCTAGGAGGAGGAGACAGGGCCATCAGAGAAAGGCCAATCTGGGGAGGGGGAGATAGTTTCATCAGAGATGGGCTGATCTGAGGAGGAGGCAGAGGAGGATTAGACAGGGCAATCAGTAATTGACTGATCTGAGGAGGAGACAAGACCATCAGAGATTGGATGATTTTAGGAGAAGGAAGAGGGGAAGGAGGAGACTGAGCCCTCAGAGATGGGCTGATCTGGGGTAGAGCAGAAGACAGGGCCATCAGAGATAGGCCAATCTGAGGAAGAGGAGAAGGTAGGACCATTGGAGATTGACTGATTTGAGGAGTAGGAGACAGGGCCATCAGAGATAGGCTGATCTGAGAAGGAGACAGAGCCACCATAAATAGGCCAATCTGAGTAGGAGGAAGAGGATGAGGAGACATGTCCATCATAGATAGGCCAATCTGAGGAGGAGAAGATAGTGCCAACAGAGATGAGCTGATCTGAGGAGGAGGAGAATACAGGGCCATCAGAGATTGTTAGATCTGAGGAGGAGGAGACAGGGCCATGAGAGAGCCCATCTGAGGAGGAGGAGACAGGAATTGGCTGT
This sequence comes from Pseudophryne corroboree, assembly GCF_028390025.1. Lineage (NCBI taxonomy): Eukaryota > Metazoa > Chordata > Amphibia > Anura > Myobatrachidae > Pseudophryne > Pseudophryne corroboree. Next base: position 726,835,900 of record NC_086445.1, read on the forward strand.
TCAGAAAAGAAGGCAAAGACATGGCCATCAGAGATTGATTGATTGATTGATTGATTGATTGAGTGACTGATCTGAGGAGGAGGAGACTGGACCATCAGAAATGGGCTTATCTGAGGAGGAGACAGGGCCATCAGGGATTGACTGATCTGAGGAGGAGGAGGAGGAGACAGGGACATCAAATATAGGCCACTCTGAAGAGGAGGAGACAGCCATAAGAGATAGGCTGGTCTGAGTAGGCAGAAGAAGAGGAGGAGGAGGAGGAAGAGGAGACAAGGCCATCAGAGATAGGCCAATCTGAGGAGAAGGAGACAGGGCCTTCAAAAACAGGCCAATATGAGGATAAGGAGACAGGGCCATTGGTGATTGGCTGATCTGAGGAGGAGGTGGAGAAGACAGGGCAATAAAGAATAGATTTATTGTGGATGTCGAGAAAGGAGGAGAAGAAGACGATGTCATCAGAGATGGGCTTATTTTAGTAGGAGCAGGAGCCAGGGCTTTCAAAAGCAGCACAACTGGAGGATTACCAGAAAGGTCCCGTGAATGTAGCTGCTGGGGGTGGGATGAGGGAGGGGGGAGGTGTACTTTTCATGTCTGTTATCTGTTCAATTTTAAATTGGTAATACAGTGGTGCTGACCTCATGTGAGTCAATGTTGGCCAAGGACAGTCATACTGTGGATGTAATTTAATAAAGTCTGTGTATATTTGCACTATATTATTTTTTGCCACACAGTAAGACAAGCCCAGTCTCAGCTGTCCACTCACATCCACACAACAAAAGGAAAAACATATTTGGTGACATAAATATTATTTGTTTTTATGACATCCTAATGCCCTCACTTACCAAGGAAGGGGATTATTTTCTGCAAAGCGCCTAACAATTGAAGTGAGTGCTTTATTTTTTATTTTACAATTGTTTGTTATGAGTATTTATTTATTTATTTATTTATTTTGATTGATTTTTATAAATACTGAAAACAATTATTTTCTGGAAAAAAATCCAATATGCACTGGCGTGCGCAGCACATTTTATTAGGGGGTGCACCTTCGGAGGGGTGTGTCTAGCACCGCATTTTGGGCATGTCTAGCACCATCTATTGATGGTCAACGCATATAAAATATCCACCTTTGTACCAATCCTAATAAAGCAGCTACATTGTCAGATGTTGTGGTGTGCACCAAACAAACACCCCTGATGGCACTCACTGCAATTACACTGCTCCTCCTCAGCCTGCTCTGGCTCACCCTCTCTTTCCCCTGCAAGCTGCAGCAGCTTACTTACAAGTCAGTCACTCACTGACACTCACAGTTTCAGACTAGTACTGCTGCTGCTGGAAAAACGAGTGACGTGTCAATGCTGCTGCCGACTGCCTGCCAGTATTGAATTTGTCTTCCTAAGAGGAACGCTGGCTGCATGCTGATCCTCATCAGTGGCTGACGTTGGCATAGCATAGAAGGAGAGAGGTGTGTATATGGCGGGTGTGACGGGTGGGCGTGCGAGCAGCATGACGTAATCACGTCACATTACACTCTTTTTGTACATGGAGGTGGAGCTGGGAATTTGAAAGCCGGTGTCAGTGGCACCCTTGATTAACCAAGGCGTCCGGTCAGTAATGCAGTCCTGACAGGGTGCAGCGCAGAGGGGACAAGTAATCGGTAATCAGCCTGCTCGGCGATCGCTGAATCAGGCATGTGAGATCGGGGTGCCAGACATTAGGGGGTGCCTGTGCGCACCAGGCACCCCCCTGCGCACACCTATGCCAATATGTTATCATTTTGAAACCTGTTTTTATGCCTGAATATATTAAAATGATGGAATAAAAACTTATATTTCTCTGACGTCCTAGTGGATGCTGGGTACTCCGTAAGGACCATGGGGTATAGACGGGCTCCGCAGGAGACTGGGCACTCTTAAAAGAAAGATTAGGTACTATATCTGGTGTGCACTGGCTCCTCCCTCTATGCCCCTCCTCCAGACCTCAGTTAGTATCTGTGCCCGGCCACAGCTGGATGCACCCTAGGGGCTCTCCTGAGCTTCCTAGAAAATAAAGTATTTGTTAGGTTTTTTATTTTCAGTGAGATCTGCTGGCAACAGACTCACTGCTACGTGGGACTGAGGGGAGAGAAGCGAACCTACCTGCTTTCAGCTAGCTTGGGCTTCTAAGGCTACTGGACACCATTAGCTCCAGAGGGATCGAACACAGGCCCAGTCCTCGGTCGTCCGGTCCCGGAGCCGCGCCGCCGTCCCCCTTGCAGAGCCAGAAGAACGAAGAGAAGTTGAAAATCGGTGGCTGAAGACTCCGGTCTTCATTAAGGTAGCGCACAGCACTGCAGCTGTGCGCCATTGCTCCCTTAGCACACCACACACTCCGGTCACTGATGGGTGCAGGGCGCTGGGGGGGGCGCCCTGGGCAGCAATTAGATTACCTTACTTGGCGAAAAGCACATAATACAGTCTGATAAACTGTATATGTGCATTAACCCCCGCCATTAAAGTACATAAAAGGACAGAAGCCCGCCGCTGAGGGGGCCGGGCCTTCTTCCTCAGCACACCGGCGCCATTTTCTCTTCACAGCTCAGCTGGAAAGAAGCTCCCCAGGCTCTCCCCTGCAGTATCCTGGTACACAAAGGGTAAAAAAGAGAGGGGGGGCACATAAATTTAGGCGCAAAACTGTGTATATAAGCGGCTATAGGGGAAAAATCACTCAGTATAGTGTACATCCCTGTATTATATAGCGCTGTGGTGTGTGATGGCATACTCTCTCTCTGTCTCTCCAAAGGGCCTGGTGGGGGAACTGTCTTCAAATAGAGCATCCCCTGTGTGTGTGGTGTGTCGGTACGCGCGTGTCGACATGTCTGAGGTAAAAGTCTCCTCTAAGGAGGTGATAGAGCGGATAAGTGTGTGGAAGGGTGTCTCCGTCAACAACGCCGACACCTGTTTGGATATGTGTAAGTGCGGAGGTAAAATTATTGCACAAAAGGTTTGGGAACAGAAAGGAAATCTACCCTGGTCTGTCCCTATGTCACAGAGTCCTTCAGAGTCTCTCTATGTTCACTATCCAAAATAACAAAGTATCGACACGGAGTTTAACTCCACTGTCGACTACGATAATGCAAAGTTATAGCCAAGAGGGCTAAAAGATATTCAATATATGATTATTGGAATAAAAGATGATTTGCATATCACTGATGACTCATCTGTCCCTGACACGAGAGTACACATGTTAAGGGGAAGAATGCTGAGGTAAATTTCCCTCCTCTCATGAGGAAAAAGAGCGGGAATCTCCAGACAAGAGACGGCAGCTTCCCACAAGAGAATTCTCAGGCTGTATCCTTTCCTCACTAGGGCCAGGATGTGTTGAGAATCTTCCCCTTGGGTATCCTGTTTGCACTAGCTATTCTCAGGGATCCTGCAGATAGCGTGCACATTCTAGTATACTACCCAGACCGGCGATTGTGTCGGCATGGGTTTATAGCGCTGTGGCAGCGTGGACAGGTACCTTATCAGCAGAGATTGAGACCCTAGTATGCATATAAATATTTTAAGATGCTGTCTTAAGTGATAGATATATAATTATAAAGCATGCCCAAAGGGACATGAGTATACTGGGTCCTAGAGACAAAAGCTATGTCAATTTCTGCTTGACGTGTCCTGTAGAATATACATTGGACAGATGTTGCCGACTTAAGAGGCATATGGAAGGCTGAGGATTGTGTGGAGAAAGGTTCTCGGGCCTGGTCTCCACAGTTATAGCTGGTAATTCTGATATTTTGCCTTATATTCCTGCACAGCCTAGGAAAGCACGACATTATTAAATGCAGCTTTTCGAATAAAGAAACAAGATAGTCTGAGGTGCGTCCTTTCTTCTCTGAGCCGGGGGCAGAGGAAAGAAGCTGTACAACACAGCTAGTCCCCAGGAACAGAAGTCCTCCCCGGCCTCTGCAAAAATCCACCGCATGTCGCTGGGGCTCCACAGGCGGAGCTAGGCCCGGTGGGGACACGCCTTCGTAAGTTCAGCCACAAGTGGGTTCACTCCCTGTTAGATCCCTGGGCAATAGAAATTGTATCGCAGGGATACAGGCTGGACTGTGAGAAGATGCCCCCTCACCGAGGACCCGGCGGGCTTCCCCCCAAGAGAGGGAGCCAGTGTTAACTGCAATTCGTAAATTGTATCTTCAACAGGTGGTGGTCAAGGGTCCCCTCCTTCAACAAGAGGGTGTTATTATTCGACCATGTTATAATCCCGAAACCAGACGGTTCGGTTAGACCCATATTGAATTAAAATCCCTGAACATATACCTGAAAAGGTTCAGGTTCAAGATGGAATCGCTAAGTGCGGTCATTGCATGCCTGAAATGAATCGGGACATAAGGGATGCATACCTTCGTGTCCCCATTTATCCACCTCATCAGGCGTACCTCAGAATTGCGGTACGGGATTGTCATTACCAATTTCACCAAGGTAATGGCGGGCATGATGGTGCTCCTGCGGAAGCAAGGTGTCACTATTATCACATACTTGGATGATCTCCTCATAAAAGCGAGATCAAGAGAGCAGTTGCTGGACAGCGTATCACCTTCTCTGGAAGTGAAACGGCAACACGACTGGATTCTATATATTCCACAGTCGCAGTTGGTTCCTACAGCTCATCTGCCTCGCCTAGGCATGATCCTAGATACAGACCAGAAGAGGGTTTATCTCCCGATAGAGAGAGCTCATGACACTGGTCAGGAATCCATTGAAAACCAAAACAGGTGTCAGTGCATCACTGCACTCGAGTCCTGGGAAGGATGATGGCATCATACGAGGCCATCCCTTTCGGCTGGTTCCATGCAAGGACAATGGAACTTACTGGACAAGTGGTCCGGATCACATCTTCAGATGCATCGGTTAATCACCCTATCCCCCAGGGCCAGGGTGTCTCTCCTGTGGTGGCTGCGGAGTGCTCACCTTCTCGAGGGCCGCAGATTCGGCATTCAGGACTGGGTACTGGTGACCACGGATGCAAGCCTCCGAGGGTGGGGGGCAGTTACACAGGGAAGAAAATTCCAAGGTTTGTGGTCAAGCCAACAGACTTGCCTTCACATCAATATCCTGGAACTAAGGGCCATATACAACGCCCTAAGTCAAGCAGAGTTCCTGCTTCGCGACCAACCGGTTCTGATCCAGTCAGACCGCAGGGGCTCATGTAAACCGCCAGGGCGGCACAAGGAGCAGGGTGGCGAGGGTAGAAGCCACCAGAATTCTTCGCTGGGCGGAGAATCAAGTAAGCGCACTGTCAGCAGTGTTCATTCAGGGAGTGGACACAACCTCCACCCGGGAAAGTGGTGACTTCATCAGGAAGTCTTCACGCAGTTTTGCAAATTGATGGAAACTGCCTCAGGTGGACTACATGGCGTCCCACCTCAATAAAAAGATAAAAAAGGTTTTACGCTGGGTCAAGGGACTCTCAGGCGATAGCTGTGGTCGCACTAGTAACACCGTGGGTATTCCAGTCGGTCTATATATTCCCTCCTCTTCCTCTCAGACCCAAGGGCTGAGAATTGTAATAAACGGAGGAGTGTGAACAATATTCTTTGCTCCGGATTGGCCAAGAAGGACTCGGTACCCGGAACTGCAAGAAATGCTCTCAGAGGACCCATGGCCTCTGCCTCTCAGTCAGGACATGTTGCAACAGGGACCCTGTCTGATCCAAGACTTACCGCGGCTGCGTTGGACGGCATGGCGGTTGAACGCCGGATCCTAGCGGAAAAGGGCATTCCGGATGCAGTTATTCCTACGCTGATAAAGGCTAGGAAAGACGTGACAGCAAGACTTTTTCACTGTATTTGGCGAAAATAGGTTGCTTGGTGTGTGGCCGGGAAGGCCCTACAGAGGAATTCCAGGGGGGTCGATTCCTGCACTTCCTACAGTCAGGAGTGACTATGGGCCTAAAATTAGGATACATAAAGGCCAAGATTTCGGCCCTATCCCTTTTTCTCTCAAAAAGAACTGGCTTCACTGCCTGAAGTTCGGACATTGTTACAGGGGTGCTGCATATTCAGCCCCTTTTGTGCCTCCAGTGGCACCTTGGGATCTTAACGTGTGTTGGATTCCTAAAATCCCACTGGTTTGAGCCACTTAAAACCGTGGAGCTAAAATATCTCACGTGGAAAGTGGTCATGCTTTTGGCCTTAGCTTGGACTAGGCGTGTGTCAGAATTGGCGGCTTTGTCATGTAAAAGCCCATATCTGATCTTCCATATGGAAAGGGCAGAATGGAGGACTCGTTCTCAATTTCTCCCTAAGGTGGTATCATCGTTTCATTTGTAACAACCTATTGTGGTGCCTGCGGCTACTAGGGACTTGGAGGATTCCAAGTTGCTGGACGTAGTCCGGGCCCTGAAACTTTATGTTTCCAGGACGGCTAGAGTCAGAAAAACTGACTCGCTATTTATCCTGCATGCACCCAACAAGCTGGGTGCTCCTGCTTCAAAGCAGACTATTGCTCGCTGGATCTGTAGCACCATTCAGCTTGCACATTCTGCGGCTGGACTGCCGCATCCTAAATCAGTAAAAGCCCATTCCACGAGGAAGGTGGGCTCTTCTTGGGCGGCTGCCCGAGGGGTCTCGGCTTTACAACTTTGCCAAGCTGCTACTTGGTCGGGTTCAAACACTTTTGCAAAATTCTACAAGTTTGATACCCTGGCTGAGGAGGACCTTGAGTTTGCTCATTCGGTGCTGCAGAGTCATCCGCACTTTCCCGCCCGTTTGGGAGCTTTGGTATAATCCCCATGGTCCTTACGGAGTACCCAGCATCCACTAGGACGTCAGAGAAAATAAGAATTTACTCACCGGTAATTCTATTTCTCGTAGTCCGTAGTGGATGCTGGGAGCCCGTCCCAAGTGCGGACTCTCTGCAATACATGTATATAGTTATTGCTTAACTAAAGGGTTATTGTATGAGCAATCTGTTGAGAGAGGCTCAGTTATTGTTCATACTGTAAACTGGGTATAGTTATCACGAGTTGTACAGTGTGATTGGTGTGGCTGGTATGAGTCTTACCCTGGATTCCAAATCCTTTCCTAGTAATGTCAGCTCTTCCGGGCACAGTTTCCCTAACTGAGGTCTGGAGGAGGGGCATAGAGGGAGGAGCCAGTGCACACCAGATATAGTACCTAATTTTTCTTTTAAGAGTGCCCAGTATCCTGCGGAGCCCGTCTATACCCCATGGTCCTTACGGAGTACCCAGCGTCCACTACGGACTACGAGAAATAGAATTACCGGTGAGTAAATTCTTATTTTACCTTTGAACCTTTTGTATATTAAATATTAGCATTCATGAAATACAGTTTGGAGTGTAATTAGGTGAGAACAGACCATGCATGACTCTTTTATTTAAATGGTGTGGCCACATTCCTCATTCACCACAGTAAAGTGAGTGCCAAGGATTAAAGACTATAATTTACACATTATCTGATGGCAAATACTGTACAGTCAATGACATATGTATGGACATAAAATGTATTATAATCATAGAAATTACACAATTCACTGGGCATAAATATATGCAAAATTCGTAAGCTTAATGGTTCAGAATAGATTTTATTGGTTCCATATTAGTGGGTATTGAGGGCTAATTTACTTCATATTGGTGGTACATCATATATAATAGAAGGCTAATGCTGCTCCTCACCTATATGAGTGGAATTCAAGTGTTTTGCACAACAGCGGCCACTAGATGGTGCCTTACGGAGCAATTGAAGTTTTCAGATGTGCACAGCCGCCAGTGCTGACATTACTGTTATGTTGTTCTGTCTGGCTGGTAACCAGTCCCTCATAATTGATTTCTTGCTATAAAGAGTTGTGATATGGTTAAAAGGTAAATAATATGTTAATGTTACAGTATGTTAGTTTACCAAAAGAAATAGATTTTCATTTAAAAAAAAAACTTGTTAAAATCTCTTTAATTGGTGTTGTAACAGCAACTTATTGGCATGATTCAGAGATTTACGAAAATTCAGTATTTAATGGCAGCATGTTTTTGTCAGTCATCTTGAGTAACCTGAGTCCGATGGTCATGCAGTTGATCCGATACAGCGTATTCCGACACAGCAGTAGATCACAGATGCCGGCAGTGGTTATCTTTTTACTTAAGATGCCTCCTGCGACTTTTGCATGTTTTCACACACCTGCTGCAGCGGTAGTGCTATTAGCATCCTCCATTGAAGTAGTCATATGAACTTATTTATGGTCTGGCTAATGAGCACTTTTGCCCTTGGGTCTTCTCGTAATAGGAACTTGAATCGGAGGAATACTTGAGCTTAAATACAATTATTTCTGCAGGTAGGTCTCCAGAACAAAGCTGGGTGCTTGGCAGCTATTTTGTGTTTTAACTTTCCAGCTTGCCAAGCCTCACATCTTTTAGGTAAGGTTTTTATTTGGCATTTGAAGGAAGAGATTTTAGAGGGATTGCCCACCTTCAGCTTGGATTCCAGACTATGGATAGACACTGACTAGATCAGTGATGGCTAAACTTGACACTCCAGCTGTTGTTGAACTACACATCCCAGCATGCCCTGCTACAGTTTTGCTATTTGGCCTTGCTAAAACTGAGGCAGGGCATGCTGGGATGTGTAGTTCAACAACAGCTGGAGTGTCAAGGTTAGCCATCACTGGACTAGATAGACAGGAAGTAGGTCAACATCATATTGTTGACATGCATTAGGTTGACAGAGTCAAAAAAGCCAACAGGGTCAAAAGGTAGACAGGACAAAAGGTCAACATGGCAATGTTCAAGACACACATGGCCGACGCAAGTTGTATTTTTTTTTTTTTCAACTTTTGCTTGGTTTACCATCCCGTGGACTACAATTGGGAATAGTAACTATGCCCAAAGTGTTGCAAGCATAGCAATCATGTGAGGGTCTACGTTACCACTAACTGGGGTCAAAGGTGCTGAACCATACAAAATTAAATAAATAAAAAAACATTAAAAAAACTTGTGTCAACCATTTTTGTGTCACCCATTTCCACATTGACCTTTTGACCCTGTTGACATTTTGTACCAGTCGACCTTTTGTACTGTCTACATTGTATATGTCGACCTGTTGACCATGTCGACCATATGGTGTCGACTTATTGACTGTCTATTGATTCAACTCAGTTATTTACTATTCCATATACATCATATTAAACATAGTATTGTTAAGGAGATGAATTTGTACCTTTCCGGACATTATGGTTTCTGCTCCTACTCAGCTCTTTAGTTTAGTTTCAGCTCCTGGCAATACTCTCCTATGTGTAGTTAAGGGTTTCACATTGTTCTATTACTTTAAATGGCATAATATTACAATACTGAAGTTCTTTTTATACGGTTTTACAAAAACAGTGCAAAAGTCAGGTTATATCTAAAGTTTAAGAATGTTAAACATGAACAATGTTTTGCTAATTGACTTTTAAAGATATTTTCCTCTATGGGGGTCATTCTGACCCATTCGCTTGCTGCTTTTTAACGCAGCGGAGCGAACGGGTCCCTACTTCGCATGCGCCAGCGCCGTAGTGCGCTGGCAGATGGCAGATGGCCGAAGGCCGTAGCAGGGATATGATCGCCTCTGCCTGATTGACAGGCAGAGGAGATCGGTGGGCGGGAGGGGACAGGACGGCAGCATTTGGCTGCCGTTTCGTGGGTGCGGTCCGGCCAATGCAGACATGGCCGTACCGAACGGGGGGCGGGCCGCAGCGACTGCGTGACGTCACACGCAGCCGCTGCGGGCTGGGGAGCGACGAGTAGCTCCCGGCCAGCACGCTAAAGCTGCGCTGGTCAGGAGCTACTCTTGAAGTGCAAAGGCATCGCCGCTGTGCGATGCCTTTTCACTTCTGCGGGGAGGGCTGGCACTGACATGCGGGGCGGACTAGCCTTGTGCTGGGCGTCCCCCCGCATGTCAGGGAAGATGATCGTAGCTGTGCTAGATTTAGCACAGCTACGATCAACTCGGAATGACCCCCTAAGTTTTCACTATCACTCGCAGCACTGAGAAATATCCATAACCAATCTCAGCTAAACCTCAGATTTGTCAGTGATACAAGTAAAATATTAGATTATTCCAATTATTAGTCAATGTCTTGGTCTGAGCAGAAGGCCATGGATGATTAGATTCACATTAATACACGTGAACCTGGCTGGATCACCAAAGTGGCATTATGTAATGTGTCTGCTGTTTAGTTGAACGTTGTTGGAATGTACAGACAAAAGATAATCAAATGCACATGGTAAGGGAGAGTATTGAAACAAATGTTTCTTGAAAGATAAATTTGACTGGAACTAGAGTTACCATTTAAAGTGTGTAATTGTAACCAGTGGAGCTAGTGGTTGTGCAGGGAGTGCTAATAAGGTGACTGAAGAGACAGCAGATAATATAATCAATTACAGCTTTTTTTTTTTTTTACTTTTGAAAATATAACCTAGAAGCCTACATGGTTTGGGTAAGGACAGTGAAAAGGCTGCTGTATACAGGTCATGGTGCTGATAAAGTACTGGTTATGTAATTTGGGATCTATGTACTGAGACTTGGACAGAGAAAATGTGGTTGGAGATAAAGTACTAACCAACCAGCTCCTAACTGTCATTTTTCAAACACAGCCTGTAACATGGCAGTTAGGAGCTGATTGGCTGGAACTTTATCTCTGTCCACTTTATCGACTAAGTACATAGACCCCTCAATTACATAAAGGTTACAGGTTGGATTATGCTAGATGTGGGTCATAGCTATGGTATATATTGACACCAAGCTTTATTACACACAATGTTTGCCAAATTCTGGGGCCCCTAGTGGACTCCAGAAAGAGTGGGCCAGTCTTCCTCGTGATCCCATTTTCCAAGTGAAGTAATTGGCCTCAGGCTTGAAAGATTTGTTGGCAATGAATCACATCATTGGCCTTTTTTAAAGTTTGCAAGTATGTTACACACTAGTCACATGAGATATGTCTCTATCACTTTTAGGTCAAACTTGGGGCTCTGAACTTTTCAGATGGTCATTATTTAGGGTTTAGTATATAATCCCGGCACATGGGATCCCAGCAGTCATAATACCGACACTGGGATCCAGACAACAGCAACACGACCAGGGTGAGCTAAGGGTGTTCCTACCTGTGCTTTACCCCCTAACCCTCCCTTCTGGCAGCCTAACCCTAATCTCTCCTCCGGTGGTGCCTAAACCTAAGTCTCCCTCCCCACTGGCAAAACCTAACCCTCTCTTCCCCGGGGGTGCCTAACCCTAACCCCTCCTCCCCACAGCCTAACCAACCCCACCCCTGCAGCCTAGCCCTAACACTACCGGGTGACTCCGCTCTGTATACTTACTATGGTCGGGATGCCGGCTGTCGGGATTCTGGCATTGGTCTCCTGACCTTTTTGGAGTTTCAGTGTTGGCATTCTGATGGGTGTCGGAATTCCAGCATTGGTATTTTGATTGCCGGGATCCTGACACCCGGCATATTGACTGCATCCCCATTATTTATGTTATGGTCCTATAAATTAGCTTTTCATTTCACTGTGTATCACAGCTTTTTGGAATGCCTTTTTGGGGCAATTTATGAAGTGGCAGGTGCTAGGATATAGACTTTGATAAGAGCCAGCTGCTGCAATGACTAAACAGTAAAAAGAAAATTAGCTAAAGCTAGCACTCTACTTACAGGTTCGAACAGTTAACTTAGGAGCAAATTCAGTATGAATTGCAAGTAGCGTTTCGTATGGAATTTTTGCTGAGGGGCTGCGGGCGCATGCGCAGCAGGACCTACTGCGCATGCGCCCGCAATGTCTGAGGGGTCCACAGAAATGACGATCGCCTCTGCTTGTCAATAAGGCAGAGGCGGTCGTGGGGCGGGAGGGGAGTGGCAACACTCCAATTTCTGGGTGGAAACGGAGCGTTGCGGGGGCGTGCCAGCCCAAACGGTGGCTTGGTACGTGCAAACAGGGGCGTATCGGGAATGTGGCCGCAGTGGCTGCGTGATGTCACACGCAGCCGCTGCGACAACAAAAATGGCGCCGGGACTCCTGTGGCCGCAGCTAAGCTGCGCCGGCAGGAGTCATCCTTAATTTCTGCTACAAGCAGAAATTGCGTGCTGTTCGCAATTTCTGCTTGAAGCAGGAGGGAGGCGCAGGTCAGCATGCCGGGCGGCCTTGCCCAGCGCTGGGCGGCCTTGCCCAGCGCTGGGCGGCCCCCAGCATGCGTGCTAATGGTTAGCAAATTCTGCTGATTAGCAGAATTTGCTAACCTTACTGAATTGGCCCCTTAATGTGTATGTGCAGCTATCATCCCGTGTATATGCTTTAATGTAGTTTATAGGCCACAATGGTTAATCTAAAGATGGTGTTAGCCTTTTAGAGCTTGGTAAGTGGGACATTGGGCCTAACAAATGTTGGGGTGCAATAGATGGTTATCATGCAATGCTGTGATTTTTCCACTGTGCTCATGCAGCAAAATCATCACCATTGCACATGTGCGAGTGATCATTAGCAAATACCAACGCAAGTACATACAAACACACACAAATCACCAACAGACTGTGATGGGTGTATCAGGGTGTGTCCAAGGAGTGGCTAAAGTTATTTTGCAAAAAGAAGGCGGAAACAGGGGCGTGTGATGGGCTGGGCAGGGGGTGTGCACTTGTTCAAAATTGCAGACTTACACACACTGATCAGGACAGAGGAGGTCATTCCGAGTTGATTACTCGCTAGAAGTTTTTAGCAGTTGTGCAAACGCTAAGCCGCCGCCCTCTGGGAGTGTATTTTAGCTTAGCAGAAGAGCGAACGAAAGGATCGCAGAGCGGCTACCATAAAAAATTGTGCAGTTTTAGAGTAGCTCCAGACCTACTCAGCGCTTGCGATCACTTCAGACCATTCAGTTCCGGATTTGACGTCATAAACACGCCCAGCGTTCACCCAGCCACGCCTGCATTTTTTTCTGGCACGCCTGCGTTTTTTAGTTGACACCCAGAAACGCCCCTTTCCTGTCAATCGCTCTGCGACGGCCATTGCGACTGAAAAGCTTCGCTAGACTTTGTGTAAAAATACATCAGCGCATGCGCAGAATTGCTGTTTTTTTACTTAATCGCAGCGCAGCAAACTTTTTCAGCTAGCGATTAACTCGGAATGACCCCCAGAAATCTCTCAACAAAGATACTTTGCATAGCTGTGGGCCTACATAGACAATGATACATACCGATATATGGTTCTAATGTTTTTAATTTCTATACTAACATCGATGGTTCAAACACACTTCACACCCATGCACTCAGGCGAGCTACCTACAGTAAGTAATTTTGCTCAGTTTCTATGTGTGTGTACATAAAAAGCACTTCTATTAATGTTTAACAAGATATTTTTATTTAACTGTTGGATTTTACACTGCTTAAATAGTCTTAGCTATCAGGTGTAAAAATACTGTCATCGGCATAATTGTCTCTCCTTACCAAGCAAACACATTTTTGTATACCCCTATTAAAATAGTTTTTGTTGCTGATAAACAAATAGATTGCAGAAAGCTCAATTAATGCACTTCACACAAACTGCAAAGTACAGAATAGATACAGTAATTAAAGGTAATGATTACAATATATACATTTAAAACCCTTGTACTGTACTTTTTTTTTCATTCTGTTTGTGCAATTTGTTCTCATGTACAACACCTTGTGTTTTTTATTTTCTTTGTCAGCCTACCATGTGGTAACAATTCACTAGATATATACCACTTTTCATTCACAAGTCAGAGTCATGGAGACCGCCATTATATACTGTTTGTTAACATACACAAGGCCAATGTTAGTAGAAATGAACACATCTTAAATGCAACTTTGTAAATAAAACAAATTATTATTGCAGCACAATTCTTGGATGACTTCATAGCGCACCGGAGGGTTTGGGTTTTACATGTGGAGGATATAATCGATGCTGTTGCAGGTGCAGTTTCTCAAACACCCACTCCACTATGGCTTGTCCAATGGTCAGAAAACACCTGTGCTGATTGCACTGAAGATAACATTTCTCACGGACAAGTGCCACATATCACTAAGCATGAGAATACAATCCTTAAGGCAACGCTGGCACACACCTACTTATGGCCCTAGGGGCTACACATCACAAAATTAGGTGGCAGAGGGATCCCCCCATAACCCTCCCCAGCAATGCCTGTGGCACATAGGTGGTCAGCATGACCAGGCAAGTGTAGGAGCTTAGGCAGCAATCACAGCGCATTGCAGGGATGGACTTCTTTCATAGCCTCAGTCCTTGCGGGTGGATTATGATACATGGCGCTATAACAATTACATATTACACTGCATTTCTGGGCACAAGTATCCCACGCAGATCACATTGCACATGTAATTCTTGATAAATGGGCCCCTATGTCTATATTCTTAATTGATTTTAAAATAAACTGAAGCCGGGCTATACGGCAGCATCTACATTCAGCAGCACATTTCTGCCTTTAATGAAAATATTACAATGTTGATAAACCTGTTCCCATAATTGTGTTTTTGTTTGTATAAAGTTTTGTTTATTTACTTGTTATTTTTTATGTTTTCATTAAAAATGTTAATTTGGAACATTTACATTAGTAAAGTGAAAAAATAATTAGTTTTTTTTTCTTTCTTTCTATCTATCTATCTATCTATCTATCTATCTATCTATCTATCTATCTATCTATCCAGGCAGTGGTCGAAGTGGGGGCGGTATACAGCGGTATGGTATACCGCCACTTCTTCCACTGACCCGGAAATGCAAGTGCAGCAGGAGGCGAGGGAAGTGGCAATCCTGCTGCACATTGCCCTCTCGTCCCTGCGCGGCATCCGGCGGCTGTTTAGAGCGCTGTTCTCGCTCACAGCCACTCACCGCCGCCAGCCGCCCTGCACTCTCCCCGCCGCTGTCCAGCTGCTCTGCTCCCTCCGCTCAGTGCCCCGCCTCTGGCCTCAGTCAGCAGCGCTAAGTAGCTGCATATAGCTATTGCCCTCAGTTATATACATTGCTGGCATAGGCCAGCAATGTATATACCGTACCACTGTCCACCAATGCTTATGCTTTTTTTTATTTTTAGCCAGTAATGTATACATTGCTGGCACAGGCCAGCAATGTTTATATTACTGGCACCACTGGCCACCAATGATCAATACAGCAATAGTCAGCCGCCCGTCGCTCACCGCCGCCAGCCGCTCACCCACAAAAAATGGCGGTCAGAGGGACCTCACCGCACCAAAGGCCTCCTTACCACCGCCGCTGCCCATGGGTGCCTCCGCCGACCACAGTCAGGTAATGTTCCCCTGCTGTCACCCTCTCTCCCTGTCGTTACTGTCCCTGTCCCTACTGTCACTCTCTCTTCCCCTGCTGTCACTGTCGTCACTCTCTCCCTCCCTGTCGTCACTCACTCTCTCCCTGTCATCACTCTCTCTCCGTCGTCACTCTCTTTCCCTGTCGTCACTCTTTCTCCCTGTCCCTGCTGTCACTCTGGCTTTCCCTGCTGTCACAATTTCAGCTCATTCAGTGTGCTATAATGTGAATTTTGGCTCATTCTTTGTGCTATAATGTGAATGTCGGCTCATTCAGTGTGCTCAAATGTGAATTTCGGCTCATTCAGTGTGCTATAATATGAATTTCGGCTCATTCAGTGTGCTACAATGTGAATTTTGGCTCATTCACTGTGCTAGAATGTGAATTTCGGCTCATTCAGTGTGCTATAATGTGAGTTTTGGCTCATTCAGTGTGCTATAATGTGAATTTCGGCTCATTCTGTGTGCTACAAGGTGAATTTCAGCTCATTCAGTGTGCTACAAGGTGAATTTCGGCTCATTCAGTGTGCTAAAAGGTGAATTTCGGCTCATTCAGTGTGCTACAATGTGAATTTTGGCTCATTCAGTGTGCTACAATGTGAGTTTCGGCTCATTCATTGTGCTACAATGTGAGCTTCGGCTCGTACCTGTTACGATCCTGATGCTCAGGACAGGGGAGATCTTATGTAGTGAGTCCTGAGCACCAAGACGGAATGCTGGGATTGGGAAATGGGAAGGAAATAGCCCCTAGCACCCTACCGCCGTTGTCTTACCCGTGTTATCAATTCACGCCTGAACGACTATGGTTTCTTGGGCCCATGGCAGCCGCGTTTGAAGGGCGGATTAGGTCTGCCCAACTCCGATGCCCCCTCAGGTCTTAAAGAGAGACAAGGCGTGATCTGAGACAGGGTAATAACAAGGGGACCTCTAACTGAAACAACCACGCTAGGGGCTATAAACTACCTAAAAACTAAACGTATGTGCGGCACGCCGCCAAAGGAAAAGAACTACAAAGAAACCACTGTCCACTCCCCTACACTGCACCGCCGAGTTCCGGGGAGGACAGTGAAAGCGGAAACCTCCGCAAATGCACCAATTCACAGTAAAGTAAACACTAAGCGGCATAGGCCGCAACACGCGGCAGAAGCCGCTACTCACGAAACCGGGCGAGAACCCCAGATGACAAACAGGTTCGCAAGGACTAGAAGGATTCCCAGGACCGGCTTCGGACCTCCAAAGTACCAAAGGGCAGGGAGCAAGATCCACCAAACACGGCTGACAGGAACAGAGTTCTGCAAGGCAGGAACAGCATACAAGAAGCTATCACCGGCGGGGCTGCAGTGTGCTGGCTCACATAAAAAGGCCCTGCTGGCCAATAACAGGAGGGCCAGCAGGACCAGCCCCCAGACCCTAATTACTAGTTGCCGTGCAGCTGCCCTGCTGCACGAGCAACCTAATTAACTATTCTTAGCAACGGGGAACGCGGTCCACCTGTGGCGTCCCCATTGCTATGCACCCGGCGGCACTGCACGCACGGCGTCCTGCGTTGCCAGGGACCCGCCGGCTATCGTGCGCACGGCATCCTGGCGTTGCTAGGTGCCGTGCGGGGGACAGGGAAGGAGAGAGGCGCGGCGGCCGTGACCGCTGCTCAGTCAGGGCACGGCCGAAGACCGCCGCGCCTAACAGTACCCCCCCCCTTCTTGAGGAGGGGTTAAAGAACCCCTAGAGCCAGGTTTCTGAGGAAACTCCTGAAAGAAAATCCTCTTCAGCTTGGGAGCATGTAAATCTTTATCCAACACCCAAGATCTTTCTTCAGGGCCATAACCTTTCCAGTGGACCAAAAAATAGAGCCGACCCCGAGAAAGCTTAGAATCTAAAACCTTCTCCACCAAGAACTCTTGTTGCCCCTGAACATCCACCAGAGATCTTCCCTGGGAAGTCCTCCGAGGAAATCTCCTGGAAGAAAAATACTGTTTCAAAAGAGAACAGTGAAAAGTATTGCCAATTTTGAGAGATCTCGGCAAGCGTAGCCGAAAAGCAACTGGGTTGACCTTCTTAATGATAAGGAATGGTCCAATAAATTTGGGTCCCAATCTAGCCGAAGGTTGTCGGAGCTTGATGTTGCGAGTTGACAACCATACCTTATCTCCCACCTTAAAAGTGCAAGGACGTCGGAGCCTATCAGAAAATTTCTTTTCTCGGAAGGCAGATTTTCTCAAGGCAAGGTGCACCTTTCTCCAAATTGTTCTGAGATGGGAGGTTAAGGTCAACGAGGAGACTGGAGAATGAGGAAAAAAAAGAGTTGGCTCTAGGATGAAAGCCAAAGACTGAAAAGAATGGGGACTCCTTGGTGGAAGAATGACAAGAGTTATTATAAGCAAATTCGGCTAACGGAAGAAATTCAGACCAATCATTCTGGAGTTTGGCCGAATACAACCGTAAATACTGTTTTAATGACTGGTTAACTCGTTCGGTTTGTCCGTTAGATTGTGGATGGTACCCAGATGTTAAAGAGAGTTTCATATTTAATGAGGCACAAAAACGTTTCCAGAAACGAGCAATGAATTGCGGACCCCGATCAGAAACAATATCCCTGTGCAACCCATGGAGCCTGAACACATGACGGAGAAACAAGACTGCCAACCCTTGAGCAGAGGGTAATCGGGGAAGAGCAATGAAATGAGCCATCTTACTAAAACGATCTACTACCACCCAAATGACTCGAAATCCGGCTGAAAGAGGAAGGTCCACCACGAAATCCATGGATATATGTGACCATGGCCTGAGAGGAACGGCTAAAGGTACGAGTTGCCCGATCGGCAATGAACGAGGAACCTTCTGCCGTGCACAAACCTGACAGGAATGGACAAATTCCCTTACATCTTTAGAAAGACTAGGCCACCACACCGAGCGAGAGACTAACTCCAAGGTCTTAGTGATACCTGGATGACAAGAGACTTTGTTGTCATGAAACTCAGCTAAAACAGTGCCTCTCAGAAATTCAGGGACAAAGAGACGATCAGCAGGAGACGGTTTAGGAGCCTGCTGTTGAAGCTGGACTAACTGAGTAAATAAATCCTGTGTGAGGCCTGCCCGGATGACAGATGATGGAACTATGGGGGTAGTAGCAGGATGGTTATTGTGAACCGGAAGAAAACGTGACAGGGCATCAGCTTTAGTATTTTTGGAACCGGGCCTGAAGGTGATAATAAACCTGAAACGAGTAAAAAACATTGCCCCACGTGCCTGCCGAGCATTAAGCCGTTTAGCTGACTCAATATATTGCAGGTTCTTAAGGTCAGTAAACACTGTAATAGTATGCCTAGCTCCCTCCAGCCAATGCCTCCACTCCTCCAAAGCCCATTTAACTGCCAGCAATTCTCGATTACCAACGTCATAGTTGGATTCTGCGGAGGAGAATTTCCTGGACATGAAGGCACATGGGTGTAATTCCTGAGACTCCGGATCTTCCTGAGATAGGATAGCCCCCACTCCAACCTCTGAGGCATCTACCTCGACTATAAAGGGGAGCTCCGGGTTAGGGTGCCTGAGAACAGGAGCCGAGACAAAGGCCTGCTTTAAGGCCCGAAAGGCAGACTCGGCTGCAGGCGACCAATTGGAAGGGTCCGCTCCTTTTTTAGTCAATGCTACTATAGGAGCGACCAAATCAGAAAAGGTATGAATGAACCGCCTATAACAGTTTGCAAACCCTAAAAAGCGCTGAATTGCTTTTAAATTTGTGGGTTGCGCCCAATTAAGGATGGCCTGAAGTTTTTTCGGTTCCATGAAAAATCCCTGGGGAGAAATAATATACCCCAAGAAGGACACTTCCGTGATGTGAAAATCACATTTCTCTAGTTTTGCGTATAAATGATTCTCCCGTAGTTTTTGAAGAACCAGACGCACATGGGTAATATGTTGTTCCATAGACTCAGAATAAATCAAAATGTCGTCTAAATAAACGACAATGAACTTTCCAAGAAAGTCACGAAGAACATCATTGATGAGGTCTTGAAATACCGCAGGAGCATTTGACAGCCCAAAGGGCATCGCCAGGTATTCATAATGACCCGACTGTGTGCTGAAAGCCGTCTTCCACTCATCCCCAGATCTTATTCAGATGAGATTGTAAGCTCCTCTAAGATCGATTTTTGAGAAGATAACGGCAGAGCATAACTGATCAAAAAGTACTGAAATCAAAGGCAAAGGGTAGGTGTTTTTAACAGAAATTTTATTCAGAGCCCGAAAATCAATACATGGTCTGAGCGACCCATCTTTTTTCTCAATAAAAAATAATCCTGCACTCAAAGGAGATTTCGAAGGCCTAATGAAGCCTTTTTTCAGGCTTTCCTGGATATAATTATCCATAGCCGTGGTTTCTGGCCCGGAGAGGGCATATAATCTCCCTTTAGGTAAAGTGGCCCCGGGAACTAAATCTATAGCGCAGTCATAGGACCGATGGGGAGGCAGAACGTCCGCATTTCCCTTGGAGAACACATCAGCAAAATCCTGGTATTCCAGAGGAATAAGTTCTGGGGTAACTGCCGCAACCCGGACAGGATGGGAAATACACTCCTTAACACAAAAAGGACCCCATTGGGAAATCTGCCCAGACCGCCAATCTATGATGGGATTATGAAAGGCAAGCCAGGGGTGACCCAAAACTACTGGAACTGCCGGACAATGTGTAAGGTAAAACTCTATTTCTTCTGAATGTAGGGCCCCCGCTGACAACAATACTGGAGGTGTGCGGTGAGTAATAACCCCATTGGAAAGCGGACCCCCATCCAAGCCGTGCATGGTGATACGCCTATCTAAGGGTATCAGTGGAACGCCTAAAGCCTTAGCCCAAGCTAAATCCATAAAATTTCCCGCAGCTCCACTGTCGACGAAGGCCGACACCAACGAACTGAGGCTGCCAAAGGAAATCTTTACCGGAACTAATAGAGAATTATTAGAGTAGATTAACTGCAGACCCAAGTGAACCCCCTCACAATTCACTTGGTCAGAGCGTTTCCCGGCTTGTTCGGGCAGTTACGTGCGATATGTCCCTTACCACCACAATACAAACAAAGACCAGAACTTAACCTTCTGGTTCTTTCCTCTGGGGACAACCGGGAGAGACCCATTTGCATGGGCTCCTCGACGTCCTCAGGGAAAGTATATACACATGGATTAGGCCTAAAAGTTGTTCCTCTTTCAGCCCTCCGCTCTCGGAGACAACAATCAATTTTAATAGCGAGCTCCATGAGTTTGTCTAGAGTCTCAGGAGCGGGGTACTGAAGGAGACTGTCTTTAATCACTTCCGACAGACCGAGGCGAAACTGACTGCGCAGGGCCGGGTCATTCCAGCCACAGTCGTTCGACCAACGGCGAAATTCGGTACAATACACCTCTGCTGGATTTTTGCCTTGCTTAAGGGCACGTAAGTGACTCTCAGCTGATGCTTCTCTATCTGGGTCGTCATATAAGAGGCCTAAGGATTTAAAAAAGGCATCTACTGATAACGAAGCAGCATCATCCGCTCTTAGCCCAAACGCCCAGGTCTGTGGATCACCCTGAAGTAGAGACATCACAATCCCGACCCGCTGAGACTCAGTACCAGAGTAACGGGGCCTTAAATGAAAATAAAGCTTACAAGCTTCCTTAAAATTAAAAAAATCTTTTCGGTTACCCAAAAAACGGTCAGGTAAATGCATCTTTGGTTCTGGAACCATACTCGGGGAGGCTCGCAAAAGATCTTCCTGCGATCTCACCCGAAGAGTAAGGTCCTGAACCATCTGAGTTAATTCCTGTATTTGGTTAACCAAAAGCTGACTGGGGTTTGGCCCTAAACCTGCCGGATTCATGAGGCCGAATTTCTTTTTTTGTGGGCCGGTGATAATGTTACGATCCTGATGCTCAGGACAGGGGAGATCTTATGTAGTGAGTCCTGAGCACCAAGACGGAATGCTGGGATTGGGAAATGGGAAGGAAATAGCCCCTAGCACCCTACCTCCGTTGTCTTACCCGTGTTATCAATTCACGCCTGAACGACTATGGTTTCTTGGGCCCATGGCAGCCGCGTTTGAAGGGCGGATTAGGTCTGCCCAACTCCGATGCCCCCTCAGGTCTTAAAGAGAGACAAGGCGTGAACTGAGACAGGGTAATAACAAGGGGACCTCTAACTGAAACAACCACGCTAGGGGCTATAAACTACCTAAAAACTAAATGTATGTGCGGCACGTCGCCAAAGGAAACGTACTACAAAGAAACCACTGTCCACTCCCCTACACGGCACCGCCGAGTTCCGGGGAGGACAGTGAAAGCGGAAACCTCCGCAAATGCACCAATTCACAGTAAAGTAAACACTAAGCAGCATAGGCCGCAACACGCGGCAGAAGCGCTACTCACGAAACCGGGCGAGAACCCCAGATGACAAACAGGTTCGCAAGGACTAGAAGGATTCCCAGGACCGGCTTCGGACCTCCAAAGTACCAAAGGGCAGGGAGCAAGATCCACCAAACACGGCTGACAGGAACAGAGTTCTGCAAGGCAGGAACAGCATACAAGAAGCTATCACCGGCGGGGCTGCAGTGTGCTGGCTCACATAAAAAGGCCCTGCTGGCCAATAACAGGAGGGCCAGCAGGACCAGCCCCCAGACCCTAATTACTAGTTGCCGTGCAGCTGCCCTGCTGCACGAGCAACCTAATTAACTATTCTTAGCAACGGGGAACGCAGTCCACCTGTGGCGTCCCCGTTGCTATGCACCCGGCGGCCCTGCACGCACGGCGTCCTGCGTTGCCAGGGATCCGGCGGCTATCGTGCGTACGGCGTCCTGGCATTGCTAGGCGCCGTGCGGGGGACAGGGAAGGAGAGAGGCGTGGCGGCCGTGACCGCTGCTCAGTCAGGGCATGGCCGAAGACTGCCGCGCCTAACAGTACCGTGTGCTACAATGTGAGTTTCGGCTCATACCGTGTGCTACAATGTGAGTTTCAGCTCGTACCGTGTGCTACAATGTGAATTTCGGCTCGTACTGTGTGCTACAATGTGAATTTCGGCTCGTACCGTGTGCTACTATGTGAATTTCAGCTCATACCGCGTGCTACAATGTGAATTTTGGCTCGTACCGTGTGCTATAAGGTGAAAGGGGCACCAGTACTAGATAGTATAAGGGGTTCTACTACATTGGACACGCCCCATTTTTTGTGACCACGGCCCCTTTTGGGTGACCATGCCCCCTTTTCTGGAGCGCGCGCGCAGAATTACTTCCTTGACTTTTGCATGCCCCCACTTCAAAATTTCCACTTCGACCACTGTATCCAGGTATATATCAATGAATTCAGCCATTAAAGTAAGAATTTTGTGTTTTTGATATCTTAATTGGTTGATTAGCTTTAATTAATTAGTTAATATGATAACTTAATAGAGTTAATAGAGTAGATGAGCCCAGGTAATCAGGTATATAACAGTGGTGTAATAGTATTGATACTTTCCACACTGCATTTGCTAATGCATCTGCAATTGCATACAGATGTACAGATCGCTATTGTGAAATGTGGGTGGGAACTCTGGTCACAACTTATTTACATTTCTGAACGTATTTGCACTTGAATGTATTGGACATTGCTAAGTTTTTACATGGAATTCCTCAGATATTCGCAGTTGTGTGTGAGAGTAGTAGCATTTGAGCAAAAATATGAATTAGGGCTATTATCTCAATTCCCACAGAAAACTATGGGGCTATTGCTGAGATCAGTAAGGGGTAAATTTACTTATGCTTCTAAAACAGAGAATTGGTGATGTTGCCTATAGCAACCAATCAGATGCTTTCATTCTCTAAAAGGCAATAGAGAAATGATAGACAGTATCTGATTGGTTGCTATGGGCAACATCACTAATTCTCTGTTTTAGAAGTTTTAGTAAATTTACACCTCAGTGAGGAATCTCAGCAAATATTTCCGATACCCTCTCTGAAATAGCCCTGATTCTCTAAATTGCAGCAATCCTCTGAAAACAGCCTTTTTGATGATTGTCCACAATTTATATTTTTAGAAAAACCATAAAATAGGTTTGAAGTATTTTTGGCTGAATATAACACATTAGCCATGTTGGACTGATGATCATGGGTGGTAGTTGATTGCCGTCTTGGCGTCAGGTAGAGATGGACTCTGCAGCTATGTACCAATCGTTTTCAAGGGTACACACAAAATTAGAGTTAGATGTAGCCAGTAGGAGTTTAGAAAGAAATGGTCCCAAACCAGAACAGATGAAAAGTCTACAGTGAGGTCTACCAGATGCAGCACTAACATGGATGTGATCAGTGGTGACTCCAGAGGTGGGGTTACATTGCAAAGTGGCCTCTACATTTCCATAAATAAATTGATTATAAAAAAGTTGTCAATCGACCATGCTGTAGTCATTGGATTGTGCTGAATTCACTCAGGTACAGTAATATAAATACAGTGGGAAACAAAGCACTTTATACTTAAGATATCTCTTCAGCACAGCCTCTAAAATAAACTATTGAGCCTGTTTAATAGTAACACGTTTACTTGTATTTTATTGTTGTGTTTTTTTCCAGTAGGAAAAAGCTTGAAGTGTTTGATGACCAGTAAACATTCCAAACGTTATAACTAGTTTAAGGATCCACTTAAACTGTATTAGATTCAGATGTGAAAGTGCATACAGCTGCGGTTGTGGTTAAAAAACATTTGTAGCCGTAGCTAGTTATGCTTATTTGTACCATTCTACACTGTCAACCACGCAGCACACTTTTAAGGATTCGGGTGGTTATTCCGAGTTGTTCACTAGCTGCATTCGTTCGCTGTGCAGCGATGAGGCAAAAAAAATGGCACTTCTGCGCATGCATATGCGGCGCAATGCGCACGCACGGCGTACTATTACAACAAATGATGTAGTTTTACACAGGGTCTAGCGATGCTTTTAAGTCGCACAGGCAGCCGCAGAGTGATTGACAGGAATAGGGCGTTTCTGGGTGTCAACTGACCGTTTTCAGGGAGTGTTCGGAAAAACGCAGGCGTGCCAGGAAAAACGCAAGCATGGCTGGGCGAACGCAGGGCGTGTTTGTGACATCAAATCAGGAACTGAATGGTCTGATGTGATTGCAAGCGCTGAGTAGGTTTGAAGCTACTCTGAAACTGCACAAAATTACTTTGTAGCCGCTCTGTGATCCCTTCGTTCGCACTTCTGCTAAGCAAAAATACACTCCCAGTGGGCGGCAGCATAGCGTTTGCGCGGCTGGTAAAAACTGCTAGCGAGTGATCAACTCGGAATGACCACCTCAATGATCAAGTAGATTTGTAAGAACACATTAGCTTTACTTCAGTCAGAATGGTAGTTAGTGCTTCCTCACAGAAAGATGACATTTACAATGAAAGAACGAGAACGGAGGACATGTTATATGTCCTTAGTGACATAAAATTCTGAGTAGTAGGCTGCATGAAGCAGCAGGGACAGGTATAGGTCTTGCTATGGTAATAGGTTTGCCCATGAGCTTGCTGAGGAATCAGGTGATGGAAGGAACTTAGTGCTTATGAAGCGAGGTTGATTAGATTCTCCCTCTTTTCCCCAGGAAAATTGACCCAAGATTGTGAGTTGTATGAGTGTCGGCTTGATGGGTTGGGACGGACTGAAATTGTGGCTGTAGTTAAAAAAGGGTTTAGAGGTGCTCAGATGAGAATGTGGTGGAGTTTGATCCATAACGGGGCCGGAGTACCATCGGACCAGATGGGCTTCAGTCTCCAGTAAAGTGGGTAGCACCTTTTTGGTTGGAGTTGGGGAATACCTTGTGTGGAGAGTTGGCCACGGTATTCCCGGTAAAGGTTAATCACCACAAGGGGTGGCAAATAGCCCCATATTGCCTCTTGTGATGCGATGGAGGCAGTGCTGAAGTTGGGCCCTTGCCTCTTCTTGTCATTTGAAATAGAAGTTGATTTGGTCAGCCACAATAAAAGGGTTAAAGTTAGAATAAATAGGGACTTGATTTTAAATAGGCCGTCCCTCCTTGCCACCATACCATTTTCTGATAATAAAGCTGACAGTCTTATTTGGCAAAATTATTTCAGTTGTCAGTGTCAGTTATTTCTTTAGCGTATGTCTGGAGTATGCGTATGAATACAGGATAGTCTACAATAGACATTTTATGAAAATCAGACAGAAATTAAAGTTAAGAGGGGTTTTACATCTGGAATATGGTTTTCACTAAATATCTTTACCTTCCCAATAAAAACACTTTGGTGGGGGTCAATATCCTGGAACTCCCACAACTCACTGTATTTAGCATTGTCCCAACACAGCTAACCAGTGAACTCAAAATACCTTCTAACTTTTCCACCCAAAGCTAAACCATTCCCTGTAAATGATTGCCCCTTTACAAAAAATGTCCAAGTTCAGCCGGCTTCCCGCATGGCCACTGAACTTGGATTTCATTACAACCCGGCCATCGATACATGATAGAGGGATACCCTCAAACGAAAACGGTCTCATTTGGGAGGTACAGTATGGTACATGGACAAAAGCATTTGGACACTTTTATACAATTCATGTGAGTGGACATTTCAGCTACACCCATTCCCAACAGGATCATAAAAAATCAAGTGATGCACTATCCATAGTCAAACATTAGCAATATAATGGGTCATACATACTGAACAGCTAAGTAACTTTCACCATGGCAATATCACAGGATGCCACATTTCCAACAAGACAGATTGTCAATTCTCTGCCACGCTAGAGATGCCACAGTTATGACTGAGGGGGTAATTCCGAGTTGATCGCTCGCTGCCAATTTTCGCAGCGCAGAGATCAGGTGAAAAAACTGCATTTATGCGCATGCGTATTCCCTGCAATGCGCACGTGTGACGTACGGGTACCAAGACCTTTGTGGTTGTGCTCAGGTTCTAGCAAAGTTTTTCTTCACACTGACAGTCGCAAGAAGATTGACATGAAGTGGGCGTTACTGGGTGTCAACTGACCGTTTTCAGGGAGTGCTTAGAAAAACGCAGGCGTGCCAGGGAAAATGCAGGCGTGGCTGGTCGAACGCTGGGCGGGTGTGTGACGTCAAAAGCCAACCCTCCAACGTTAGAATCAATGCACACAAAGAGTAAGTACAGGGTTGGTCTTGTTCTGCACAAAATGTTTTTGCAGGCGCTCTGCTGCACAAGCGTTCACACTTCTGCAAAGCGAAAATACCCTACCCGGTGGGCGGCGACAATGCGTTTGCACGGCTGCTAAAAACTGCTAGCGAGCGATCAACTCAGAATGATCACCAGAGTGCTGTTACTGTGAAGTGAATAATATATTCTACAAGAACAAAAAGATGTGTCCTCAGATATCATTGCTGCAGTTGCGACAAAGTGTCGCATATTTCAGCAAAGTCTCCTGGTGCATCCTAGTCGCATCTCATTGAGTATTTTCTGCAAAAAGCAGAAGCCTAATGCTAGCAGAGTGGCACAGAACCTAGTGGCTCATTTGTGCCAGGCACCTCATGTTGCATAGGGTATTGAGACTAGATGTATGAGGACACATCTGGATGGGTATAATATGTAATATATATAATAAGAAAATTATAAGATGCATTTTCATGTTAGATCCAGTGGCATTTTAGAAA
Organism: Pseudophryne corroboree; assembly: GCF_028390025.1. Taxonomy (NCBI): domain Eukaryota; kingdom Metazoa; phylum Chordata; class Amphibia; order Anura; family Myobatrachidae; genus Pseudophryne; species Pseudophryne corroboree. Next base: position 726,862,811 of record NC_086445.1, read on the forward strand.
TATATAGCATTTACCATAAGTCTGTTATAGTAGAGTAGTAGTAAATATATATTATCCCTACGGAGTAACTTAGAAAGGTCCCTAACCCACATGTCCCAACATATAAATCCATATTACAATTGCGGTGTACCTATGTAATGGTCCTCACCCTCTTCCACCTCCTTCCATTGATCCTACCCCCACCGCCTCCTCTGCTACCTCTCTCATGAAGCCAGTTTCCATCTTGCCCATCTCTTCAATCTTTCCCTCTCGTCAGGCACTGACTCCCCTACATCCAAGCATGCCCTTGTCTCCTCCATTCTCAAAAATGCACTCGCTCCAATTACTGCGGCATCTTTCCTCCCCTTTGCCTCCAATCTCCTTAAGCAAATTGTCTTACAATCGCATTACATCCTTTCTCTAATCCCATTGTCTCTGTCTACCACTCCATTTTAGACTGTAATCTCTCACAAGCAGAACCATCTTCCCTCTTGTGCTTTTCCTTCCCTCATACCATCTTCTCCTCACTGCTAACAATGACACTCTACCTTTGGCTTCGGCTGTCCTGCTTCTCACTTGGGTATTATCAGGGGCGTCAGAACGTTTTTAGGTTGGGGGGGCAAGATATAATCTCATTTTGGCACTCCTAAATTGCTGAATCGCTAAAGGCCAGATCCACCTGAAATACATTGAGAAGGCCAGATCCACACTAAGGGGATTATTTAGATCTGATCGCTGCTGTATGTTTTCGCACAGCGGGCAATCAGGTATTAACTGCGCACGCGCAATGGACAGCGACAAAGGGCATCGCTGGTCAGCGAGGGGATGATGCGAAAAATCCGTTGGCACGGGCGTTCGCAAGGTGATTGACAGGAAGAGGCCGTTTGTGGGTGGTAACCGACCGTTTACTGGGAGTGTCCGGAAAAGCGCAGGTGTCCCCAAGCGTTTTTAGGGAGGGTGTCTGACTTCAGCTCCGGCCCCGATCAGCCTGATGTGATTGCACTGTAGGAGTAAGCCCTGAGCTGCGCAGAGACTGCACAAAGTTGATTTTAGTGGATTCTAGCAGCTCGACGTACACATGCAATCGCACACTTGCACTACAAATATACACTCCCCTTGGAGGTGGCGACTATTTTAACACAGAACAGCAAAATTAGCACTTCAGCTCTCCCATGCCACTCTAGTTTCCCACCACGTGCCCCATGTAGCAGGGAGAGTAGGTCAAGCACTAGCAGTGACCAGTGCAGTGCTGGCGTCGAGGTGACTTTTAGTAGTGGCTGTGGGAGTTACATGGAGGGTGAGAGCAGGGATGCTGAGGGGGAGTTGCAGGGAGGCTGAGGGCATGGATGCTGGCAGGGAGTTAGAGGGTGAGAGTAGGGATGCTGAGGGGGAAGTTAGAGGGAGGGTGAGTGCACACTGAGGGGGGAGCTACATGAAGGGTGAGGGCAGGGACGCTGACGGGGAGTTTCATGGCGGGTGAGGGCAGGGACACTGAAGGGGAGTTACAGGGAGGGTGAGGGCATGGGCACTGACAGGGAGTTACAAGGAGTGTGAGGAGCACTGAGGGGGGAGCTACAGGGAGGGTAAGGGCAGGGGCACTGAGGGTGCAGTTAGAGGTAGGATGATGGCTGGGACGCTGAGGGGGGAGTTACAGGAAGGGTGAGAGTAGGGATGCTGAGGAGGGAGTTAGAGGGAGGGTGAGTGCACACTGAGGGGGGAGCTACATGAAGGGTGAGGGCAGGGACGCTGACGGGGAGTTTCATGGCGGGTGAGGGCAGGGACACTGAAGGGGAGTTACAGGGAGGGTGAGGGCATGGGCACTGACAGGGAGTTACAAGGAGTGTGAGGAGCACTGAGGGGGGAGTTACAGGGAGGGTGAGGGCTGGGAGGCTGAGGGGGGAGTTACAGGGAGGGTGAAAGCTGGGACGCTGAGGGGGGAGTTACAGGGAGGGTGAGAGTAGGGATGCTGAGGGGGGTTAGAAGGAGGGCGAGTGCACACTGAGGGGGGAGCTACATGGAGGGTGAGGGCAGGGACGCTGACGGGGGGTTACATGGTGGTTGATGGAAGGGACACTGACGGGGAGTTACATGGCGGGTGAGGGCAGGGACACTGACGGGGAGTTACAGGGAGGGTGAGGGCATGGGCGGTGTCAGGGAGTTAGAAGGAGTGTGAGGAGCACTATGGGGGCGAGTTACAGGGAGGGTGAGGGCTGGGACGCTGAGGGGAGAGTTACAGGGAGGGTGAGAGTAGGGATGCTGAGGGGGGAGTTAGAAGGAGGGTGAGTGCACACTGAGGGGGGAGCTACATGGAGGGTGTGGGCAGGGATTCTGACAGCGAGTTACAGGGCGGGTGAGGGCAAGGATACTGACGGGGAGTTACAGGGAGGGTGAGGGCATGGGCGCTGATGGGGTGCTAAAGGGAGGGTGAAGGCAGGGGCACTGAGGGGGGGAGTTACAGGGAGAGTGAGGGAAGGGGCCTATAAAAATAGCTTTATTAGTATAAATAAAATACTCTAAATCCAAGTGTGGATTAAACATTCATATACAGATTATAACATGCGGAGAGACATTTCCCCTGACTGTCGATTACCATATATTTGGAGTGTAAGTAATGCCTCCTCTCAGTGCCGTAACTAGACATTTTAGCGCTGTGTGCAAGAAACGGCATCAGCACGCCCCCCCCCCCCCTTTATGTAAAACAGGGGCAGTGCACGCCATTATAGGGGCATGGCTTCATGGGGAAGGGGTGTGGCCACAAAATAATACCAATTCATATTATGGCGCACAGCAGTCTCCATTATACAAATTATACCACACAGTAGCGCCACTACACCAGGTAGAGCCCTTTTTACACATTATGGCAGACAGTGTCCCCCTTTTTACACATTACGGCAGACAGTCCCCCTTTTTACACTTTTACGGCAGACAGCGTCCCCTTTTATCACACATTACGGCAGACAGCGTCCCCTTTTTACACATTACGGCAGACAGCATCCCCTTTTTACACATTACGTCAGACAGCATCCCCCTTTTTACACATTAAGGCAGACAGCATCCCCTTTTTACACATTCCGGCAGACAGCGTCCCCTTTTTATCACACATTACGGCAGACAGCATCCTTTTTTTATCACCCATAATGGCAGACAGCGTCCCCTTTTTATCACACATTACGGCAGACAGCGTCCCCTTTTTATCACACATTACGGCAGACAGTTTCCCGTTTTTACACATTACGGCAGACAGCGTCCCCCTTTTTACACATTACGGCAGACAGCGTCCCCTGTTTACACATTATGGCAGACAGCGTCCCCGTTTACACATTACGGCAGACAGCATCCCCCTGTTTACACATTACGGCAGACATCGTCCCCCTGTTTACACATTACGGCTGACAGCGTTCCCCTTTTTACACATTACGGCAGACAGCGTCCCCCTTTTTTACACATTACGGTAGACAGCGTCCCCTTTTTATACATTACGGCAGACAGAATAGATAGACAGACAGAAAACACAGACAATACTTACACTCTCCCCGCTGGCTCAGGCAGTCAGGTTCCTCGGTGCAGGCAGATGATGATCCCGGGCAGGAGAGAATGAGGAGGAGGGAGGGGGACTCGGGAGCCGCAGCAGCGCTATGTAATCGGTGGAGGCGCCGCTGCAGCTGCCCCTCTCCTTCCACATAGGCTGGCCGCCGCCGCTGTGATGAGGGAAGCGCATCCCAGCATTCACAGTGGCAGCGGCCAGCCTATGTGGAAGGAGAGGGGCAGCTGCAGCGGCACCTCCACCAATTACATAGCGCTACTGCAGCTCCAGTCCCCCTCCCTCCTCCTCCTTCTTCCCTCTGTGGCTGCGTTCCTGTGCTCTTCTCCTCACCCCCTCGGCGGTCTGTAGCACACAGCGGCAGGCGGAATGTAATCAGTTTGACTCATTACATACCGCTGGCTTTGGGCCCCTTCATAGTGGCGGGTCCCAGTGCAAGGCACTGCTTGCAGTGGTGGTAGTTACGCCACTGGTGGGAGCCGCATCCAGGTGGAACTGGTAATAAATACTGGCGGAGCAGTTAGACAAGCTCCGGTCCCTCCGCTGAGAACTGTACAGAAAGTAGGCGATTTGAGGAGCAGCTCCCCCTGATTTGCGCAGAGCTGGGGGCAGACAAGGAGACGCAGCTAAAGTAGAAGAGGGGCAGTGATGATTGCTCCTTCTCGGCGGCTGCCAGCTACGCACGGGGAGGGGAGAGAAGCAGCTGTGAGAGAAGCATGGCTGGCAACATAAATCCTGGGGCACGTACACAGATATCTCCGGGTCCTCCACCACCATCGCCGCCCCCCTCCTTCCCCTCGATATATATTTGTATGTGTGTATGTTTTTTTTATATATATATATATATATATATATATATAAAAGAAACAATAGTGCAAAAATAGCGCTGCTACCTAAAATACAAGACTAATATCAATTAATAATTAAAAATTAAAACAGTCAAAAAACACTTCCCCTATTTAGGGGGGCTGCTACAAGGGTCCTCTTGTATGAACTCTATTTCAAAAGTCCAAATAGATAAAATGTGCAAAATGGTAGAACCCAGCGCCTTCTGTGTTATACAAACTCCAAGTGCAAACTTAAATAGTTATATGCGTACCGCATCCCATGTGGATATCAAGCATGTGATATAAATCGTAGTTCTCCTGATGTCGGTCCTGGAGCTTTCCCACTAACTTCGTGGACGGTCCGTATGAAAATTAGAAGAATACCACAAAATAGTGTAATATTGCCAGCATATATGAAGGTGTGCATAAGTAAATTTTCTAATGTGATTAGTAGTGGTGCCTTTAAATAAACAGTGCACCCAGTGTCATAATGAAATAACTGTGAAGAAAGTGCCCACCGCCTGCAGAAAATCACAGTTTGCTGGCTCCTGCTGTCCACTCTGACGGGACTCTATTTTATTTCTAAGGGTCCCCAACAAGAACCACAGGAGAAGAACCATACAAAGTTACTCCTACATGCAAGTTTTAGAAGACCTGAGGGTACTTATATATATTACTACAGGCGGTGGGCACTTTCTTCACAGTCATTTCATTATGACACTGGGTGCACTGTTTATTTAAAGGCACCACTACTAATCACATTAGAAAATTTACTTATGCACACCTTCATATATGCTGGCAATATTACACTATTTTGTGGTATTCTTCTAATTTTCATACGGACCGTCCACGAAGTTAGTGGGAAAGCTCCAGGACCGACATCAGGAGAACTACGATTTATATCACATGCTTGATATCCACATGGGATGCGGTACGCATATAACTATTTAAGTTTGCAATTGGAGTTTGCATAACACAGAAGGCGCTGGGTTCTACCATTTTGCACATATATTGTATATATATATATATATATATATATATATACACACACACATACACATATACACACACATATACACACACACACACACACACACACACACACACACACACGTGTCTGTCTGTACTGTCTGTAGGGACATCTAAGCACAGCATTGGGGCTGAAGTCTGTCACAGACATTATCTCGTACCCAGCTGGAAGCTGGCCACAGCACACTCCTAACTGCTGGCTGGGCTCCTCGCTGACGATGGTGGCGCAGCGGTGCAGGTGAAAAAAGACAAGCAGGTGGGAAGGGCTGGCGCAGCGTCACCAGCGGACCAAACGAGCGGACCAAACAAGTGACAGGGTAAGCGCGCGCGGACTTGGAGGGGGCCTTGGATCAGTAAACTGGCAGGTAATCATGTAGTCCGCCTGCCCAGCTACTCACTTGCCGCTGGATCCTGTGTCTGCTCCTCCCGCTCATCTCCGCCGCATCATCCCCGCTAGTCTTCTCACCCATGTCCGCTCCTGCCCACCGTCAATCTCATCCTCCTCCCCTGCCCGCTGCCAGCATGAGGGCTTAGCACACTGGGGAGAGCGCTGTCCTGCACATACAGTATCAAGGCGGCCAGTTGGGGTGGATGCGGACGGTGCGCCCACAGGGCAAATGCGCTGTTGGCAAGGCACCATCTGCCCATATCTAGTTGTGGCACTGCCTCCTCTCTTCTTTAGGAAAAGGCAGCAGCCTGTGACATGTGGGATTCTGTCTGTGATTTAGAGCAGCCCACTGGGGAGGCGGAGCTCGTGACTCGGAGAGTACTCAGAGCTGTCTGAGATAGTGTGGTCTTCCTTGGCGGGTGGGCGGCACATCTCTTCAAGCCGCCGGCACCGCTGCTACGCTGCCTGTGGTAAGTGAGACAGGCTCTGGCAGCAGCAGCAGCAACAGGCAGGACAGTGCGGCTCCCTCAGTAAGGAGGCAGAGGGGGGGAGCTGCTGTTCATGCTGCCGGAGCAGCTGCTGCCTGTCACAGTGACAAGCGCTAGCAGCCGGCAGCAACAGCAGCTCTTCTCAGCAAGGAGGTGTGACAGGGAGATAGAAAGTGTCAGGGAAATAGTGGGTGACAGAAAGACATTGGGTGACATAAAAATCCTGGTGACATGGTGAGGGAGACAGGGAGATACTAGGTGATGGAGATAGTGGGTGACAGGGAGAGAGAGTTACAGGGAGAGAGAGTGACAGGGAGAGGGTGACAGGGGGATAGCGGGTGACATGGTGAGGGTGACAGGGGGATAGCGGGTGACATGGTGAGGGTGACAGGGGGATAGCGGGTGACATGGTGAGGGTGACAGGGGGATAGCGGGTGACATGGTGAGGGTGACGGGGATAGCGGGTGACATGGTGAGGGTGACAGGGGGATAGCGGGTCACATGGTGAGGGTGACAGGGGGATAGGGGGTGACATGGTGAGGGTAACAGGAGGATAGCAGGCGACATGGTAAGGGTGACAGGGGGATAGTGGGTGACATGGTGAGGGTGACAGGAGGATAGCGGACGACATGGTGAGGGTGACATAGTGAGGGTGACAGGGGGTCAGTGGGTGACATGGTGAGGGTGACAGGGGGGATAGCGGGTGACATGGTGAGGGTGACAGGGGGGATAGCGGGTGACATGGTGAGGGTGACAGGGAGGATAGCGGGTGACATGGTGAGGGTGACAGGGGGAAATGGTGAGGGTGACAGTGGGATAGCGGGTGACATGGTGAGGGTGACAGGGGGATAGCGGGTGACATGGTGAGGGTGACAGGGGGATAGCGGGTGACATGGTAAGGGTGACAGGTGGATAGCGGGTGACATGGTGAGGGTGACAGGTGGATAGTGGGTTACATGGTGGGGGTGACAGGTGGATAGTGGGTGACATGGTGAGGGTGACAGGGGGATAGTGGATGATGGGCACAGCCAACCTCCTAACCCTCTCCCCCCCTCCCACTGCATGGTGACAGGGGCATGGGATGCCTCTCAGCAGCATAGACAGCCTCCTCTCCCCTTTATCTCCCCGTCACAGGGGGTGTCCCAGCAGCACAGACAGCCTCCTCCCCCACCCCGCCTTTCACAGAGCAAAGGGGATGTTTCCAGCGTCACAGGCAGCTTCCTCCCCCTCCCCTGCTTTCACAGAGGATGATGCCTCCAGCTGCCTCTTCCCTCTCTCCCCCACGTATGTATGACTAGCAGCGCAGCAGCAGCAATAACAATAAAAAAAAATGCCTGAAAATGACGGGGAGGGGCCGCACTGGGCCTGGGACGTTCACTGCACGGAGCGGAGGATGTAATGTACGGTCTTTCACCTGACCGCACATCGCTCCTCCTGTAACTTGATCGGGGTCAATTCATAAAGCAGTGAAAACTGTGGAGAAGTGAGCCAGTGGTAACCAATCAGTGTTGAGGCAACATTTATAAAATGCATTCTATAAAATTATACGTAGCAGCTGATTGGTTGCCATGGGCAACTTCTCCACTGGCTCACTTCTCCACACTTTTCACTGCTTCATGAATAGACCACTATGTTTGGGGGGGCGAGCTGCCCCCTTGCCAACCCCCCCCCCCCCCCCCCGTTTCAACGCCTCCAGTTTATGACCATTCCTGCAGCAATGTTTACAAAACTTGTCCTTTCCTGCAGTGTTTTGTCACTTTCTTTTCTTGTTTTGTTCATACTGTTCCGGGTTATGTACAGTACTTTGTAATGCGCTACAAACCCCATGTGGCAAAATATAAATCAAGGATAATAATAATAATAATAATAATAATAATGCCAACTCACTCGCTGCAAACTCTTCTCAGTGTATATGTGACTATTCATTATATTATGAAGAAATATGGTAATGCACATTTTGTATTTAGTACAAAGACTGTTAAGCCACAGCTCTGCTTTCTAGTGTGGTACTGTACAGCTGGATACACCTTGAGATGCATTTAACGGAGCATATGCACTTTTTTTTAAAACTTGCCTCTTTTTTGGCTTTTGTTCGGAATGCAAATGTGTCCATCCCTACCAAGGCTCTTATGTCTTTTTCAGGTGCAAAACATCCCAGAGCTTTTAAAGAGCCAATGACAAAACACATGATCATTTGAAATTATCTTTAAAAGTTAGGCACCAGTCCTACATTAGATGCATTTTATTTATTGGATTGTAAGTAAAGCGTTCATTTCATGAAAACGCTTGCCAAGTGAACAGTGTTACATCAGTATCCATTCATGCAGCTATACACTGTTGCACACCATGTCCAATTATTCACGATGTTTGGCTTACCAGCTTGCTAGTCATTAAATAGCCATTATAGTACAATAAATTTAATCATCACTTGATAAATTCTGTGGTTCGTCTGAGCTAAGAAATGGGTTAAAACCAGGCATTTTATAAATATTAGCATTCTGAGGTCTGAAAAGAGCCCAATGAATCTCAGTTTAGAGAGCAGGTTGTAAGAAAATAAACTTTATGTGATTTATAGATAATGCCATATGGTAACTGTATCACACAAGCAAAACAGAGGCCTGTGGGATTAGTTTAATAAATGTCAAGTTGTTTCAATTCCTGCAACAGATTATATAAAACAGTTTAAAAAGAAGAGTGTGTGTTACAGTATGATGGTCAAGAAACACTTTATACTGTACTTGCATCTGAAGTGTCCAGTATTAAAACAAAATTCCTTTTTTTGTATAGCTATTATTAAAAAAACCCTCACTGAAACATATAGTGTCTACACATTACATATAGATTTTGCTGCAAACAAATAAATAAAATGACAAAACAAAATATTAGGTCTGTGAAGCATGTGGCTAATGAAACAACAAGAAATGAATGAATGCATGGTTGCAGTTGCCTGTTTTATATGGCAAATATGGGATTTTACATGAATACACAGTATTTACGATATCACTTATGTCTTACTTGCCGACTCTTCTGGAACATAGAGGAAATGCACAAATTTTAGGTGACTCTCCTGCAGACTTTTTGGTGCCCTGAGCTACAAAAAGAATTGGTGCCCCCCATATTTAAAATAGGGTCAGTGTAGCTTCAAAAATATAGGGGCATGACTTCATGGGGAAGGGAAGTGGTCACAAAATAATACCAATTAGCACTGCAGATACTGTATAACATGTACAGAATTTGGGTAGGTTATATTGCTTCTGTGCAGGGTAAATACTGTCTGCTTTATTTTTACGCTGCAATTTAGATTTCAGTTTGAACACACCCCACCCAAATCTAACTCTCTGCACATGTTATATCTGCCACCCCCCCCCCCCCCCCCCGCAGTGCAAATGGGGGGTCATTCCGACCTGTTCGCATGCAGCGGTTCTTCGCTGCAGTGCAAACGGGTCAAAACAGCGCGTGCACGGTGGCCGCATTGCGCACACGCATCATTGCCCGGCGAGGGCTGTCACCGAGCAGCATCCAGAACAAAGAAGAAAGTGATTGCTAGCAAGATCGCAAGAAGATTGACAGGCAGGAGGCGTTCCGGGGCGTCTACCCACCGTTTTCCTGGCGTGGAGATCCAAACGAAGGCATGTCCAGGTGTTTGGAGAGCAGATGTCTGACGTCAATCCCGGGACCTTCGTCGCTGAATCCGTCGCACAGGGTAAGTAGGTCTGACCTTGGTCTTGTTTTACAGGAATCTTTTTTAGTATAGCAGGGCTGTACGAGCGATCGCAGCCGTTCTATGCTAAAATACGCTCCCCCATAGGCGGCGTCTAGTTGATCGCACGAGCAGCAAAAAGTTGCTACGTGCGATCGACTCGGAAATGACCACCATGGTTTTGCCCAATTGCTATCTTTTTGGGTTTCTTAACAACTCTGAATAAACCCCTAAATGCGGCCTAATCTGCAGCTTATGTTAATGATAGAGCTGGCAAAGCAATTTCTACAACCATACCAGAAATATAATACTAAGCACTGGTTTCCGGTCTGCTATAACTCTTTAGTATTGTTTTACACTCATGTTTACTCATTTTCCTTTAATGACAATTTAATTTGTATTGTCAGATATTTTTAAAAATATCTAAAATAAATCACAAAAATGGATGAAGAGTACAGTATAACCAGACTTCAAAACCAGTAAGAATGTCTTAGATCCAATTATCCTCTTCCATATTGTAAATCGACATTTTTCATATGGTCATATAAATGCATTGTGCCTGATGATCCCTCTCAGTCTTAGGCCTGAAAAATGTGTTGTAGCTAGGAGCTTAAACCTAAAATAATACATACAAACAATTTCTTCATAGATTGTTGTTATTGTAGGCCTCTGGAAGCCTCTTTCATTAGAGCAAATGTAATCAGTTGTAACAAATTGTTTATCTGTAAAAACAGAATCATTTATCACCAGCCCAGCAATGCATATTTGTGTCAAAAACAATGATAAAGCTATTTATTTTAATCCATGCCTCTAAATACAGAGTAATGACTTAATGTGCTTCTTAAGATCACAGTTGATTACTTACTGATATGATTTAAAGTGACATGACCATTCCAATGCAAAAAAGAAACCAAATAAATGAAATTAGGTTATTGCTTGTAGAAACATAAACCGTGGATGAATCTTTAAAAACATAAGAGAATTAAAACAAATAAATATCAGAATGAATGTGATACAGCTCATTACTTTATCTATTAAGGGTACAGGGGTCTATTCATGAAGCAGTAAAAAGCGTGTAGAAGTGAGCCTGTGGAGAAGTTGTCCATGGCAACCAATCATCTGCTCCGTACTATTGTATAATATGCAAATGGTAAATGTTACATCAGTGCTGATTGGTTGCCATGGGCAACTACTCCACTGGCTCACTTCTCCACACATTTCCCTGCTTCATGAATAGGCCCCTAAATGCAGTAAATAAACAAAGTTCTGTAGCTCCTAATCTGCTCCCATGACTTCATGTGAGGACCTTTAAATTTAGGTGTAATAATCTTCATTGGTCTCCTTTTTATTGGATTATGTTCTGGTATCAAAAATAACTGTGAGTAGAATAAAATCAGAATGTTCACTTTCTATCCACCTGCAGCAAGTGGGCCTGATGTTTCTTTCCCAAATGCTTTCAACACAACATAATACAGCACTTTCTAGACTTGATTAGATGCATATTGCTGTATTGGAGATACTTGGCATAACTATAGAACAGAGGTATGTAGATATCTAGTCGCATGCCCTAAACCAAGAGGCACTGCCCTTAAATGTCACACTTACCAGTAAGCAATACTGCATATGGAAGTAATGGACTTCTGGATGTGTCATGGGGACAAGTTGTCAGCTGTGTACATTCCAGCTGGATACTTGTGCAGGCTCAGTACTTGACGCTTTATGCAGGAAGCTAACAGGGTGCCGTTAGTTCCTGCTCATGCAAGAAACAGGTTATGGGGTATTATTATTATTATTTTATTTATGAACAGATTCTTATATAGCGCAGCAAATTCCGTTGCGCTTTACAATTGGAAATAACAATGATATAACAAAACTGGGTAATAACAAATAAAGGTACGAGGGCCCTGCTCGCAAGCTTACAGTGTATAGGGAAATAGGCATTGATACACAAGGATAGGTGCTATCTATTGCATAGTTGTCCACCAGTTTGCAAAGGTTCTTGGTGGGCTGTATGATTATGGTCACACAGCAATGATGAACCAGGGTTGGGAGGAAGGGTGAGAAGACATGTGAGGATATGTGTGGACTGTGCAGAGTGGATGCAATTTGGTAGGAAGGTTTATGAAGTTATGTGGGTGGTTCTGGAATTTGATACGCTTGCCCGAAGAGGTGAGTTTTCAGGGAACGCTTGAAGGTTTGGAGACTAGAGGAGAGTCTAATTGTGCATGGTAGGGCATTCCACAGAGTGGGTGTAGCCCGATGAAAGCCCTGCAATTGTGAGTGGGAGCGAGTAATGAGTGTGGATGAGAGACACAGATCTTGTGAAGAGCGAAGAGGTCGGGTTGGGAGATATTTTGAGATGAGCAAAGTGATGTACGTTGGTGTAGTTTGGTTAATGGCCTAGTGTGTAAGTAAAATTATTTTATATTGAATACGGTAGATTTCCGGTAGCCAATAAAGGGACTGACAGAGCGGATCTGCAGACGATGAACATCTAGCGAGGAAGATTAGCCTTGCAGCTGCATTCAAAATGGATTGTAATGGTGAGAGTCTCATTTTGGGAAGACCAGTTAGGAGACTATTGCAATAATCATGTAACATGATTTTGAGACAGATTGAATGAGGGGAACAAAGGACAGATCAGAGCCTAGGATAACACCTAGGGCCAAATGTAATAGAGTTTCAGAAAGTGAGAGATTTGGTAAGGTTTTTCAGTTTTTTTAAAAGTGGCAATCATTTACACTACAAAACCAGGTTGATTTTGCTGTGTAAATGATTGACACTTTAAAAAAAAACTGCAAAACCTTACCAAATCTCTTACTATTTGAAACTCTCACTCTATTACATTTGGCTTCTGGGCAACGAGCTTGTGGGGTAGGGTAGATTGTCGAATTTTCAACAGTGATAGAGATATCAGGTTGGTACCTACTATTGGCTGGTGGAAATATAATTAACTCTGTTTTTGAAATATTAAATTTGAGGTGGCGAGATGTCATCCAAGATGAAATGGCAGAAAGGCATTCAGTGACTCTGCCCAGTACAGATAAGGACAAATCAGGGGAGGATAGGTAGATTTGAGTATCATCTGCGTACAGATAATACTGAAATCCAAAAGAGCTGATTAGTTTGCCAAGAGATGAGGTATAGATAGAGAAAAGCAGAGGACCCAAGACTGAGCCTTGTGTGAGGATACCGGGTGACCTGGGTATCCTGGGGTTCAGGGATCACACTGTGGAGGCGGTTATAATGAAAATCAAGGTGATCTTTATTCAGGGAGACCCAGAAATCCAGTGAACAGCAAGCAGGGTTATACTAATAATGTCCACTCAGAGTTCAGCAAAGTCCTTACCAGCTGCTGTATATCTCCTCCAGGCCTGGGCAATAATGACAGCTGTAGCAGGGCACACAGAGTGGCTGGTCGCTGATCACACTGAGAGGGGATGACACCCCAACCTCCAGTGAGTCTAGCTGTGCACCATCACCTCCACACACACACAGTCTCCTTCTCCCAGCCACTTCCTCACTCCCACAATTCTCCCTTGCTGGTTCCTTCTCTCTCCTCCTTTCTGATTGGTGGATCATGCTGTCAGTCTTTCCAGAGGGGAAGGAGGAGGGCTTTTCTAAAAGGAACACTCCCTTGCTGTCTGCTTCTGGGATACTTCCTGTGTGTGACTTCTGCAGACTGAGGGCTTCAATTTAAGAACTCAGAACTTGGGCAATAGGATTAACTCTATCCTTTTTAACATGAAAGCAAGTCCTAGACATCCCTTTCCCTGGTCTCCTCACATACCACACCCTTCTTAAATCGAGGAGACAGGCATGATCCCAATGTTGGAGTCCTGACTGTTGTCTAGGCCCGAAGGTCTGCGAAGTCTGGCATTTGTTTCGTCACGTCTGGATAACCCGTCAGTATTGTGATGGTCTCATCCCTTTTTGTGAGAAATAGAAAAGTTGAAACCTTGTAACGCCAAACTCCACCTCAACAACCTCCCATTTTCCCCTGAGGTTCTATTTAGCCAATTTAACGGGTTATGGTCAGTAATAACAGTGAATTCTTTACCATAGAGATAAGGTTGTAGTTTCTTTAAGGCCCAGACTATGGCTAGACACTCCTTCTCAATAGTGGCATAGGCTATCTCTCGGTCAGCTAGCTTATGAGATAGATACACAATTGGGTGTTCCCTACCATCTTCTCCCACCTGGCACAACACTGCCCCAAGTCCACACCCCGAAGCGTCTGTCTGCACAATAAACTTTTTATCGTAGTCAGGGGCAGCCAACACTGGGGCTTGAGTCAGCGTGTCTTTTAAGATGGTGAAGGCTTGCTCACACTCAACAGTCCATTCGATCTTCCGAGCATATCTCTTTTTGGTCAAGTCCGTTAGGGCCTTGGCCACGGTGCTGTAATGTGGTATGAATTTTCTGTAATAGCCAGCAAACCCAAGGAAGGCCCGCACTTGCTTCTGGTTGACAGGTCGGGGCCAGTTGACAATAGCCTCCACCTTTGCCGGTTCTGGTCTACCCGATGTCCTAGGTACTGAACCTCAGCCATCCCCATCTGACATTTATCTGGGCGTGTGGTGAGCCCGGCCTGTCTGATCCTTTTGAGCACTTCTGCCACATGAGTTAAATGGTCTGCCCAGGTATGGCTGAATATGGCGATATCATCGAGGTAGGCTTGTGCAAAGTCTTGACATCCCTCCAGTAGGTCATTCACCATTCGCTGGAATGTGGCAGGGGCGTTCTTCATCCCGAAAGGCATGGTAGTACACTCAAAGAGTCCTATGGGTGTGATGAAGGCAGAACGCTCCTGGGCATCTTTGGTAAGTGGGATTTGCCAGTAACCCTTGCTTAAGTCCAGCGTTGAGACGAACTTGGCCCCTCCAATCCGGTCCAGTAGCTCGTCGATACGGGGCATAGGGTAAGCATCAGTTATGGTTACTTCATTCAATTTGCGATAGTCCACGCAAAACCGTGTAGTCCCATCTTTCTTGGGAACCAACACGACCCCAGCGGCCCATGGGCTTTTAGATGGCACAATGACCCCCAAAGCTAGCATCTCTTTGATCTCAGTCTTTACCTGTCTCATAACATCTGGGGTCATTCGGTAAGCAACTTGTCGGATGGGCTTACTGTTCCCAGTGTCCACATGGTGAGTGGTCAGGTGAGTTCGACCAGGTTGACATGAAAACTGGGCTTGTTCAGCCTTTAAGATCCTCTGCATCTCTTGCTGCTGTGCCGTATTCAATTGTGGTCCCACCTGGACTGATTCCACTCCCTTATTCTCTTTAGCAGCTCCCAAAAGGTCAGGCAATGGATCAGTTTCTGGTGTCTCCATCGGAGGGCAACATACCATCATGGCCGCTGCTTGACGATCTCTATAAGCTTTGATTCTATTTATATGGAAGGTGCGTAGGCGCTTCCCTCCCTTATCCAGGGCGATCACATAATTGACCGGTCCGGTGCGCCTTACCACTGTATACGGTCCATCCCAGGTGGCTTGCAGTTTGTTTCTATGCACTGGGATAAGCACCATGACCTTTTGCCCTGGATTCAACTCACGGTCTTGAGCGTGGGCATCGTACCATTCCCTTTGTTTCTCTTGTGATTCCCGGAGATGCTCTTGGGTTAACTGTAGCAATCTTCTCATCCGATTCCGCATGTTCTCTACATATTGTAAAATGGGCTGCTGGTGTTCTCTTGTGGAACTTCCCGATAAGCAAATAGAAGCTGTTGCAGGGCTCTCTCCCAGTCCCTCCCCTCGGACTGTACGTAAGCTTGTAGGAGTCTTTTCAGCATTCCATTGAATCGTTCACATAGTCCATTGATCTGCGGATGGTAAGGGGTGGTCCGAAGAGGCCGAACACCCCCCCTTTTCCCACAGGGTTTGCATTAGTTCACCTTGGAATTGAGGCCCTTGGTCTGTGACGACTTCCTGAGGATATCCGACCCAACTGAATATGTCCGTCAGTGCTTGCGCAACATGTTCCGTGTCAATGGATGACAGGGCCACGGCTTCAGGGTAACATGTTGTAAAGTCCACCAGTGTTAAGATGTACTTCTTGCCCGTGTGACTGGGAATAGCTAATGGTCCAATTAGGTCTATGGCAACACGGGCAAAGGGCTCCCCTATAATAGGTAATGGGTGCAGAAAAGCTTTCTGTTGGTGCTTTCCCAGTCTCTGACAGGTATCACAGGTGTCCTGATACTGCTTAACGTCTCTAGAAATCCGTGGCCAGAAGAAATTCCGCAACAGTCGGGCCAATGTTTTCCGGGTGCCAAAATGGCCAGCTGCAGGGTTGTCGTGGGCAAGAGCTAGTAATTGTGCTCTGTATTGTGTAGGTACCACCAACTGTTTAGTAGGCATGACTGCTTCCTGTCCGGGCCGAGGGATGACCACTCGGTACAGTAATTCCTCTTCCCACACTATCTTACTTTCATCAGCTGTTTCCAACCCCAGTTCGGCTGCGCTCCTCAATTTGCTCAGGGAGGGGTCAGTCCGTTGGGCCTGTCGGAACTCACTCCGGTCCACCTCCCCAAGTCTACCTCTAAAGTACTGGACAATGAACTAGAGTCACTCACCATTGTCTGGGTAGGCTGGTTCTGGTCCATATCTGTAGCCTGGGTCACCTCTCTTCGTGTTTGGCTTCTGGTTACCACCTGGACGAAGTGTGTCACTAGTCCTTGTCCCAGATCATTCCCGAGGATTACCTTGGCTGGTAGCCCCTTGAGTACTCCGACTTCCACGATTCCTTGGTCAGCTCCCCAGTCCAGATGTATCTTGGCAACAGGGATATCGGCCTGTTGTCCCCCGGCAGTGGCAATTCGCACATACTGTCCAGGTATCACCTGGGAGGCTGGAATCAGGTCTGGCTCAATCAACATGAGTGAGGCCCCAGAGTCTCATAGGCCCTGTACCTGCTGGTTCTCCACTATCACAGTCTGTAGGTGCCCTCGCATATTCCAGGGAGTAGCCCTCTCCTCCCTCAGAACCAAGTCCACAATATACACCCCACCCATCATCCCATCCATATCTGACTGGACAACCTCCTCACCATAATCCTCCGTGGGGTAACATACCACAGAGACTGGAGCCGGTCTAGCCCCAGGGAATGGCCCTCTTGTGCGTGGACAGTCCCTAAGCAAGTGCCCTGGTTGATTGCAGCGATAACACTTCCGAGGTTCTGGGTTACCCACTCTGAATCTGGGTGGCTGATAAGTGATGTTTTTGATAGGGCCTCCTTTATTACTATCTTTGTCTTGCGGTTCTTTGTCAGAGAGCTTCTCCACTCGTGGGGTTCTTGTACCGCCTGCTGCACTGAAGATTCTCCATTGCGGACGATTGGTTATATATTCATTAGCCCATTCCACAGCTTGTTCAGGTGTACTGGGCTTCCTGTCTGCAACCCACTCCCGTACCTCTGGTGCCATCTTAATCATTAGCTGTTCTACCACAATTAAGTTGACAATCTGCTCCACAGTGGAGGCCTGTCTTCCTTCAAGCCATTTCCCACAGGCTTGCCGTAGCTGACTAGCAAACTCTTGGTAGGAATCAGTTCCACCTTTATTCAGTGTCCTGAATTTAAGACGATAAGATTCTGCAGTTATCTGGAACTTAGCAAGCAATGCTTTCTTTATAAAGGCATAGACTCCACATTCCTGGGGGGTTAGGGCCCGATAGGCTTCCAGAGCCCTGCCAGTGAGACTTGGCCCCAAGTACTTTGGCCAGTCAGCTGGCTCTATTCCAGGCACCCCCATGAGATTTTCAAAGATCTGGAGGTGAGTGTCAATGTCTGTTTCATTTTCCCAAAATGTGGGAACATCCTTAAATCCCAAGCGTCACTTCTCTTGTTCAAAACTTCGGGGGGACTCCGGAATTCCACTGCCAGCAGGAATTTGTACTCCTAGTATAGCTTGGATCACTCCAGCTATCTCCTGTGGGGTTGAACCTTCGCCTAGCGCCCCCAGCAAGCTCTGCAGTATGGCAGGAGTGGCATCGGTCAACTCTGGTAACTTATTGGATGAATTACTACCACTGCCTGTTGGTCCCTCTTCATCATCACTCAGGAGGTCAGGATCCTCTGGGTGCCCCCGATCCCACTCCAACAACCGAAGTACCAGAGTTTCCCTGGTCTCAGTCCCATCATAAGTAATTCCCTTCATCCTGCAAAATCCTTGTAGGTGAGGTTTCCGAGCTGTACGGTAAAACTTCTCCTGCTCTCTCATTGCATTCTCCCCTTGACTGCTGGCCACAACTGCTGGCTGACTCTCCATGCTGATACTTTGTGTATTAGCTCCCTGGAAACTCTCTCCCTGGAAACACTACAGGAACTGTGTGGTATCCAACCGCTGCCAACAAATGTGAGGATACCGGGTGACCTGGGTATCCTGGGGTTCAGGGATCACACTGTGGAGCCGGTTATAATGAAAATCAAGGTGATCTGTATTCAGGGAGACCCAGAAATCCAGTGAACAGCAAGCAGGGTTATACTAATAATGTTCACTCAGAGTTCAACAAAGTCCTTACCAGCTGCTGTTTATCTCCTCCAGGCCTTGGCAGTAATGACAGCTGTAGCAGGGCACACAGAGTGGCTGGTCGCTGATGACACTGAGAGGGGACGACACCCCAACCTCCAGTGTGACTGGATGTGCACCATCACCTACACACACACACACACACACACACACACGCACGCACGCACGCACGCACGCACGCACACACACACACACACACACACACACAGTCTCCTTCTCCCAGCCACTTCCTCACTCCCACAATTCTCCCTTGCTGGTTCCTTCTCTCTCCTCCTTTCTGATTGGTGGATCATGCTGTCAGTCTTTCCAGAGGGGAAGGAGGAGGGCTTTTCTAAAAGGAACACTCCCTTGCTGTCTGCTTCTGGGATACTTCCTGTGTGTGACTTCTGCAGACTGAGGGTTTCAATTTAAGAACTCAGAACTTGTGCCATAGGATTAACTCTTTCCTTTTTAACATGAAAGCAAGTCCTAGACATCCCTTTCCCTGGTCTCCTCACACCTTGTGGTACTCCAACTGAAAGAGGTAGTGAAGAGGAGGTAGCTTCTGGGAAGCGAACATTGAAGGAGCGATTAGATAAGTAGGATAGGAACCAAGAAATGGTTGTGTCTTTAAGACCTAGGGATTGTAGTGTTTGTATGAGAAGAGAGTGGTCCACAATGTCACAGGCAGCAGATAAATCTAGAAGAATAAGTAGTGAGTAATGGCCTTTAGACTTCATAGTGACCAAATCATTAGCCACTTTAGTCAGTGCTGTCTCTATGGAGTGTTGGGAATGGAGGCCTGACTGAAGTGGGTCCAATAAATTGTGTGAGCTAAGAAAGTGTGTGAGTCCAGTGTAAGCAAGTCTCTCAAGTAGCTTAGAGAGACAAGGGAGCTGAGAGATAGGGCGGTAGTTGGAGAGAGAGTTAGGGTCAGAATTTTGTTTTTTCAAAATGGGAGTAATCACTTCATGCTTGAAGAGTTAAGGAAAAATACCAGTAGAGAGAGAGAGAGAGAGATTACAGATGTTAGTTTAGGTAGGAATGAGCAGCGGAGATAGAGCTTTACTTATTTGTGAGGGTAAAAGATCAAGAGGAGAGGTAGTAGAGAAGCAGGATGAGAAGAGTGATGATACTTCATCTTCATTTGTGGGATCAAATGAATAGAGAGGGCCAGAGGGTTCAGGTAAAGAACTGCGCAGGCTGCCGAAGAGCATATAATTTCATCTCGGATCTTATCAATCTTCTCCTTGAAGAAGGAAGCAAAATCTTGTGCGTTGATAGTGGCTTGTGGGGTAGGTGAGGGAGTATTCAGATATATTAAAGAGACGTTTGGGGTTAGAGACTAATTAGAGATAAGAATTTGGATATATGTTTGTTTGGCAGTGTCCAGGGCATTTTTTATAAGAGTGGTAGACAAGTCTTATATGTGAGGAAGTCACTTGAAATACGAGATTTACACCACTGACATTCAAGTTTCCGTGTGAGTTTTTGTAGTTGTCTTGTTAATTTAGAGTGCCATGGTTGACATCTCTGCCTACGTGGAGTGTGTTGGGTAGCTGGAGCCACTTCATCAAGGGCTAGTTCTAGAGTCTCGTTCAGGTGTGATACAGCCATCTCAGGAGAGGTGAATGCAGAAATAGTTGAAAGCAGTTGTTGGAGTGAGGTGGAAAGTTCTTGAAGATTAATTTTGTTAATATTTCTGCAGGTTTGAGGAGGTTTGGAGGACTTCAGCAACACAGAGTTTGAATTAATGAAGGAGAGCATGTATTACTAGTTGAACTCTAATGCTGAGTGTAGATGAAGATTCTAATGTGATTCTCTGTGTTTGGGAACTGAAATGCTCACTGGAGAGCAAACTGAAACCTAAAGCCACAGGAGCAGGAACACTGGAAGTCTATATAGATCTGCACTTGTATTATCTTGCACTTGGCCGTACTGGAACCAGTAAACACAGGAGCAGTAGTGTGAGAGCACACACTGTATATTACAGTGCCGTAACTAGATAATTTGGAGCCCTGTGCCAGAAAGAGAATTGGTGACCCCTTCCCCCATATCTAAACCAGGACAGTGAGCACTGCACCAAAAATATAAGGGCGTGACTTCATGGGGAAGGGTCGTGGTCACAAAATAATACCAATTCATATTACATCGCACAGTAGCCTCCATTATTTAAATTACTTCACAGTGTAGTGCTGCTTAAACGCATTTCTCCAGACAAATGCCCCTTTTTAAACACATTGCCAGACAGAGACCCCTTTTTACACATTACTGCAGGCAGAGTCCTCCTTTTTACATGTTACGGCAGGCAGAGTCCCCTTCTTTACACATTACAGCAGCAAAATCCCCATGTTTTTAAACATTACGGCATTAGAGTCCACCTTTTTACACAATTCAGCAGCTGAGTCCCCCTTTTTACACATTACAGCAGACTGAGTCCCTTTTTACACATTACGGCAGCAGAGTCCACCTTTTTACACATAAGAGCAGCTGAGTCCCCCTTTTTACACATTATAGTAGACTGAGTCCCCTTTTTACACATAACGGCAGACTGAATCCCCCTTTTTACACATTTTTGCAGACAGAGTACCCCTTTTGAGAGAGAGAGAGAGAGAGAGACCTTCCCAACCTATGCTGTGGCTCTATGCAGGGAACTGTAGGTGGGCTGGTGGCAGCCTGTGAGAGACGTAATCTCTCCCAAAACATGGGGGGAGAGGAGGAGGAGGTGGGGGGGGGGGAGCTGCATCACTGCCCAGCTACCTATGTGAGAAGAGGTAGCCGAGTAATGCACTGCAGCTCAGCTGAGCGGAGATGGCGTGTGGGAGGACCTCACAATGCAGCGGAGGTGCTGCCCAGCAGTTGTTGCTGGTGGTCCTGTGCCCACATTGCATATTTGCTGTGTGCCAGGCACCTCTGAGACACCACTAGTTACTCCCTTGGTATATTATCTTGCACTTGGCCAGTCTGGAACCAGTAAACACAGGAGCAGGAGAGTAAGTGCAGACTGTGTGTTATTTTGAACTTGGCCAGACTGGAACCGGTAAACACGGGAGCAGGAGTGTGAGAGCACAGACTGTATATTATATCTTGCACTGGCCAGACTGGAACCAGTAAACACAGGAGCAGGAGAGTAAGTGCGAATGGGGTGTGTGTACCTCTAAGGTACTCACGCCTTAGACGTTCAGAAGGACATTCCTAACAATGCGCGACTGCGCCGAGATGTAGCTATGAGGAGTGTGGCTACATCTGTATGTCCTGGGACTGGATTTGAGAAGCATTATGCTAGATGGTTACATTGCAATCTGGTCTGAAATTCTGCATGGGTATGGTATATTTTGTCGACATTCATCATGTCGACATGAGAATGCCAACATGGTCATAATGTCAACATGAAGCAAGTATAAATTCATCATGTCGACCAGTGGAGGCTGTAGCTCACACCACATGTGGGGGGGGGGGGGAGCGGGATAGCACATAGGAACATTCAGTGCATCCAGAAAGTATTCACAGCACTTCACTTTTTCCACAATTTGTTATATTACAGCCTTATTCCAAACTTGAATAAATTAATTTTTCCCCAAAAATTCTACACACAATACCCCATAATGACAATGTGAAAAAAGTGTTTTTGAGATTTTGCTAATTTATTAAAAACAGAAAACGAAGAAATCACATGTACATAAGTATACACAGCCTTTGATCACCTCCCTGACTAGGGGCCTTCTTCCCCGATCACTCAGTTTAGACAGCTGGCAAGATCTAGGAAGGGTCCTGGTGGTTGTGAATATCTTCTATTTACGTATGATGGAGGCCACTGTGCTCATTGGGACCTTCATAGCAGCAGATATTTTTCTGCACCCTTCCCCAGATTTGTGCCTCAAAACAATCCTATCTCAGGGGTCTACAGACAATTCCTTTTACTTCATGCTTGGTTTGTGCTCAGACATGCACTGTCAAGTGTGGGACCTTATATAGACAGGTGTGTGCCTTTCCAAATCAAGTCAAATCAACTGAATTTACCACAGATGGACTGCAATTAAGCTGTAGGAACATTTTGAGCTTCATGACAAAGGCTGTGAATACTTGTGTACATGTGATTTCTTAGTTTTTTATTTTTAATAAATGCAAAAATCTCAAAAAACTTTTTTCACGTTGTCATAATGGGGTATTGTGTGTAGAATTTGGAGGGAAAAAAATGAACTTATTCCATTTTGAAATAAGGCTGCAACATAACAAAATGTGGAAAAAGTGAAGCACTGTGAATACTTTCCGGATGCACTGTACATTATTATTATTATTATTATTATTATTATCCTTTATTTATATGGTGCCACAAGAGATCTGCAGCGCCCAATTACAGAGTACATAAACAAATAATCAAGCAGGAAATCAGCAACTTACAGTAAACGACAATATAGGACAAGTACAGGGTAAATAAACATACCTACATCAGCAGATGACACTGGAATAAGTATCAGGTGGCAGAAGACTGCTGGATTTGGTGCAGTTGAATATTATTAAAGTAAGAAAAGGATAAGCACATGAGGGAAGAGAGCCCTGCTCGTGAGAGCTTACATTCTAAAGGGGAGGGATAGACAGACAGGGGTGAGACAGATGGGGTACATAGAGAGCGTGGAACAGAGGTTTAGGATGAGATTTGGCTGGGTTTGGTGAAGAAGTGGGTCTTGAGAGCCCGTTTGAAGTTTTGTAGAGAGGTGAAGAATCTGAGGGAGAGAGGTAGGGAATTCCAGAGAAGTGGTGCAGCACGTGAAAAATCTTGGAGGTAGGAGAGGGAGGAAGTAATCCGTAGGCAGGAGAGTCGGTGTGCATTAGCAGAGTGAAGAGGATGGGTTGGAGTGTAAAGGGAGATAAGGTCAGAGATGTAGATGGGAGAGGAGTGGGTGAGGGCTTTGTAAGCAAGTGTGAGAAGCTTGAAATGGATTCTGAAAGGGAAGGGGAGCCAGTGAAGGTCTAGTAAGAGAGGAGAGGTGGATGTAGTGCGTTTGGTGAGGAAGATGAGCCGGGCAGCAGCATTGAGGATAGATTGGAGTGGAGAGAGGTATTTGTCAGGAATGCCAGTCAGGAGGAGATTACAGTAGTTCAGTCTGGAGATGACCAGTGAGTGAATAAGAGTCTTAGTAGCATCCTGGGTCAGAAAGAGTCTGATCCTGGAAATATTTTTTAGATGAAAACGGCAGGTTTGTGAGAGGTGCTGAATGTGTGGTTTGAAGGAGAGGGAGGAGTCAAGGATTACTCCAAGACAGCGCACTTGGGGGCTAGAGGAGATAGTAGTGCCATCAATAGATAATGAGATTGTAGGAGGTGAGGTTATGCGGGAGGGATGGAAGATGATCAGCTCGGTCTTAGACATGTTAAGTTTAAGAAAGCGCTGGGACATCCAGGAAGAGGTAGCAGAGAGACAGTTGGAGATACGAGTGAGGAGAGCAGGGGAGAGGTCTGGAGAGGAAAGATAGATTTGAGTGTCATCAGCATAGAGATGATATTGGAAACCAAAAGAACTAATGAGCTTACCTAGTGAGGACGTATAGAGAGAGAAGAGAAGAGTACCAAGGACAGAACCTTGGGGTACCCCTACAGTTAGTGGAAGTGAGGGGGAGGTGGAGTCATGAGAGGAGACAGAGAATGAACGGTCAGAAAGGTAGGAGGACAGGCAAGAAAGGGCAGTGTCACGCAGACCAATGGAGTGAAGGATTTGCAGTAGTAGAGGATGGTCCACAGTGTCAAAAGCAGCAGAGAGATCCAGTAGAATAAGTAGAGAGTAGTGTCCCTTAGATTTAGCAGCATGGAGGTCATTGCATACTTTTGTAAGGGCAGTTTCAGTGGAGTGGAGAGGACGGAAGCCAGACTGCAATGTGTCAAGCAGTGAGTGTGAGGAAAGAAAGGAAGTAAGGCGGTTGTAGACAATACGCTCAAGGAGTTTGGAGGCAAAAGGGAGGAGAGAGATGGGTCGGTAGTTGGAGAGAGTGTTTCGATCAAGGGTAGGTTTTTTAAGAATAGGAGAGATGAGTGCATGCTTGAAGGCAGAGGGGACAGTGCCTGATGAGAGGGAGAGATTGAGAAGGTGGGAAAGATGGGAACAAGCAGAAGGAGAGAGGTAGCGGAGGAGGCGGGAGGGGATAGGGTCAAGTGGGGAGGTGGTGAGGGGACAGGAACGAATGAGGGCCATGACTTCCTCTCCAGATGCATGGGAGAAAGATGTCAGAGTTGGTGCGAGGGATGGGGAGGGTTGGTAAGGGATGGGAGAAGGCTGGTTACTGATGGTCTGGTGTGATGTGATGTCCTGACGTATGGAGTCAATTTTGGATGTGAAGTAAGTGGCAAAGTCAAGAGCAGAGAGTGAGGAAGGGAGACGAGGTGGAGGTGGGCAGAGGAGTGAGTTGAGAGTGGTAAAGAGGCGCCGCGGGTTGGAAGACTGGGAGGAGATGAGGTTCTTGAAGTATGACTGTTTAGCAAGAGAAAGGGCAGCACTGAAGGATGAGAGCATAAGTTTGAAATGGAGAAAGTCTGCCTTAGAGCGTGATTTCCTCCAGTGTCGCTCAGCAGTACGTGAGCATTTTTGCAGATATCTGGTGCATTTGGTGTGCCAGAGTTGAGGTGTTAATTTGCGAGGGTGAATAATGGTTGGTGGAGCAACAGAGTCAAGAGCAGAAGTAAGGGATGCATTGTATGTGGAAGTGGCTTGTTCAGGGCATGAGAGAGAGAGAGAATAGGAGAGAGAAGTGAGTCAAACAAGGAGGAAAGGAATGTGGTGTCAATAGCTTCAATGTTACGCTTAGTGATGGTAGCCTTAGGAGGTAGAGATGGGGAAGTCGAGAGAGATAGGTTAAAGGAGAGCAGGTGGTGGTCAGAGAGGGGAAATGGGGAGTTGGAAAAATCAGAAATATCACAGCGATGAGTGAAGACCAGATCCAGTGAGCTCCCATTCACATGGGAGGGTGAGGAGGTCCACTGGGAGAGACCAAGTGAAGAGGTGAGGTTAAGGAGTTTAGAGGCAGGGGATTGTGTGGGGATGTCAATAGGGATGTTGAAATCGCCTAGGATAATGGAGGGAAAGTCAGAAGAGAGGAAGTGAGGAAGCCAGGAAGCAAAGTTGTCGATGAATTTGGAAGCAGTGCCAGGGGGACGGTAAATGACAGCTACTCTAAGATGTACTGGTTGGAAGAGGCGTATGGTATGGACCTCAAATGTAGAGAATGTAAGGGATGGTTCTGGTGGTATGAGTTGGTAGGAGTAACTAGAAGGTAAAAGGACCCCAACACCACCCCCATGGCGACCCCCAGGTCGGGGTGTGTGTGTGAATGTGAGGCCCCCAGCAGAGAGAGCAGCAGGAGAAGTAGTGTCAGAGCGCGTAATCCAAGTTTCAGTAATGGCTAGTATGCGTAGGGAGTTGGAAATGAAAAGGTCATGAGTGGGGACCAGTTTGTTACAAACAGATCTGGCATTCCAAAGGCACAGGATATGCCCACAGGAAATGAGTTTGTGGGAGAGATGTGAATGAGATTATCAGGGTTGCTGTAGCGATGAGGTGAGATTAACTTTGATGGCAGGGATGATGAGAGAGTGGTAATGGTGCGGGTGCCTGAGCTAGGAGGGGAAACTGCAGGAGGTGGGCAGGGAGGGAGGTCAGTGTGATGTGGATGGGGTTGTGGGGAGGTGACAAGGAAGGGAGAGAGGGAGCAGGGCTGAGTTGTGGGGTAGCAGGTCCATGGGGCAGAGGTGAATGAAAGTGGGGTAACAGGAAAGGAGGGGGAAGGAAACAGAGGGATGGAGGGGAGACAGAGGAGGGGAGAGAGGAGGAGGTGTAGGAGACTAGGGGGAAAGGATAAAGATACATTATTAGGTAGACACTTAGTGATGTGGGGAGTATAAGAAAGCCTTGACATAGTGTTAAGTAGGTAAATAGGTTGAGGGAAAGTGGAAGTAGGAAAGGAGAGTGTAAGGGTGTGTACACACGGTGAGATCCCTGCTATGTTCGATTTTGACTATGCGATTTCCCTTGAACTCCCCCAGAGGCCAGACAGCACAGATAGTACAGATTTTGACTATCTGTGCTTGAGATTTTGTCTATGTACGATTTTGACCAAGTGCCAATTTTGACTATACTTTATACTAGATAGTACACTAGATAGTCAAGATTGACTTGCCTGCACAGTCTATCTAGCCTTACGATACCGACCCCACGGGAGCGCGCATCGGGATCGAATCTGTATCGCAAGCTGCCTAGCACCATGAGATATGCACTAACTTTTCATAAGATTTTGACTATATAGTCAAAATCTCACAGATTTATCTCACCGTGTGTACACACCCTTAGGGAATCCGAGCAGAAGAATTGCAGAAATGCAGGTGAGAAAACCAGTGTAGGCTCAATGGGTGTAGATTTAGTATGAAATGAGTCAAAAGCGTAGATAAAGTGGGTGCAGAAATGTATCTGGAGTGTAAGAAATGAAAGGATTGTGAGAGATTTAAGAAGCGATGGTAATTATTTTAGATGTTTTAAGTGTTTGCAGGTAAAATTGCATTGGTGCAGCTGTGGTTAAAAAACAAAATTACAATAATACAGATACAAGCATTTGTAGTTGAAATGGATGGTTTCTGAATTGTCCAAGTAAGGTAGTTCCGTGCTATATAATCAGATGGATCAATCAGGAGGTGAGTGATCTGGGAAGTGACTCACATTTGTTATTAGTTCTTCAGTTTTTGTTTTGTTAGATTGGTGTGCTCCTGTTTTCCTTCTTTTTCACTTCGATTGAATGCTGATGGAACGCTGCTGTTATGTGGCAATTTTATCACGCTTTGATAAAATGCACGCTTCAATAGTAAATGCACAGCCAAACAGCTTTGCACAGCATTGAACTTAACTAGAGGACTACTACAAGTGAAACCAATAATTGAAATCTGTAGCCACACCCCACCCCCTCAAATGCCAAGCAGTAAATTACAGTACCTTACAAAAACAACCATGCATTCCACAAACATTAAACTGGGTCTATATCATTCAAACATAGCAGAATTAGCTTTGCATGTACAGATATAGTGCAGCAGAATATGTTGGTGGTTATAGTCAATCGTAATTACCTAGCAGAATTAGCTTTGCATGTACAGATATAGTGCAGCAGACTATGTTGGTGGTTGTAGTCAATTGTAATTACCTAGCAGAATTAGCTTTGCATGTACAGATATAGTGCAGCAGACTATGTTGGTGGTTGTAGTCAATTGTAATTACCTAGCAGAATTAGCTTTGCATGTACAGATATAGGGGGTCATTCCGAGTTGTTCGCTCGCAAGCTGCTTTTAGCAGCTTTGCACACGCTAAGCCGCCGCCTACTGGGAGTGAATTTTAGCTTATCAAAATTGCGAACGAAAGATTTGCAATATTGCGAAAAGACTTCTCTGTGCAGTTTCTGAGTAGCTGGAGACTTACTCTGCCAGTGCGATCAGTTCAGTGCTTGTCATTCCTGGTTTGACGTCACAAACACACCCAGCGTTCGCTCAGACACTCCTCCGTTTCTCCAGCCACTCCCGCGTTTTTCCCAGAAACGGTAGCGTTTTTTCACACACTCCCATAAAACGGCCAGTTTCCGCCCAGAAACACCCACTTCCTGTCAATCACACTACGATCACCAGAACGAAGAAAAAACCTCGTAATGCCGTGAGTAAAATTCCTAACTGCATAGCAAATTTACTTGGCGCAGTCGCACTGCGGACATTGCGCATGCGCATTAGCGACTAATCGCTCTGTTGCGAGAAAAAAATAACGAGCGAACAACTCGGAATGACCCCCATAGTGCAGCAGAATATGTTGGTGGTTGTAGTCAATTGTAATTACCTAGCAGAATTAGCTTTGCATGTACAGATATAGTGCAGCAGAATATGTTGGTGGTTGTAGTAAATTGTAATTACCTAGCAGAATTAGCTTTGCATGTACAGATATAGTGCATATACATGCAGGGATGTATGTAGCATATGTTCTGGCTGCCGGTCCCCAGAGATCGTCTTAAAGTCTGTGTTGTCTTACAGCTGCCGCTGAACCCGAGACTTTAACTCCTCCACTCTCCTGCCAAGCCCGCCCCCAGGATCCCATTGGCTAGTTTTCACAAGAGTCTGGGGGCAGGCTTTGAAGGAGAGTGGAGCTGAACGCAACATCCTGGGTTTGCTGCGGCTGTAAGACACGCAGCACTGCCAATCCCCGGGGACCTGCAGCCAGCACATATGTTACATGCATCCCTGCATGTATATTTATATGTGCTAACCCCCTTCCCCCTGCACGAGTGTGGTGTGGAGTCGCCACTGATGTCAACACTAATGTCCCTGGTGGTCTATTGTTGAATTAAGCCAATCCGTCCATTGGTCTTAAATCTGCAGCTATCTTCGTTAGTAATGGGACTTACACAAGCCCCACGCCAGGTGCAAAAGATCCTTCAAAATCAGATGTCCCATCTCCATCCACATATGATCAAGCAAAGAAGTCGGCACACCCATGACACTTCAACAAGACATGGACACCACAGAGTTACCACCCAGAAATGTCCATTTGGACAGTGTGGTTTGTAGAAAGACGGATTAATCTGGGTGGTATTTGGTATGCCAGCTGTTGGGATCCCGGCGCTCAGTATACTGCGCTGGAATCCCGACACCCGGCATACCGACAGCTATTCTCCCTCTTGGGGGTCCACGACCCCCCTGGAGGGACAATAAATAGCGCACCACCATGCCTGCAAGGGGCTCATTTGCACCCGTCCAGCTGCCAGCATGCTGGTGGTCGGGATCCCGGTGCCTGTATCCTGGCCCCGGGATCCCGACCGCTGGCCAGTCATACTACACCCATTAATCTGTACCCACTAGCGATCACAGAAGCTGTTTTCTTTCTTTGGTGGATGTGTCGCATTCTGAAATCGATGAGATCTGTGCACATTGCCACTTGCATGCAACCTGCTGTCCACACACCCCTAGTCATGGCCCTGCCTGAGACATAGTATAGGCATGTGTGTGTAAAATAAACAAAAGGCATGTTTTGTGTGGTGTAGAATCTCAGAATTGATAACATACTGAATGAAAACATTTATGTCTGTAGGATACAGTCCCGGAAGCTGTGGAAAGTCCCCAAAACTTATTGCTAAAATATGCTTTGTATTTTCCCAAATATATTTCTCAAAAGTACTGTAGAAGATACTGTACGTATAACAAAAGCCAAGCACCATGTTTAAATCATGCATGGTGGATGTGGCAGGTCTCTGCCATAAATCACGTTTACTGTTTTCGAAAGCTCCTAATATGTGAAATGTAGGTGAAATGTATCTGGGGTGATCACATTTAGAATTTAAATGTAATTTTAGATGAAGTCGTTAAGGGAAATAGTAAGTTTGATATATAACAGATTCAGGATTAAATTTACATTTAATACAATTCCTAATAACTCTGGACGTCTCCTCATAACCTTTTGCTCAAAGAATAATCATTCTTTGGTGCACACACACGAAAGGGGCCACGGTAGAGGCATAGCCGCCTGTCATGTGTTCCTGTTGCTTGTCACACTGGAGGCATGCCCAGCACTTCCCTAGCTGCTGGACTGCTAGGCTAACCGGTAACCGTTTGGATGGTCGACCATGTTAGGGCGACAGTCATTAGGTCGAACACTATTGGTCAACATTGACATGGTCGACATGGACATATGGTCGACACATGAAAATGGTCGACACATGACAGGTCGACACAGGAAAAGGTTGACATAGCTTTTTTTAAAATTAGATTTTTAACTTTTTCATGCTGTACTTTACCATCCACATGGACTACGATTGGGAATGGTAACCTGCAGCATGGTGAGCGAAGCAAGCCATGCAAGGAGACGCGGTACACTAACTGGGGTTCCTGGTCATGTTTCGGAAAAAAATGACACCAAAAACAGGTAAAAAAACAACAACATGTCGACCTTTTCGTGTGTCGACCTGTCCTGTGTTGACCATGTTCATGGGCCGACTATTAGCCCACATCGACCATGTCTATGTCGACCAATAGTGGTCAACCTAATGAATGTCGACCTTAACATGGTCGACCATTCATACCAGAACCAGGCTAACCTAGCTTCTCTCTACACTGTTTAGCATCCATTCACTGCTGCTCTGTAGGTGGGAGACAGGGACCTCCCAACCCTTTTCTCTCCACCATGGAACATTGCGACCTGTGGGTGGGTTGGGAGAACATTACATGAAAAGCGGGATTGTTCCACCAAACCTGGATCGGTTAGAAGGTGTGTACTGTATATACACAGCGGCATGGAAAAATATTCAACTCCGGCAGACCTGGTAAATCCACCTTTTGCTGAAATAGCAGCTTTAAGTCTGTTTTTGTAAGTTTCTGCCGGGTAACAGCTGATTTACCGACGAACACAATACCGACGGTCGTAATCCTGACAGCCAAAATACCGACATTCTTTATGCCGACATGTTCAAAATGCCAACATAGCCGACATGTACAGTAAGTGATTTGTGCCCTTTTTTTCATGCAGATTTGCCCTTAAGGTGTCCAGACTGGTAGGGGCGTGGCCAGCGGTGTGACCAATTTTGCAATAAAGCAATTTTGTTTGCAATTTTATGTGTCAAAATTCAGATCATTTTGTAACAACTCTCTGAAAGAGGCTCCTTATGCCTGTTTATATGCCTCAGAGCCCCATCATGCCACTACTGTATATGTGCCTAATAGCCCATCATGCACCTTATACAGTAACAGTATACACCTCATAGCACACTCATGCCATTATAGATGGCAAAGAGCCACCTCATTACTATCCTCCTCTGAGCACTCTTTCTTACATATTGTTAGGATCTCCTGCTCTGTGCTGCCACGTCGCCATGGCAACCGGGAGGCAAGTGTTAGTGAAGTAACCTGAGCGCAGCTGATACTCCGGTCCAGGTTTTTACTGTGTAGTGGTTACAGGCTCTGTGCACGGCAGGGAATCCGGCGCTGGTTTTGTGCTCACAGTCTGTGAGGTCTGAGTGGGGCGTGGACAGCACCTGCTATATAAACCATCCTCTCAGGCTAGGCAAATGCTGCTGAATCTTTGTTTGTTAGTCAGTTCCAGAGAGTTAGCTAGTACTGTGTGACTTTGTATTTACTTGTTGCTTACTGCGAATAGGCCTTGGGATTCGGTACTTCATTCTGCCAATCCGGACCTAGCAGTAAGACTGGAGTCAGTTGTTTGACCTGCCGGGGTTCTTTTGCTATTCTGTGAACCCAGCAGGTTTGCGGCTGTACTCTCAGACCTGCTTGCTTAATCCTCCCTCACTGTGCAGGGCGTCCAGGTGTCAGTTTAGTGGCAGTAAGCTGAACCTGTGCCCTGCAAGTGGGGGTTAGGATTGTGGATACTCTCCTTGTGTCTATATTTCTATCTCTGACCAAGGAGTTTATTCCCACACCCGTTGGTAACCCTTTGGGGTTTTTTCTGTTGCTCTTAGCAACATCATTTCAGGTGCTCCACATGTTAAATCACTACACATCGCTTCATTGTCCGCTCTATTCCATCTGAGCATTCCTGACACTAGGGAGACACCCAATTCCTGAGCCTTTGGGCTTCTCCGTTCACTTTGTGTTTATTAGTTATTCCATCACCTCCTGTGTATGTTATGTTATACTGTCTGTGAGTTCGTTTGCTTTGCTTCCCTCTCTGTTCATACACCGGTATACTCCTGTTAGCACTGGTGTGCGTAACATATTCAGCAGCCTTACTCCTGTTGAAATTTTGTGGGAATATGGAGCATACCCCTCAACATACTTTGCAACAGGTGGTCGATCAGGTGCAGGTCCTGACTCGACAATTTAATGAGATGTCCATTAAAATGAACACCCCGCAGGCCGCTAGCGGAGCTCCCGCAGCAGCAGCGGCAAGTTCAGGGGTTAAGGAGCCGAAAGTAAATCTCTCGGATCGTTTTTCTGGAGATCGCTCGCAGTTCTTTTGTTTCAAGGAGAGCTGTAAGCTATATTTCAGGCTTAGGCCCCAGTCTTCTGGGTCGGAGATTCAGCGGGTGGGCATGGTGATTTCCTTGCTACAAGGAGACCCACAGGTCTGGGCATATGGGTTACAGCCTGACTGTCCGTCGCTTAAAAGTGTTGATGCTTTTTTTACGGCACTGGGCATTTTGTATGATGACCCTAACAAGATGGCTTCAGCCGAGGCTCAGATTACGGTTCTTAAGCAAGGGCGACGGCCAGCTGAGGTTTATAGTACGGAGTTTCGGAGGTTGGCTCATGATACCCAGTGGAATGACCCAGCCCTGAGAAACCAGTACCGAAGGGGCCTTTCTGACCAGATAAAGGACCAACTGGTACAATATCCCTCGCCTGATAGCTTAGATCAGCTCATGCAGTTATCCATCCGGGTGGATAGACGGCTGAGAGAGCGTAGGCTTGAAAGGGAGACCGCTGTTTCCTTTTTTCCCAAGGGAACCTCAGACTCTGAGGAATATTCCGAGGAGCCTATGCAGATTGGGGCTACCCGCCTCTCCTCGCGTGAGAAGACGCGGAGGAGACAGCAGGGTTTGTGTTTGTACTGTGGGAATAAAGGTCATGTTGTAGTATCATGCCCAGAAAAACCGGAAAACTTCAGGGCCTGAGGGTGATGGGAAATGTCCTGTCAGGCCAGAAGTCAGAATTTCCTAAAAAGACTTTTCTCATTCCGGTGACTTTGGAGATCCTCGGTCAAACTGTCAAGACTGAGGCCTTTGTTGACAGTGGGGCCGATGGGGTTTTCATGGACCGTCAATTCGCCCTGGAACACTCTGTTCCCTCAGTACCTTTGGCATCAGAGATTGAGATCTGTGGGTTAAACGGGGAACCATTGTCCCAGGGTAAAATTACCTCCTGCACCAGCCAAATTCCTTTGTTTATTGGAGCCACACACTCTGAAAAATTGTCTTTTTATGTGACTGTCTGTTCTTTTGCCCCATTGGTTTTGGGGTTACCCTGGTTAAGGGCCCATAACCCTCAATTTGACTGGGTCTCTGGGGAGATTCTTAGTTGGGGTAGTGTTTGTTTCAGGAGTTGCTTGAGCCTTCCAGTCAGGGTCTCGCAGCTAAGTTTGCCAGGATTGCCAGGATGTTATGCAGATTTTGCGGATATGTTCTCCAAAAAAGTTGCGGAGGTACTACCTCCCCATCGCCCCTATGACTGTGCCATTGATTTGTTGCCGGATGCTAAGCTTCCCAAGAGCAGGTTGTACTCCCTGTCACGTCCTGAGACTCAGGCTATGGCAGAGTACATTCAGGAGAACTTGGCTAAGGGATTTATCAGACCCTCACAGTCCCCAGTTGGGTCGGGGTTCTTTTTCGTGGGTAAAAAGGACGGTTCGTTGCGACCCTGCATCGACTTCAGGGAATTGAACCGTATCACGATTAAAAACTCGTACCCACTGCCTCTCATTTCGGTTTTGTTTGACCAGCTTTGTACTGCCACCATTTT
This sequence comes from Pseudophryne corroboree, assembly GCF_028390025.1. Lineage (NCBI taxonomy): Eukaryota > Metazoa > Chordata > Amphibia > Anura > Myobatrachidae > Pseudophryne > Pseudophryne corroboree. The sequence continues at coordinate 726,896,748 of NC_086445.1, forward strand.
TTCTAAGATTGACCTACGCGGTGCTTACAATCTAATCCGAATAAGAGAGGGGGATGAATGGAAGACTGCCTTTAATACCCACTCAAGGCATTATGAATATTTGGTGATGCCTTTTGGGCTCTCTAATGCCCCGGCAGTCTTCCAGGAATTCATGAACGATGTGCTCAGGGAATATTTGGATAGATTCTTAGTTGTTTATCTAGATGACATCCTAATCTTCTCTCATTCCCTGGAGGAACATCGGAAGCATGTACGCTTAGTCCTCCAGAAACTCAGAGACCACCAGCTTAGGGCGAAGCTGGAGAAGTGCGAGTTTGAAGTCCAGCAAATCGCATTTGTAGGGTATATTATCTCCTCAGAAGGTTTCCAAATGGAGGGTTCTAAGGTACAGGCAGTCCTGGATTGGGTGCAGCCCACTAGTTTGAAGGCGCTTCAGCGTTTTCTGGGCTTTGCGAATTTTTATAGACGGTTTATCGCTGGATTTTCGTCTATAGTGGCCCCCTTGGTGGCACTCACTAAGAAAGGGGCGGATGTTGCTCACTGGTCTTGTGAGGCCAAAGCGGCCTTTGCCCGTCTCAAAAGGGCATTTGTCTCGGCCAAGGTGCTGCGACACCCAGATCCAGAGCGTCCTTTTGTGGTAGAAGTGGATGCCTCTGAGATAGGTATTGGGGCAGTGCTCTCTCAGATGGGGGTGTCTGATAATCGCCTTCATCCCTGTGCTTACTTTTCCCGTAAATTTTCGTCTGCCGAGATGAATTATGATGTGGGTAACCGGGAATTGTTGGCTATAAAGGATGCACTCGGGGAGTGGAGACACTGGCATATTTAGAGTCAGCGAAGCGGCTCAATGCCAGGCAGGCACGATGGGCTTTGTTTTTTGCTCGCTTTAATTTTTTGATAACATATCGCCCTGGGTCAAAAAACATCAAGGCTGATGCGCTCTCGCGGAGTTTTGCTCCAGTTCAAGAGACCACCGAGGAGCCATTGCCTATTGTGTCCCCATCATGTATTAAAGTGGGCATTACCCAGGACCTCTTGTCATTAGTCCTTAGAGCACAGGAGCAGGCTCCTCCAGACCTTCCGGTAGGTCTCTTGTTTGTGCCTCCTAGGTTAAGACAGCGAGTGTTCCTGGAATTCCATGCCAAGAGCTCGGCAGGGCATCCGGGTATTGCCAGAACTCGGGAGTTGCTGTCTAGGGCGGTGTGGTGGCCCTCGGTGGCTAGGGATGTGGATCAGTGGGTTCGGGCATGTGACTTTTGTGCCCGAAATAAAACTCCTAGAGGGGTTCCTGTCGGCCCATTACATCCACTCTCTATTCCGTCTAAGCCATGGACCCACATTTCCATGGATTTTGTGGTGGACTTGCCCAAATCCTCGGGGATGACAGCCATTTGGGTTGTCGTTGACAGGTTTTCGAAGATGGCGCATTTCGTTCCACTGGTTGGGTTGCCATCGGCCAGACGCCTGTCTGAGTTATTTATGCAGCATGTTGTGCGCCTCCACGGGTTGCCACTTGATGTGGTCTCTGACCGTGAATCCCAGTTTGTGGCCAAATTCTGGAGGGCATTTTGTTCTGATCTCCAGATTTCTGTGAGCTTGTCGTCAGGCTACCATCCACAGTCTAATGGGCAGACTGAGAGGGTGAACCAGTCCTTGGAGCAGTTCCTCAGGTGTTATGTCTCCAAGTGTCATTTTGACTGGGTTGCTCATCTGTCCATGGCGGAGTTTGCCTATAACAACGCGGCTCATCTGCTACAGGGATCTCTCCCTTCCTTTGTGTGTATGGGCATCATTCTAAGGCCAATTCTTTTGACCCCCTGGATTCCACGTCTGGTGGTTCCTCTGTTGTTTCGGTCCTTAGGGGTATTTGGAGGAAAGTGAAGAAAGCCCTTGTGTCTGTGTCATTAGTGACCAAAAGGGTTTTTGATAAGCGGAGAAGACCCTGCAGCTTCAAATTAGGAGATTTCGTCTGGTTGTCCACCAAGAATTTGAAGTTGAGACAGCCATCTCATAAGCTTGGCCCCCGGTTCATCGGCCCTTATAAGATCACCAGGGTTATCAATCTGGTGGCATTTCAGTTAGATGTGCCCCGTTCATTGGGTATCAATAAAACATTTTATTGTTCCCTTTTAAAACTGGCGGTTAGTAATCCTTCTTCCAGTGGAAGACCTTCTCCTCTTCTGATACGGGGTCAGAGGGAGTTTGTGGTTGAAAGGGTTCTTGACTCCAAGATGGTTCGGGGTCGGCTGTCATTTTTGGTGCACTGGAAGGGGTATGGCCCGGAGGAGCGGTCGTGGGTGCGCAGTTGTGATCTTCATGCCCCTAGACTGATACGCTCTTTCTTCTCGCAGTTCCCCGATAAACCCGGTGGTAGGGGTTCTTTGACCCCTCGTCAGAGGGGGGTACTGTTAGGATCTCCTGCTCTGTGCTGCCACGTCGCCATGGCAACCGGGAGGCAAGTGTTAGCGAAGTAACCTGAGCGCAGCTGATACTCCGGTCCGGGTTTTTACTGTGTAGTGGTTACAGGCTCTGTGCACGGCAGGGAATCCGGCGCTGGTTTTGTGCTCACAGTCTGTGAGGTCTGAGTGGGGCGTGGACAGCACCTGCTATATAAACCATCCTCTCAGGCTAGGCAAATGCTGCTGAATCTTTGTTTGTTAGTCAGTTCCAGAGAGTTAGCTAGTACTGTGTGACTTTGTATTTACTTGTTGCTTACTGCGAATAGGCCTTGGGATTCGGTACTTCATTCTGCCAATCCGGACCTAGCAGTAAGACTGGAGTCAGTTGTTTGACCTGCCGGGGTTCTTTTGCTATTCTGTGAACCCAGCAGGTTTGCGGCTGTACTCTCAGACCTGCTTGCTTAATCCTCCCTCACTGTGCAGGGCGTCCAGGTGTCAGTTTAGTGGCAGTAAGCTGAACCTGTGCCCTGCAAGTGCGGGTTAGGATTGTGGATACTCTCCTTGTGTCTATATTTCTATCTCTGACCAAGGAGTTTATTCCCACACCCGTTGGTAACCCTTTGGGGTTTTTTCTGTTGCTCTTAGCAACATCATTTCAGGTGCTCCACATGTTAAATCACTACACATCGCTTCATTGTCCGCTCTATTCCATCTGAGCATTCCTGACACTAGGGAGACACCCAATTCCTGAGCCTTTGGGCTTCTCCGTTCACTTTGTGTTTATTAGTTATTCCATCACCTCCTGTGTATGTTATGTTATACTGTCTGTGAGTTCGTTTGCTTCGCTTCCCTCTCTGTTCATACACCGGTATACTCCTGTTAGCACTGGTGTGCGTAACACATATATTACTGTCCTCCTCAGCTTCCCCGTTTTACATACATTATTGTCCCCTCAACTCCCCCAATGTTACATAAATTGTGCCCCTTAAGCTTCTCCTGTTTTATGTACATTACTATCCTGCTCAGCTTGCCCAATGTTTCATACATCACAGTCCCCTCAGCCATATTTGCCAGCTTTGAGGCGGAGAAGCCCAGAGCGGACATGCAGCTGACTGCTGTGGTTGCAGGTAGGGAGGCCAATCCTGGGATCGGGATCGGCGGGATCCCGGGATTTGGGCCCAAAAATGCCGGGATTTGAATCCCGGGGTTGGAGCATCCAATCCCGGGATTCACGGGATTACACTGCGCATGTGCGGGAGGAAGTGTGTGTAAGTAATACTACTTATAACTAGGCGGGCGGCAGCCATAGACGAACGCTGAACGCGGCGGCACTTCAAATGTGGCGCCGGCCGCCAGCCAATCATCCAATCAGGAGCGACTGCTGCGGCCACTTCCCTGATTGGCTGCTGGTCCGCCAGCTCTGGTTGGCTGGCGGCCGGCGCTTTATTTGAAATGCCGCCGCGTTCAGTGTGTCCATGGCTGGCGCCCACCTAATAGTAAGTGGTATTACTTACACCCAGCCTCCTTCCCGCGCCGCTACCAACCCTCCCCGCTACCTACTGTACATCCTCCCACCCAGCTACCTACACCCTCCCGCACCGCTACCTACACCCTCCTGCCCTGCTACCTACATCCTCTCGCACCGCTACCTACACCCTCCCACCCAGCTAGCTACACCCTCCCGCACCGCTTCCTACATCCTCCCGCCCAGCTACCTACACCCTCCTGCACTGCTACCTACACCCTCCCTCCCTTCCCCGCCGCTACCTACACCCTCCCGCACCGCTACCTATCCTCCAGCGCTGCTCCCTACACCCTTCTTCACCGATCCCTACTGCAATCCCGGGATCCCGGGAATCCCGGGATTGAGCGTTTTTCAATCCCGAATCCCGGGATTGAAAAAATGGCCCGGGATTGGCCTCCCTAGTTGCAGGGCAGAGCTCTCACATCATTAGGCACACTCCCATATTGGCAAAATGCTGCAAATTGTGGCCATGTGTGGAAAGTGCTGTGCTGAAATGATACAATTAAGTAGTATCGGTTTTGCTCCAGTCCTTCCATACGGACCCGAGATTCTGCATATTATTTACCAATCCTGCCCACTTCACTAGGAACTGAGTGGAATGTGGGAGATCCACCCACTCTTCCTAGAGTGCAGGGGAATACTAGAGATGAGCGGGTTCGGTTCCTCGGAATCCGAACCCGCCCGAACTTCAGCTTTTTTTACACGGATCCGAGCGACTCGGATCTTCCCGCCTTGCTCGGTTAACCCGAGCGCGCCCGAACGTCATCATGACGCTGTCGGATTCTCGCGAGGCTCGGATTCTATCGCGAGACTCGGATTCTATATAAGGAGCCGCGCGTCGCCGCCATTTTCACACGTGCATTGAGATTGATAGGGAGAGGACGTGGCTGGCGTCCTCTCCGTTTAGAATAGATTAGAGAGACACTTGATTTACTAATTTTGGGGAGCATTAGGAGTACTCAGTACAGTGCAGAGTTTTGCTGATAGTGACCAGTGACCACCAGTTTTATTTATAATCCGTTCTCTGCCTGAAAAAAGCGATACACAGCACACAGTGACTCAGTCACATACCATATCTGTGTGCACTGCTCAGGCTCAGGCCAGTGTGCTGCATCATCTATTATCTATATATAATATTATATATATCTGTCTGACTGCTCAGCTCACACAGCTTATAATTGTGGGGGAGACTGGGGAGCACTACTGCAGTGCCAGTTATAGGTTATAGCAGGAGCCAGGAGTACATAATATATTATATAGTGAGTGACCACCAGACACACAGTGCAGTTTATTTAATATATCCGTTCTCTGCCTGAAAAAAGCGATACACACAGTGACTCAGTCAGTCACATACCATATCTGTGTGCACTGCTCAGGCTCAGGCCAGTGTGCTGCATCATCTATATATATTATATATCTGTCTGACTGCTCAGCTCACACAGCTTATAATTGTGGGGGAGACTGGGGAGCACTACTGCAGTGCCAGTTATAGGTTATAGCAGGAGCCAGGAGTACATAATATTATATTAAAATTAAACAGTGCACACTTTTGCTGCAGGAGTGCCACTGCCAGTGTGACTAGTGACCAGTGACCTGACCACCAGTATATATAATATTAGTAGTATACTATCTCTTTATCAACCAGTCTATATTAGCAGCAGACACAGTACAGTGCGGTAGTTCACGGCTGTGGCTACCTCTGTGTCGGCACTCGGCAGCCCGTCCATAATTGTATATACCACCTAACCGTGGTTTTTTTTTCTTTCTTTATACATACATACTAGTTACGAGTATACTATCTCTTTATCAACCAGTCTATATATTAGCAGCAGACACAGTACAGTGCGGTAGTTCACGGCTGTGGCTACCTCTGTGTCGGCACTCGGCAGCCCGTCCATAATTGTATATACCACCTAACCGTGGTTTTTTTCTCTTTCTTTATACATACATACTAGTTACGAGTATACTATCTCTTTATCAACCAGTCTATATATTAGCAGCAGACACAGTACAGTGCGGTAGTTCACGGCTGTGGCTACCTCTGTGTCGGCACTCGGCAGCCCGTCCATAATTGTATATACCACCTAACCGTGGTTTTTTTTTCTTTCTTTATACATACATACTAGTTACGAGTATACTATCTCTTTATCAACCAGTCTATATATTAGCAGCAGACACAGTACAGTGCGGTAGTTCACGGCTGTGGCTACCTCTGTGTCGGCACTCGGCAGCCCGTCCATAATTGTATATACCACCTAACCGTGGTTTTTTTTTCTTTCTTTATACATACATACTAGTTACGAGTATACTATCTCTTTATCAACCAGTCTATATATTAGCAGCAGACACAGTACAGTGCGGTAGTTCACGGCTGTGGCTACCTCTGTGTCGGCACTCGGCAGCCCGTCCATAATTGTATATACCACCTAACCGTGGTTTTTTTTTCTTTCTTTATACATACATACTAGTTACGAGTATACTATCTCTTTATCAACCAGTCTATATTAGCAGCAGACACAGTACAGTGCGGTAGTTCACGGCTGTGGCTACCTCTGTGTCGGCACTCGGCAGCCCGTCCATAATTGTATATACCACCTAACCGTGTTTTTTTTTTCTTTCTTTATACATACATACTAGTTACGAGTATACTATCTCTTTATCAACCAGTCTATATATTAGCAGCAGACACAGTACAGTGCGGTAGTTCACGGCTGTGGCTACCTCTGTGTCGGCACTCGGCAGCCCGTCCATAATTGTATATACCACCTAACCGTGGTTTTTTTTTCTTTCTTTATACATACATACTAGTTACGAGTATACTATCTCTTTATCAACCAGTCTATATATTAGCAGCAGACACAGTACAGTGCGGTAGTTCACGGCTGTGGCTACCTCTGTGTCGGCACTCGGCAGCCCGTCCATAATTGTATATACCACCTAACCGTGGTTTTTTTTTCTTTCTTTATACATACATACTAGTTACGAGTATACTATCTCTTTATCAACCAGTCTATATATTAGCAGCAGACACAGTACAGTGCGGTAGTTCACGGCTGTGGCTACCTCTGTGTCGGCACTCGGCAGCCCGTCCATAATTGTATATACCACCTAACCGTGGTTTTTTTTTCTTTCTTTATACATACATACTAGTTACGAGTATACTATCTCTTTATCAACCAGTCTATATATTAGCAGCAGACACAGTACAGTGCGGTAGTTCACGGCTGTGGCTACCTCTGTGTCGGCACTCGGCAGCCCGTCCATAATTGTATACTAGTATCCAATCCATCCATCTCCATTGTTTACCTGAGGTGCCTTTTAGTTGTGCCTATTAAAATATGGAGAACAAAAATGTTGAGGTTCCAAAATTAGGGAAAGATCAAGATCCACTTCCACCTCGTGCTGAAGCTGCTGCCACTAGTCATGGCCGAGACGATGAAATGCCAGCAACGTCGTCTGCCAAGGCCGATGCCCAATGTCATAGTACAGAGCATGTCAAATCCAAAACACCAAATATCAGTAAAAAAAGGACTCCAAAACCTAAAATAAAATTGTCGGAGGAGAAGCGTAAACTTGCCAATATGCCATTTACCACACGGAGTGGCAAGGAACGGCTGAGGCCCTGGCCTATGTTCATGGCTAGTGGTTCAGCTTCACATGAGGATGGAAGCACTCAGCCTCTCGCTAGAAAAATGAAAAGACTCAAGCTGGCAAAAGCAGCACAGCAAAGAACTGTGCATTCTTCGAAATCCCAAATCCACAAGGAGAGTCCAATTGTGTCGGTTGCGATGCCTGACCTTCCCAACACTGGACGTGAAGAGCATGCGCCTTCCACCATTTGCACGCCCCCTGCAAGTGCTGGAAGGAGCACCCGCAGTCCAGTTCCTGATAGTCAGATTGAAGATGTCAGTGTTGAAGTACACCAGGATGAGGAGGATATGGGTGTTGCTGGCGCTGGGGAGGAAATTGACCAGGAGGATTCTGATGGTGAGGTGGTTTGTTTAAGTCAGGCACCCGGGGAGACACCTGTTGTCCGTGGGAGGAATATGGCCGTTGACATGCCAGGTGAAAATACCAAAAAAATCAGCTCTTCGGTGTGGAGGTATTTCACCAGAAATGCGGACAACAGGTGTCAAGCCGTGTGTTCCCTTTGTCAAGCTGTAATAAGTAGGGGTAAGGACGTTAACCACCTCGGAACATCCTCCCTTATACGTCACCTGCAGCGCATTCATAATAAGTCAGTGACAAGTTCAAAAACTTTGGGTGACAGCGGAAGCAGTCCACTGACCAGTAAATCCCTTCCTCTTGTAACCAAGCTCACGCAAACCACCCCACCAACTCCCTCAGTGTCAATTTCCTCCTTCCCCAGGAATGCCAATAGTCCTGCAGGCCATGTCACTGGCAATTCTGACGAGTCCTCTCCTGCCTGGGATTCCTCCGATGCATCCTTGCGTGTAACGCCTACTGCTGCTGGCGCTGCTGTTGTTGCCGCTGGGAGTCGATGGTCATCCCAGAGGGGAAGTCGTAAGCCCACTTGTACTACTTCCAGTAAGCAATTGACTGTTCAACAGTCCTTTGCGAGGAAGATGAAATATCACAGCAGTCATCCTACTGCAAAGCGGATAACTGAGTCCTTGACAACTACAGTATGTTGGTGTTAGACGTGCGTCCGGTATCCGCCGTTAGTTCACAGGGAACTAGACAATTTATTGAGGCAGTGTGCCCCCGTTACCAAATACCATCTAGGTTCCACTTCTCTAGGCAGGCGATACCGAGAATGTACACGGACGTCAGAAAAAGACTCACCAGTGTCCTAAAAAATGCAGTTGTACCCAATGTCCACTTAACCACGGACATGTGGACAAGTGGAGCAGGGCAGGGTCAGGACTATATGACTGTGACAGCCCACTGGGTAGATGTATGGACTCCCGCCGCAAGAACAGCAGCGGCGGCACCAGTAGCAGCATCTCGCAAACGCCAACTCTTTCCTAGGCAGGCTACGCTTTGTATCACCGCTTTCCAGAATACGCACACAGCTGAAAACCTCTTACGGCAACTGAGGAAGATCATCGCGGAATGGCTTACCCCAATTGGACTCTCCTGTGGATTTGTGGCATCGGACAACGCCAGCAATATTGTGTGTGCATTAAATATGGGCAAATTCCAGCACGTCCCATGTTTTGCACATACCTTGAATTTGGTGGTGCAGAATTTTTTAAAAAACGACAGGGGCGTGCAAGAGATGCTGTCGGTGGCCAGAAAAATTGCGGGACACTTTCGGCGTACAGGCACCACGTACAGAAGACTGGAGCACCACCAAAAACTACTGAACCTGCCCTGCCATCATCTGAAGCAAGAAGTGGTAACGAGGTGGAATTCAACCCTCTATATGCTTCAGAGGTTGGAGGAGCAGCAAAAGGCCATTCAAGCCTATACAATTGAGCACGATATAGTAGGTGGAATGCACCTGTCTCAAGTGCAGTGGAGAATGATTTCAACGTTGTGCAAGGTTCTGATGCCCTTTGAACTTGCCACACGTGAAGTCAGTTCAGACACTGCCAGCCTGAGTCAGGTCATTCCCCTCATCAGGCTTTTGCAGAAGAAGCTGGAGGCATTGAAGAAGGAGCTAAAAGGGAGCGATTCCGCTAGGCATGTGGGACTTGTGGATGCAGCCCTTAATTCGCTTAACAAGGATTCACGGGTGGTCAATCTGTTGAAATCAGAGCACTACATTTTGGCCACCGTGCTCGATCCTAGATTTAAAGCCTACCTTGGATCTCTCTTTCCGGCAGACACAGGTCTGCTGGGGTTGAAAGACCTGCTGGTGACAAAATTGTCAAGTCAAGCGGAACGCGACCTGTCAACATCTCCTCCTTCACATTCTCCCGCAACTGGGGGTGCGAGGAAAAGGCTCAGAATTCCGAGCCCACCCGCTGGCGGTGATGCAGGGCAGTCTGGAGCGACTGCTGATGCTGACATCTGGTCCGGACTGAAGGACCTGACAACGATTACGGACATGTCGTCTACTGTCACTGCATATGATTCTCTCAACATTGATAGAATGGTGGAGGATTATATGAGTGACCGCATCCAAGTAGGCACGTCACACAGTCCGTACTTATACTGGCAGGAAAAAGAGGCAATTTGGAGGCCCTTGCACAAACTGGCTTTATTCTACCTAAGTTGCCCTCCCACAAGTGTGTACTCCGAAAGAGTGTTTAGTGCCGCCGCTCACCTTGTCAGCAATCGGCGTACGAGGTTACATCCAGAAAATGTGGAGAAGATGATGTTCATTAAAATGAATTATAATCAATTCCTCCACGGAGACATTGACCAGCAGCAATTGCCTCCACAAAGTACACAGGGAGCTGAGATGGTGGATTCCAGTGGGGACGAATTGATAATCTGTGAGGAGGGGGATGTACACGGTGATATATCGGAGGGTGAAGATGAGGTGGACATCTTGCCTCTGTAGAGCCAGTTTGTGCAAGGAGAGATTAATTGCTTCTTTTTTGGGGGGGGTCCAAACCAACCCGTCATATCAGTCACAGTCGTGTGGCAGACCCTGTCACTGAAATGATGGGTTGGTTAAAGTGTGCATGTCCTGTTTTGTTTATACAACATAAGGGTGGGTGGGAGGGCCCAAGGACAATTCCATCTTGCACCTTTTTTCTTTTCTTTTTCTTTGCATCATGTGCTGATTGGGGAGGGTTTTTTGGAAGGGACATCCTGCGTGACACTGCAGTGCCACTCCTAGATGGGCCCGGTGTTTGTGTCGGCCACTAGGGTCGCTAATCTTACTCACACAGTCAGCTACCTCATTGCGCCTCTTTTTTTCTTTGCGTCATGTGCTGTTTGGGGAGGGTTTTTTGGAAGGGACATCCTGCGTGACACTGCAGTGCCACTCCTAGATGGGCCCGGTGTTTGTGTCGGCCACTAGGGTCGCTAATCTTACTCACACAGCTACCTCATTGCGCCTCTTTTTTTCTTTGCGTCATGTGCTGTTTGGGGAGGGTTTTTTGGAAGGGACATCCTGCGTGACACTGCAGTGCCACTCCTAGATGGGCCCGGTGTTTGTGTCGGCCACTAGGGTCGCTAATCTTGCTCACACAGCTACCTCATTGCGCCTCTTTTTTTCTTTGCGTCATGTGCTGTTTGGGGAGGGTTTTTTGGAAGGGACATCCTGCGTGACACTGCAGTGCCACTCCTAGATGGGCCCGGTGTTTGTGTCGGCCGCTAGGGTCGCTTATCTTACTCACACAGCGACCTCGGTGCAAATTTTAGGACTAAAAATAATATTGTGAGGTGTGAGGTATTCAGAATAGACTGAAAATGAGTGTAAATTATGGTTTTTGAGGTTAATAATACTTTGGGATCAAAATGACCCCCAAATTCTATGATTTAAGCTGTTTTTTAGTGTTTTTTGAAAAAAACACCCGAATCCAAAACACACCCGAATCCGACAAAAAAAATTCGGTGAGGTTTTGCCAAAACGCGTTCGAACCCAAAACACGGCCGCGGAACCGAACCCAAAACCAAAACACAAAACCCGAAAAATTTCAGGCGCTCATCTCTAGGGAATACCTGAAAAATTGGGAGTCTCCCGCATAGTTGAGGTAATTATGACCTCGACTCCCCCTGTGTTACATACATAATGTTCTCCTCAGCTCCCCATGTGTTACATAGTTGAGGTAATTATGACCTCGACTCCCCCTGTGTTACATACATTAATGTGCTCTTCTGCTCCCCATGTGTTACATAAATTGCTGCCCCTTCAGCTGCTCTTCTGTTACCCACCTTGCTCTCCACCTTGGCTTCCCTGTCTTTCTGTGTTGCATACAATATCATTCCTTCGGCAGTACAGCACCACCTTTCTCCCAATGCTGAACAGATTTGTCAGAGGAGGTTGGAGGAGGCAAATCAAGGGGCAGGTCGGGGCAAACTGAGGCGGGAGGAGGTGGGGTGAGGGGCAGGAGGGAGCTGGGCCAAAAGCTGACAGAGGCTTGCTGAGGGGTGGGATGAGGTCTGAGGCAGAGCAGCAGAGAGGAACCTGATTTCCAGACACCACCTGTTCAAGGGACTGAGTATGTTCTGGACTTTAAACAGCACTAATGATTTCCAGATTGTCCAGAGGAATCCCGGATGGGTGGTAACTATGTGGTCTATTCATGAAGCAGTGAAAAGTGTGGAGAAGTGAGCCAGTGGAGAAGTTGCCCATGGCAACCAATCAGCTGCTCTTAGGGGTAATTCAGACCTGAGCGCTCACTATAATTTTTTGCAGTGATCAGGTCAGAACTGCGCATGCATATGCATCGCAATGCGCATGCACGTCACACGGGTACAAAGCGGATCATTGCTGTGCTATGGGTTTTATGAAGAATCCATTCGCACAGCCGATCACAAGGAGATTGACAGGAAGAGGGCGTTTGTGGGTGGCAACTGACCATTTTCAGGGAGTGGTTGGAAAAACGCAGGCGTGTCCAAGTGTTTGCAGGGCGGGTGTCTGACGTCAATTCCGGCCCCGGACAGGCTGAAGTGATCGCAGCGGCTAAGTAAGTCCTGGGCTACTCAGAAACTGCACAAGATCTTTTTGTACCGCTCAGCTGCACATGCAATCGCACACTTGCACAGCTAGATGGTTCCCACTTACATATTCACAGATATAGGGGTCCAGGGGTTAAAGTGGTGGGGAACGAGGTGGAACTGAGTTCCACCACCTGTAACTGTAGGTGGAATTAGTTCCACCACCTCTACAGCCTTGCATATTAATTCCAATAGAAAATTCCTTTCCTGGCACTGCGTATGCCATGTCATGCCATTACTGCCACTGAAGTGGAGGGCTACTAAAAGGAGCAGGCTCTTTGCATGCTGAAGACAAGGTGAGAGGGGGCTGGAGGGACACAGAGAGGAAGAGGAAGCTGCTGTAGGAATACATGGCATGGAGCTGCTGGGGTGACAGAGGCAGAGATGTGTATAAGGACACTACTGTTGGCAGTGTAAGGAGCACTTCTGTGGGCATTATGAGTACAAGTTGCACTTTTATTGGCATTATGTGTTAGGGTCACTACTATTGTGAACTTTATGTGCATAAGCGGCACTAATACTGTGGGCATTATTTGTAAGAGGCACTACTACTGTGGGAATGGTGTATAAGGGGCACTACTGTGGGCATTGTGTATAATGGGCACTACTGTGTGGCATAGCGTGTATAAGTGGTACCACTATGCAGCATAATGTGAATAAAGGGCAGTACCGAGTGACGTAACTTGAATAAGGGTCATTACTGCATGCTGTAATGTGAATAAGGGGCACTACATGCAGTGTAATGGGTATAAGATTGTGCTACTGTGTGGCGTAATTTGAATTGGGGTACTATTTCGTGACCACGTCCCTTTCTTGTGAGACACAGTCCCTTTATAAAGTATGGGAGGTAGGGCACAAATTTTTTGTTTGCAGGGGGTTGCCAAAAACCCTAGCACTGGCTCCGACTAAAGGGGGGAAGGTTGGGGCCAGGGTTAGCCAAAGAATGAGTTCCACCACCTCTCCAGGACCACTTTAAGCTCTGTGGGGGTCTATTTACCAAGCTTTGGATGGCGATAAAGTGGATGGAGATAAAGTACCAGCCAATGGAGATAAAGTATATTGAACCTATAGTTCTATTCAGGAATCATCATTAAACAACAAAACTGACATTTCATTCTAATGCAGATGCATTGACAAATATATATGGGCGTATTCAATTAGCCATGGGGTTTGCCCTGCCTCTAATTGTTACGCAAAGTGAATCCAATTAGTTCCATGAGCTACAGGGTAAAGACTGTATAAAAAAGATAAAACGGGTTTGCGTGTGGTAAAAAACACCCCATTGATTCCGCAGTTTCTGCTTCTGAATCCCAATTCAGGCACCGAATGATAAATGATCCAATGATAAAGCTACACTGCTTGGGCTATTTACATATTGTAGGTCTCAGCGCATACCTCCAGAAAAATGGCTGTCACTTGTATGGCTCATTTCATTAACCACTTAACTGACTAATATTTTTTCCATAACCACTCACAAATTGTAATTTTTTTTAATGATTGAATTAGTTTAAGAACATATATTTAAAACTTCTCTCTCTCTCTCTCTCTCTCTCTCTCTCTCTCTCTCTCTCTCTCTCTCTCTCCTCTCTCTCTCTATATATATATATATATATATATATATATACACTGCTCAAAAAAATAAAGGGAACACTAAAATAACACATCCTAGATCTGAATGAATGAAATATTCTTATTAAATACTTTGTTCTTTACATAGTTGAATGTGCTGACAACAAAATCACACAAAAATTATCAATGGAAATCAAATTTATTAACCCATGAAGCTCTGGATTTGGAGTCACTCAAAATTAAAGTGGAAAAACACACTACAGGCTGTTCCAACTTTGATGTAATGTCCTTAAAACAAGTCAAAATGAGGCTCAGTAGTGTGTGTGGCCTCCACGTGCCTGTATGACCTCCCTACTCCTACTACTCCCTACTCCCTACTACTACTCCTGGGCATGCTCATGATGAGGTGGCGGATGGTCTCCTGAGGGATCTCCTCCCAGACCTGGACTAAAGCATCCGTCAACTCCTGGACAGTCTGTGGTGCAACGTGGCATTGGTGGATGGAGCGAGACATGATGTCCCAGATGTGCTCAATTGGATTCAGGTCTGGGGAACGGGCGGGCCAGTCCATAGCATCAATGCCTTTGTCTTGCAGGAGCTGTTGACACACTCCAGCCACATGAGGTCTAGCATTGTCTTTCATTAAGAGGAACCCAGGGCCAACTGCACCAGCATATGGTCTCACAAGGGGTCTGAGGATCTCATATCAGTAATTTATGGTAGTCAGGCTACCTCTGGCGAGCACATGGAGGGCTGTGCGGCCCCGCAAAGAAATGCCACCCCACACCATTACTGACCCACTGCCAAACCGGTCATGCTGGAGGATGTTGCAGGCAGCAGAACGTTCTCCTTGGCGTCTCCAGACTCTGTCACGTCTGTCACATGTGCTCAGTGAGAACCTGCTTTCATCTGTGAAGAGCACAGGGCGTCAGTGGTGAATTTGCCAATCTTGGTGTTAACTGGCAAATGCCAAACGTCCTGCACGGTGTTGGGCTGTAAGCACAACCCCCACCTGTGGGCGTCGGGCCCTCATACCACCCTCATGGAGTCTGTTTCTGATCGTTTGAATAGACACATGCACATTTGTGGCTTGCTGGAGGTCATTTTGCAGGGCTCTGGCAGTGCTCCTCCTGTTCCTCCTTGCACAAAGTCGGAGGTAGCGGTCCTGCTGCTCAGTTGTTGCCCTCCTACGGCCTCCTCCACGTCTCCTGATGTACTGGCCTGTCTCCTGGTAGCGCCTCCATGCTCTGGACACTACGCTGACAGACACAGCAAACCTTCTTGCCACAGCTCGCATTGATGTGCCATCCTGGATGAGCTGCACTACCTGAGCCACTTGTATGGGTTGTAGGGAGGTCATACAGGCACGTGGAGGCCACACACACTACTGAGCCTCATTTTGACTTGTTTTAAGGACATTACATCAAAGTTGGATCAGCCTGTAGTGTGTTTTTCCACTTTAATTTTGAGGGTGACTCCAAATCCAGACCTCCATGGGTTAATAAATCTGATTTCCATTGATAATTTTTGTGTGATTTTGTTGTCAGCACATTCAACTATGTAAAGAACAAAGTATTTAATAAGAATATTTCATTCATTCAGATCTAGGATGTGTTATTTTAGTGTTCCCTTTATTTTTTTGAGCAGTGTATATATATATATATATATATATATATATATACACATATATATACTGTACATATTAAAAAAATTGACACTCTGCCGATTATCAAAACATTCACAGCATTGCTGCTTTGCATTTTCCAGGGTGGGGGATGCCACTGGGCTGCCCGATCAGCAATTTTCAGCTGCACAACAGCAATTGGGGGAGGGTACTAAAATGCAATGGGGCCTGGAGGTCATTCTGAAATTGGTGGCTGCTGGAAGATCATTGTGTACAATCTGCCCAGTGGATGTTTATGGCAATGAAAGCCCATCCTGGCATGGTCGCAGGGAAGTAGTTAATACGTACAGTAAGGTGGAAGTTAATTCACTTAAAGCTGATGTTATACCAAAATTGTACTAATATACCACACAGGGCCGGATTGGTCATAGGCCTCACAGTGAAAATTTTCAGCTGATGTGCATGTGGGGCATGTTTTGTTTGTTGACATGTGAGGGGTGGTGCTGCCGCCATGGTTACCTATGGTGCTGCCCATGTGAGGCCACTTCTACAAATTGTTCCAAGGCCTCTTTCAGTTCCCAATCTGTCCCTGCGCTACATAAATGCTAATAAATAAATGAATATATAGATGTTACAGCCAAGAATTATAAAACCTCTTGGTGTCACTGGGACTTTCAAACAGCAGTAGAAAATTAAAAAAAATTGTAATATTAAAAGCTATATTATAAATGTAATTTTTTTCTCCCCTGTGGTGGCCAATTTGTTTTATTGCTTTCTGTGGGGTCCAATGTGTGTGTTTTTTTCCTGTGGGGGCCAATGTGTTTTATGTTTTTCTTGTGCAGTGTTTTTCGTCTGCGCTTGTGATCTTAGTTGCACCGCGCACCACAATGTTGTTCGCACAGAGTTGCAGTACAAAGTCAGACACAGGCACCAAGAAGTGTATTAGAAATGTGTTGGGCATTCTTGTGTGGTACAGGGGATTGGTTAATCACACACAGATGTAACGTAGTGTGGGCATGTCACTGAAAGTGTTTGCATATAGAGACATTCAATTGCTGACACTGGAGGTCATACTCAGATGGATAATCTGCACCTAGCAGAGGGCTGGTGAACGTTTCAATGGTGCGACCGATGGTGGCGTCTAAAAATCACAAAGCATGATTGCAGCATCTGCAGACACTGAAAGTGGGCACCTCAGTCCTTGCATATTTGAATGCACTGATGTACACCAGAGAAGGGCATTGTAGCGTCATTATCATACCGCTGCTTCCATAAATTTCCCGGGCTGGTTTTCCATCTCAATCCGCCCATGATGCCACATCTAGGTACTATACTGATAAAGGCAGATTTATACAGTATATCCCTTCAATTATTTTGCTGTCATTGTGGGAGTGTGTTAAATCTGGTGATCTATGCTCTCGCACTTTCGCACTCCTAATTGCATACCACCCAACTGTCCTATTTTTAGTGGGACAGCATGTACACGGCATCTATTCACCGGGAGAGAGGTGCGCTGGGCATGACCCCAAAGTGACATCAATGGGGGTGTGGCTTGCAGTCACGACCCCTAGCCATAAGGCCACACCCCCTAATTTTGGCCAAACCATTTTGGCGTGCGCAGGTGTTCCTCCGCAGCTAAAGGTGGGAGGTATTCTGATCGGCGTTTAAATTAGCACTGTGCATGCGCCATCAGGAATTCTCCCAGCAGTCCCGGGGGGCATTTTGTTGAGCAAAAACAATTTTATTATTCTTTGTTTGCAATTTGTGAACGATCGCACCAGCCCCGCCCCAGCAGCCATCCCTGCCGCCCCCTGCTGCTCACCCAGTGCCCCACCCTCCCACCCACATCCCAAAACAACATACAGTATTACTTTCCATCAGGTTACATCCTCTTCAAAAAGCTGGTGGTTCTTAAGAGTTGATTACTGCACTGTTGTGTACATACTCTTCTACTCTATTCTGGGTGACTTGCTACTCAAGTTATACCGAAGTTATGTCAGGAACTCCCTAAATGCAGTGGCGGATCTAGACTTAACTTTTAGGGGGGGGCGGTTTAAGAATTATGACTCCTCCCCCTAATCATAGCCCCTCCCACTTAGTAATGCCCTTCCCGTTCGCTTCTAAATTTCCTATTGTTGCCATTACTAATAAAATGTTGCCAGTTAGTGGAGAGAACCCTGCGCACTGGTGATACAGACTGGCGAATCGCCATTCCTTCCATCAGGGGTGGTAGAGGCTAAGACAGTAGGGCAATTTAAACATGCATGGGATAGACATAAGGATATTCTTACAAAGAAATAAGGATCAGACAAGGTTAGATATAAAAAATAATGTAAATAAAAAAAAAAAAGGGGCAGACTAGATGGGCCAAGTGGTTCTTATCTGCCGACAAATTCTGTTTCTACAGCACACAGAATGAGCCAAAATTCACATTATAGCACACTGAATGAGCCGAAATTCACATTATAGCACACTGAATGTGCCGAAATTCACATTATAGCACGCAGAATGAGCCAAAATTCACGTTATAGCACGCAGAATGAGCCGAACTTCACATCATAGCACACTGAATGAGCCGAAATTCACATTATAGCACACTGACTGGGCTGAAATTCACATTATAGCACGCAGAATGAGCCAAAATTCACATTATAGCACGCAGAATGAGCCAAAATTCACATTATAGCACGCAGAATGAGCCAAAATTCACATTATAGCACGCAGAATGAGCCAAAATTCACATTACAGTACACTGAATGAGCCAAAATAATGCAGGGACACATACACTTTAGTTAGGAGAAGAGGGGGGAGACATGGAACACAGGCACTTTAGCTAGGAGCGGAGGGGGGAGACATGGAACACAGAGGGGGCACACACACACACTTACTTAAAGTTTGGAGGGTAGGAGACATGGCTGGCAGACAGTGACACCTGCTGCAGCTAGCAGCATGAGGAGTCGGATTGGGAACGAGGTGGAGAGCGGGCAGCGCGGCGGGGGACGGGGAGAGAGAGAGAGAGCGTCCTGACGCGCGTACAGGAAGGAGGGGGCGTGGTCAGAACAGAGGCCGCTCAGCCGCTGTATGCGCGTGAGGACGCTCTCTCTCTCTCCCCTTCCCCCGCCGCTCTCCACCTCGATCCCAACACCGCGGCGGGACCCGGCCTCCATCCCGGTGCCGGTATGTGTAGGGGGGGCGTTCGCCCTAATCGCCCCCCCGCTAAATCCGCCACTGCCTAAATGTTGTGCTTTCAAATTGATACAAATGAAATTAAGAGCAGATAAATGAAGTAACTTGTGGTTAAGTGAACTTTCCAACTACTTCTGTCCCATTCACTATGAGTTACTTTTCTGTTGTGCAGTAAATTTACATGTCTGATTATAAAAGCTCTGAGGCTTAGTTGGACTCATGCCAGTTTGTACAACAGAAATAAGCAAATTGGTTCTGTGAAAGCAAACAGCTGCAAACCCACATACAGACACATATACACCTGTCAAAGCCATATCAGTTGCAGGTACCTGAGTACTGGTGCCAAACTGCCAATACACACTCAATGATAATTATGTTCACCAGCGTTAGATAACCAGTTTTGGTTGGCTGATTGGGGACTCACTGCTGAAGTAGATAGGCGCTTTTTCCATTGCTAGTGCATATGTTGTATCTTATTATTTTGTGAATGTATTCTAGTTATTCAAGAGATTCTTTTCATTACATTCAAAACTATTAA
Source organism: Pseudophryne corroboree (assembly GCF_028390025.1). NCBI lineage: Eukaryota > Metazoa > Chordata > Amphibia > Anura > Myobatrachidae > Pseudophryne > Pseudophryne corroboree. The sequence goes on from NC_086445.1 coordinate 726,916,172, forward strand.
CAAATATTCTTCATGGTCTGGCAACAATCGCTCTAAAATCAAACATTGGGAACACCCCCAGAAATCCTGTATTTGCCCCTGCTTCCGAATGCATTGGTTGGGCATCCAGTTTGAGGTATCGGAGATCATGCAGCCACAGACTATGAGCCATCTGTACTGCCAGGCCTGGCGCTACCCGCTCAGCGAAGGGATGCAGTGCAGGGAGGCGCTGGGACTGAGAGGCGCACCCCCTGCTCTGCATCCCTTCCCTGCTGCGCCGTCCTGTCCCCCCTTCTGCTGCTGCCAGCTGCTGTGCCTGTCACTGTATGACAGGTAGCAGCGCTGACAGCATGAAAAGCCTCCTCCCCCCCCAATCACCGGTGACAGCGGCTGTGTAGGATCAGAGGAGGGGGCGGAGCTACACGGGATGGAAGGGAGCGGAGCTAAACGGGACGGAAGGGGGCTGAGCTAAACAGACCAGGCTGCTGTAGAGAGAGGGACAGCCAGACTTAGGTAAGTGGAGGGTGAGAGAGAAATGTATGTGTGTGTGTACATGGTGGGGGTGTATGTGTGTATATATGTGTGAATTGTGTGTGAGGTATGTCTGTGTGCGCATGCATTATGGACGCTACTACAGAGGGGCCATTACATGTAAGGACGCTACTACTACTGGCGGGGCCATTACATGTAAGGATGCTACTACTACAGGGGGGAGGGGATTACGTATAATGACGCTACTACTGGGGGGGGGGCATGTAAGTACGCTACTACTACTGGGGGGGCATTACGTATAAGGACGCTACTACTACTGGGGGGGGGGCATTACGTATAAGGACACTACTACTGGGGGGGCCATTAAATGTAAGTACGCTACTACTGCTGGGGGGGGGCATTACGTATAAGGACGCTACTACTGCTGGGGGGGGCATTACGTATAACGATGCTACTACTACTGGGGGGCTATTACATGTAAGTATGCTACTACTGCTGGGGGGGCATTACGTATAAAGACGCTACTACTGCTGGGGGGGGGGGGCATTGCGTATAACGATGCTACTACTACTACTGGGAGGGGGCATTACATATAAAGAAGCTACTACTATTGGTGGGAATTACGTATAAGGATGCTACTACTACTGGGGGCATTACGTATAAGGACGCTACTATTACTGGGGGGGCATTACGTATAAGGAAGCTACTACTACTTGAGGGTATTACGTATAAGGACGCTACTACTACTGGGGGGGCATTACGTATAAGGACACTACTACTACTAGGGGGAATTACTTATAAGGACGCTTCTGCTACTGGGGGTGCGCTATGTATTAGGACACTGCTGCTACTACTACTGGGTGGGCATTACGTATAAGGACGCTTCTACTACTGGGTAGGCATTGGCATTATGTATAAGTACCCTACTACTGGGGTGCATTACATATAAGGACGCTACTACTACGGGTGGGCCATTACATATAAGATGAATAAGATTGTGCTACTGTGTGGCGTAATTTTAAATGGGGGTACTATTGTGTGGCCATGCCCCTTACTTGTGAGACCACATCCCTTTTCCCTGACCCTTTGTTGAATATGGGAGGGCACAAATTTATAGTTTGCAGGGGGGCGCCAAACACCCTAGCAACGGCCCTGTGTACTGCAAAGCTGTCCAGAATGTTTTACATAGCATACCTGGGAAGAAGTGAATACCGTGACCACAATGTCTCCCTAAGTATGTAAAAGTATAAAAATTGCACAATTATGTGAGTAACATAGAAATACAATTTTGCTACATATGACTTATGACTGACTGAGGCCAACTGGTGGCTGGTCATCAGCATGCTATCATGATGATGGGCCTATTTTTATGTGGAGGCCTGGAACTGTAGTCTCATCTGCCCTATTGGTCTCACAAGGCTACTTTTTATATACAACATTGCATATGCACGCAATAGTTCTTTATAAAATATGATCCCTCTGCCTTATCGCAACCCTCCCCAGGGTTTGCCATGCTGCCGATCACTTTTTTTTTTACTGAAATCATTTTGGATAAGGTTAAATACATGTTCTTCACCTAATTCACTCATAAAAAAAACGTAATAATTCCTGAGCCGGGTTTCTTTTTTTTTTTTGGGGGGGGATCGTCAGTTAAGTAGTTAATTAGTAAGTGGCCATTTCATTTCACATGGAAATGCATTATTAGCAAAAGTCTATTTACTGCCCCAACTTGCCTTAATCTGATATCCTTCCCTTATTTGATGATTGCAGAAATTATCAGCAAACAGACTGACAACATAAGAGGCAAATAATTTTCCACTGAGCAAATACACTTAGTAGCAGGATGCCCCAAACATTTTAATCATAGCTATTTATCACTGTAAACTTCACCAGAGTAATGGGAACAGTACCACAAAAGTACCGTGGGTTGCATAGGGAACATCTGCAGTTTAAAGTTTAGTGGGAAGCTTTGGATTCATCAATCAGACAATCACAAGAAGTCTTTGCAGTGTTTCTAAACTAATTATTTCTAGTAGTTTGGTTTTGAAGCCTCAGTTTTTCTCCTCTGACGGGATATTTTACCAGTGATGCCAAACCAAGATGATATACATCATAATTCCAATAGCAGAACAGGGCCAGTCAATGATTCACCCCTAATCACACGAAGTTCCAGACAAGAACTGTACCTGTTTTTCTATGGACAACACCCTTCAGTGTTCCGTGCCTCCTCCACAGCTGTGTCATGTTTGTTGAATTCTATTTTTAGTGACTACTGGAAAACCTGAACTCTAATTCATTCCAGTTTAATATCGTAACTATTGTGAATGAGGAAATATTAAGCAAATGTAATATCACATAATATAATATAATATAATATAATATAATATAATATAATATAGCACTTTTTGGGGTAATTAAAAAACAAATAATAAAAAAACAACAACAGTTCAATGGTTCTTGATAGAGGAGCTATGCACGTTTCCATATGAGTGATCCATTTAATATAACAAGCTCAGAGGTGAATGATGAAAAAGACCAGTGACTCAAAATATATATATGTATTTTTGCTGTTATTGGTTTATCTATTTATGTACCAACTCTTTGGAAAAGGAAGATTAGCTAAAGTAGCAATAAATCTGAATATTACTCAGAACTTAATTCAAATTGTAATAAATTGCCAATAAACAAATTTCATATCCAACAATACAAAAAATGGGTCACACTTGGCCATACCCTGTAACCACACCCAATCAGACTAAACCCCACTCATATTTGACTAAATAGCTAATATTTGTAATATTTCCCAATGGATTACTGACAAATGCACTGATGACTTAAAATATTGGATGGTGAAACTTGAAACCCACGTAACAAATAATGTACTTAAGGTAATACAATGAGCTTAATGGTGAGGTACGTATTTGTGCAAAAACAGTGAGCAAATGTACAAAGGCTCTTGTGAATTTGTGTGATGCCAATTTTGATACATTAATACAATTATTGAACGATTTAAAAATAAATACAAAGATCCAAATTTCCCTCAATGCAGCTGGCATCCAGGGGTTTTCAACTAACTCATACCCTTTCACAAATCCGTGGAAAACCCATGTTTTTGCATGTAAATACGCATCTACCCGGGATTTCTGTATGTGTGAATGCAAACAACCTGGGACATATGGGCCCTACAGACATGGCGATATGCCGCCGAGCTGCCCGACCGCCGATACGGCAGACGGATGACCTGGCGGTGGGGGAGCAGTGACGGGGGGAGTGAAGTTTCTTCACTCCCCGCGTCACCAGGCTCCACAGAAGTGCAGGCAAATATGGACGAGATCATCCATATTGGCCTGCATGCACAGCCGACGGGGCATCATCTCTGTTGCCTCCACACTGCACGATATGAACGTGTTCTCGTTCATTAATGAACGAGATCGTTCATATATTGCAGTCAAATCGCCCAGTGTGTAGGGCCTATAAGTCCCGGTTCCACGACCCTGCTCCTGACCAGGGTCACAGAGCTGAGACCCAGTTTGCTAGACCCTGCAAATTCCCAGGTCACGTGTCTGAAAGTGGCATCAGTGGTATATATATAATTTATAGACACAGGAGGAAGGGCATCCACAACAGCACTTTGTGCTTGAATCAGGCAAGCTGTAGAGAGTATAACAGTGCTGGGTTTTATGAGCCTTTAGGGTGCAAACACTGTATGCAGATCAGAACATAGGATTGGTGAAATATCTATCTATCTATCTATCTATCTATCTATCTATCTATCTATCTATGCGATAAAACGCTGTTAAGGTAGTACACAGGAGATATATTTGTCCTAGATTTATGACCTATATGTTTTAAAACCCCAGTAAAATGTTTGTGATTGCAAAATAGATTTGGTAAGACTTTTTTAGCTTTAGTAAAAGCCATTTAAGGGTACCTAGGGTTATGGATGGACAGTAAAGGTGGGATCCATCCTTTAGACCCATTTCGAGTCTTCAGATCTTCAGATTGAGAAAAGGTTAATTAGTGCTTGCACCTGTAGAGGCTAATAAAGGTTTGTCAGAGTGTTACTCAATGTTTCACTACCTGGGGGAACAGGCAGCAGCCCAGTAGAGAGACACCATGATTACTGGCTGTGGGTTTTGTGCTTATGCTTATATTTTGGTGATAGGGACATTAGGCTCATCACTAGGTCCTACCATTCAGAAAGGGAACCATTCTATATAGTTAGAAGCCTAGATGGACTAGGATTTATTTTTGTTTTCTGTACTGCACAATAGAACTAGCTAAGGCTAGATTGCACAAAAGCCCTGGACTGGCGTGCTGTTTCCCGGCTGCTATGTGTTTGCGAAGTGCCCATCTACCCCAGAAGAGGGCACCCCTATCTATATCTACTCACAATTGGTGGAAGCTAATGCGAGCAACACACTAAAATTGCAGCCATAAGAAAAAAGAAGTTTAAATGTAAAGTGACTGGCACCAATTTGTTGTTGTGGACATCAACTTATATACTGTGAAATCCATGGTGTTGTCATCGCCGTTGCAGTCTGTACTGACTTCAGCAGTCTTCCAGACTGACTCACTCTCCAGCTCTTAGGTGTGCTCATACCTGCCTTTTCTTCCTTGTGTGGGTAGATACCTCCTAACTCACACAGAATCCAAGTGCAATTTACCTTCATACTGCCACAATATAGCACTGATGAAAATTTTGGTAAAAAATTTGAAATATTAAACTAGTAAGAGGAGTGGGAACCTCTACTATATGTTTCTATGTACTGGGGATGCTGTCTGCTACAAGTGTTTGTTTGATATGCATACTGTACAGTATATATATTATACACTCACAGTATGGGTGTGGTACCCTGGAAAATGATGGTCCTCATAGATTGGACAAGGTAGTCTGGGAGCAAAGAAGCCTTGTGAGGAGAAGAATAAGGAGGGGTTGAGGAGAAGTGTTGAAAGGTGCTGGACGGGTGTGGTATTGAAGGTCGACCACACTTAGGTCGACCAGTGTCTAGGTCGACCACTATTGGTCAACAGTAACTAGGCCGACAGAGTATCTAGGTCGACAGGTCAAAAGGTCGACATGAGTTTTTTTTATCTTTTTTGGTGTCGTTTTCGTCATAAAGTGACCGGGAACCCCAATTAGTGCACCACGTCCCCTCGCATGGCTCGCGCGGGTAAGGTGCCTCGCTGCGCTCGCACAGGTCACCATTCCCAATCGTAGTCCATGCGGATCGTAAAGTATGAAAAAGTTCAAAAAAAGGAAAAAATGTGAAAAACTCATGTCGACCTTTTAACCCGTCGACCTAGAACATGTCGACCTAGAGACCCTGTCGACCTAGTTACTATCAGCCAATAGTGATCAACCTAGACAATGTCAACCTAAGTCTTGCCGACCTAGAGACCTGATACCGTGCTGGACACACTGAGCGAGGAGCAGAGCGAGAGATGACTAATGGTTGCAAACCGCATTGTCACGCTGGATGGTGAGAGCAGCGCTGCAGAGCAGAAGCAGCAGGGGTGCAACTGGGAAGCAGAGAGCCGGGTGAGCGAGTGTAAGACAGCGCCAGGTCTAGTAAAAGGCGCGGACACCGCGGCCGTCTTGTGCAGGGAGGAACCCCTGAAACAGGTCCAGGTCATGAACACCTCTAACGCAGGGTCCTGAGTGATTACACTGAGACTGATATTGACCAGAACCACGAGCAAATAAAACTCCCAGCCCCAATATCCAGCTTGTCACATGCTATGCAGTATATAGGGCACGGACAGCATAGCGCCACAGTTTACCAGCAGTAGAGTGCCTGGTTTGGCCCAGGTACTTATCAGGGGGTGTGGCCTAATCACAAGCTGCATGGCCATGCACTCTTAGAAAAAAATACACTTAGTATTCCGTACATTAATTGCCTCCCTGGCCACAGTGCAACCCAGCACACAGAAGCATTTACTGGGCTGTGAAGAGGAGCTGCAGCTGCTTCTGCCAGGTAAGGGGGTGGGGAACCTGTCCCCCCACTGGGCCCCTCCATCAGACCTGGGCCCAGGTAATTACCTTCCTCCCCTCTCGGCGCCACTGTTTACCAGTTGGACCTTGTTGTTAAATAGCAAAGGAAAATACCTCATATTTAAAGCACTGTTGGGAAATAAGAGACTTAGGGGGACATTTATTAAGCAGTGATAAGAACGGAGAAGTGAGCCAGTGGAGAAGTTACCCATGGAAACCAATCAGCACTGAAGTAACATCTATAATTTGCATACTATAAAATGATACAGAGCTTCTGATTGGTTGATGGGGCAACTTCTACACTGGCTCACTTCTCCGCTCTTTCACTGCTTAGTAAATGTCCCCCTGAGGCCCAAATGTATTAAGCTTTAAGAAGAGATAAAGTGGAGACGGATAAAGAGAGATACATGTCCAATCAGCTGCTAACTGTCATTTTTCAAACACAGCCTGTGACATGGCAGATAGTAGCTGATTGGCTGGTACTTTATCTCTCTTTATCCATCTCCACTTAATCTCTTTTTAAGGCTTAATACATTTGGGCCTAAGTTATTTATGCAAGTGGAAGCGAGTTACTTTATGAGAAAAAGACTGAGTTATTTTTTGCAAGTGAAAGTGAGTTACTTTATTTGGAGACAGAGGGGTATATTTACTGAAATTCGTAATTTCCCGACTGAGGTTAAAGTTCAATCACGAATGACATCGAAAGTGTAAAGTTGCATCTTTTTGAATTTATTACGACTAATTTACTAAGCTGTCGTATTCTGCATTTTCGTATTTACCGATGTCGATGTCATTCGTTTTTTTTTGCAGTGTTTTACGTGAGTGACTTGTAAAACACTGCCGACTTTAATACAATGAATCTCGGCCGGATCTGAGAGATCCGTGCTGGGCTTCATTGTGCACCTTTATTAAAATAGAAATCAGTGTTAAAATAAAAAATAAAAATTGCGTGGGGTCCCCCCTCCTAAGCAAAACCAGCCTCGGGCTCTTTGAGCCGGTCCTGGTTGAAAAAATATGGGAAAAAAAATGTCAGGGGTTCCCCCATATTTAAACAACCAGCACCGGGCTCTGCGCCTGGTCCTGGTTCCAAAAATACGGGGGACAAACAGCTTAGGTGTCCCCCGTATTTCTGAAACCAGCACCGGGCTCCACTAGCACATAATGCCACAGCCGGGGGACACTTTTATCTAGGTCCCTGCGGCCCTGGCATTACATAACCAACTAGTCACCCCTGGCCGGGGTACCCTGGAGGAGTGGGCACCCCTTCAATCAAGGGGACCCCCTCCTCCAGCCACCCAAGGGCCAGGGGTGAAGCCCGAGGCTGTCCCCCCCATCCAAGGGCTGCGGATGGGAGGCTGATAGCCTTTTTGTCAAAAAATGAATATTGTTTTTAGTAGCAGTACTAAAAGTCCCAGCAAGCCTCCCCCGCAAGCTGGTACTTGGAGAACCACAAGTACCAGCATGCGGTGGAAAACCGGGCCCGCTGGTACCTGTAGTACTACTACTAAAAAAATACCCCAATAAAAACAGAAGACACACACCTTGAAAGTAAAAGTTTAATACATACATCCACACCTCCATATACACATACTTACCTATGTTCACACGAGGGTCGGTCCTCTACTCCATGTAGAATCCATTGGGTACCTGTTGAAAAAATTATACTCACAAAATCCAGTGTAGATGGCTCCTCTTTTCTATTTGTAATCCTGGTACTATGCAAAATAACAAAACGGACACCCGACCTCGCACTGAAAGGGGCCCCATGTTTTCACATGGGACCCCTTTCCCCGAATGCCTGGAACCCCCCCTGACTTTTGTCTAAGAGGGTTCCATCAGCCAATCAGGGAGCGCCACATTGTGGCACCCTCCTGATTGGCTGTGTGCTCCTGTAGTGTATGACAGGCAGCACCCGGCAGTGTTTACAATGGAGCGCCTATGCGCTCCATTGTAACCAATGGTGGGAACTTTGTGGTTAGCGGTGAGGTTACTTTCGGTCGACCGCTAACCACAAAGTTCCCACCATTGGTTACAATGGAGCGCATAGGCGCTACATTGTAACACTGCCGGGTATTCTGACTGCCGGGAACCCGACAGCTGAGATCCTAAAGGCCCATACACATTTGGCGATAAAATGAGTGACGCCGCTCATTTTCCCCCTCTCTGAGTGACGTTGGTCATTTTATCAGCAAGTGTGTATGCCACCAGCGACGACCAATGCGCGGCCCCACGGGTCGGCAACAATCGTCGCTGTCGCCAGTGCATGCATGTAGGATCTGGACTGTCATCCAGGACCTGCATGCACGGCCGGCGGAGGCGTGACGTCACTGAGCGATATCAGCAGTCATAACGCTCAGTGTGTACAGGCGGCCGCCGACTGGCCGGCCCGGGTGGGGAAACATTAGACGACGTCGCTCATAGAGCGAAATCGTCTAATGTGTACGGACCTTAACTGTTTCCCCTACAGGGGATTGTTAATGCACCATAAATATGTTGTCATTTTATTGTGGAAAATGCTATATGGTATAATCTGTGACACTTGAAAAACTGGATCGTGGACGGATGTTGTGGAGAAAAAGAACCGGTTCAATTAACTTTTTTCCTCTTTCATGTATTGATAGTTAAAGTGTTTTGGTCTACTACCACAAGAGTTTAAGGATGGAAGCAATCTCTAAGGTAATAATCTGCAAATGAGAATTGGTAATAAATGGGAGGCTTAGGTGGAGGCATTGAAAAAATATGATTGATTATTCCTTTGGCAGTGATTTAAGTAGCCAGACACTACTTATTCGCCTTATCCAAATCTGCAGCTGGTTACACTAAGACAGGCTTTTTCAACCAGTGTGCCGCGACCAGTTGCAAGGTGTGCCGCGGAGCCAGAGCAGCTTCCTGCACCTTCAGAGTGAACTGTTGGCCCGGGCTCTTCTTAGAGGATCAGTCGTGCTCCGGCTGTGACGTATGCCTTGAAGACGCGGCGGTGTGATATCATAGGTCATGGCCGCCACTTCTTACCACCAAGCCAGCCCACCCGCCTGCACACACACATCTTCCAGTTCCCGCATGCATACACAGCTTTCCTTGCCCACTCACATCCACACCTGCCTGACCGCCCGCTGCTCAGTATTCGCAGAACTCCACTATGAACAACCCCCGCCACTGAGGGATAGGAAGGAGGACAGCTGACCGATAGGGGCTAATATTTGCTATGTTTTTTTTCTCCTGAGGGGAACAATAGGATTTATGTGGGGAGAATATGGATTTATGGGGGGAACAATGTGAATAATTCATGTGGGGAGCAATAGGATTTATGTAGGGAGCAATATGATTTATGTGGGGAGCAATGTGATTGTGTTTTCTGTGTAGGCCAATGTGTGTGGATTTTTTTTTACTATGAGGGCCTATGTGTGTTTTTTGTTTTTTTCTGTGGGGAACTGATGGTGTGCCTTGGCAATTTTTAAATATTGTTCGGTGTGCCGCGAGTAAAAAAAGGTTGAAAATCACTGCACTAAGAAGACCATTTCCATCCAGCAATATACAATAGCTAGAGAGCGGTAGGACCAATCAGAAGCGGCAAACTTCATGATTGTGACTTCTGACTGGTTCAACCTCTCACATCCTGCATATGTAGCGTCACACTGCGGTTGGGAAGAGAGCACCTGGGAGGGCGGGGGTAGGGAGGCTTTGAGCAGCCCCTGCATAATGCCCCTTTCACACTGCAAAAATAACCCGGTATCGACCCGGCATATTTCCGGGTCGACACGGGTCGGCCTGCAGTGTGAAAGGGGCATAGCCAAAATCGCGGGTCGCCTGGCCCGGCAATTCAACCCAGGAATAAAGCAATATTATACCCGGGTTGAATACCGGGTCAGTGGCTGCGTAAACGGGCTCCTGGGTCGATGCGTCCCGGGACCCGTTTACTATAGCAGGGAGAAGTGGTGCGGAGATGATCTCATCTCCCAGCGCCGCCTCCACCTCCGCCCCCCCGCTGCTATGGCAACCAGCCCCGCATATTGCCGGGTCGGGGAAGCCTGCAGCAGCTGCCAATGCCGGATCCCACTCGGGAAGGACCCATTTCCAATTTCCGGGTGGGATTCGGCATTGGCAGTCTGAAAGGGGCATTAGTAATGCACAGTAGTACAGCCTAAATATTGAGTCCAGCACTTGGAGACAAATGAGCTGCCTTGTAAATGTTAGAGTGGTTAAAATTAAACTACACACAAAAATATTTTGATATGTTGATAATTTTCTTTTTTCAATATTTAGAAAACTCTAAGTAAGATGTTTATATATTCAGGAAGTCACATGATATGTGAGAACAGTTTTCCATTGCAATTCATAATTCTAAAATTGTATAACAGATCCACTGCCATCAAAACACATACTGTACATGTAAATAGAATATGAAAATGGATCAATGCAATATTGGCTAATGGAAATTCAAATCACCCAAGATCATTTCAATTAAAAGAAATGCCAGAATGCCAAACATTTTTTTTCCCTGTTAATAAGGCAGTGTGCTATAGCTTAATTCCTAGTAATATAAAACTACAGAGTGATAAAATTACGTAATGATGTTGGCACGTAATTGTGTAGAGGTGTCGGTGTTCCACAATGGACATAGTAGTGGCTGGCGCTAGGACCAACTGTGGGATCCCAGCACCAGAAATGCAGCGACGGAAGGTCGGAAGTGTGCCCCAGCGGGACACATCAGCGGCTGGTGCTGGGTCAATGTGTTTGCTCCCAGTGCCAGTCATAAAGCAGCAATTGTGGTGGGTTGGACTTGGCACTGGCTGCTAATTGATTGTAGTTCGCTGCCTGGCAGCCTTGAAGAGGCAGCAGCAGCGGGTGAGACATATCTTTTTTGTATTATTCTAATTATTTTTATAGTGAAAACTATAGTGAAGTAAAAAGTCTATGACAAATGAGGCATTGCCTCCCCTGACTACCTTTTCCGCACATCTCTGATCAAAATGCAGCAAATTTCCAGGCGTTTATACTGCTGCACCTGTGCATAATGCCCACATTAACCCTTTGGCTCATAAATTGTGTGTAAATCTGGCTCTGGTACTAGCCAGCACCTCCAATGCCATTTACCTCACCGTACATCCCTGGGCAGCAGCCTTTTGAATTTGGAGATGTCCACGAGCCAGTCACAGTTCATGGACTGGCAGCTGTTCAGAAGCGTCCCCGCCAAGCCAGTTGTGGCCCACTGCATCAAAGCTCCGCCCACTGACAGTATCTAATATTAGGCACTGCAAAGCAGGAGAGCTCAGTTCGGTTGCTGAGTGATATGAGAGAAGATCTCCCATTGAAGAAAAGATGCAAAAACAGCCAGCCCAAGAAGAAGTCCCAGCAGCAGGCTGAAACTGAGCGGCAGTGGCATAGGGAAGAATAGAAGAGGTGTTGCCACTGTCCATGGTCAGCGGCAGAAGAAAGAAGCTAAGGTCTGCATTGTGCTGCAGTAAAGGAAAGCAAAGAGCTATAAATAAAGATCCCCACTGCAGCCTCTTCCTCCGAAACCAGTAGCAGCCTTGTCCACCACTAGAACTTAACCACACCGTGACCCTATACCACCAGGTGTCATGCACTTTGCCTGTGTGCCAGTCCTTCTGCCCCACTGGTTAGGCAGAATGAAAGCCTGAATCAGTGGCGCCACAACGTGGGTGCGGGTGGTGCGGGCCGCACCCGGGTGTTACCCTCTGAGGGGTGACACCAAAGTGCCGGCTCCTGTCACAGCGCAGATGCCAGCACTGCAGATTCAGCAGTGTCCGGGTGAAGGCCGTATCCCCCGACCCACAATGTGCTGAAAACGGGGGGGGGGGGGGGGGGGGGGGGGGGGATGCGAAGCCACGCCCCCTTCTGCGAAACCACGCCCCCTTTCACCCGCGACCGCACCGGGTGTTATAACAGTAAGTGACGCCTCTGGCCTGAATCCCTCCTTGCAAGAGACGCTGGGCATTAGGCCCAGGTCACTGAGTGTTAGATGGGCAGGCATTAGGCCCAGGTCACTGAGTGTTAGATGGGCAGGCATTAGGCCCAGGTCACTGAGTGTTAGATGGGCAGGCATTAGGCCCAGGTCACTGAGTGTTAGATGGGCAGGCATTAGGCCCAGGTCACTGAGTGTTAGATGGGCAGGCATTAGGCCCAGGTCACTGAGTGTTAGATGGGCAGGCATTAGGCCTGAACACCTTTGGAGTTATCTAAGCATTAGGCCCAGGTTTAATTGTGATAATAGCTAGGTGCCTTGCCCATGCCCTCATAAAGTGGGCCTTGGAATTAGGCCTAATCTAGTGCCCAGGCTCATTTGTGAGCCTGGGCACTATGCTCAGGACAGAGGATAGCTCCCGGGGTATTTAACAAGGTGTCCCTTATGTTAGGCATTAGGGCTGTGGTCATTGACAACCTATATAGGATTTGGAGGGTTGTCTGGCACACACAGATCAGTTTTCTGATGGTTACTTGCTGTTAGGCCCCCTGTTCTGTAAAGTATCATAAAGCTCTAGTAGTGGAATGGAGCTGGCCAGCTCTGTGCAATTGGGGAATTAAAGATACAGCACTGTAGTTTATTCTTATTATTGTTATTTCTGTATTGTATCCATGCAGGGCAAATTTATTAGCATTCATGGTAGAGTAGATTACAGGTTGTGTTGCACTACACTCTTATCATATGTTAGTTCAATAAATTGAGGTCCTTGTCTGCTATTGTTGTGGTAGGGAGCATACGGTAGCTTGTGACACACTTTAAGTTAGGATTAAGCCCTGAACATTTGTCTTGTTGTCTACTTACAAGGATCTGTGAAGAAACAAGTGGACGAAGCTCAAGAATAGCCACGACAAGAACCTCTGTGTTTGTGCTGTCACTTTCTGCCTTACTTTCTACTGGGTGGACAGTGGGCCTTTCACTCTGGTGCAAGAAAAAATATTCAAAATGGGCGCTAGTAACCAATAATTACAGGTTATGCAACATAGACAATTACAGCTGCCCCCACAATGTGGAACTCGGAATCCACAAAAAATGTATGACCTAATAGTAATCAAGAAAATGGAAGTGCTTGTAAAAACGGCTACTGGTTTGAATGCAGATATACAATATTTATTGAACATTATAGCAATAATAGGCAATTGTAATCGAGGTAGAATGATACTTATGCATTGTCCTTCCTCCTAAAACCTTTCATGTCCATCTGCAGCTTGTCATCCACAACAGTCTCTACACATAAGGCTCGAATGTGAGAGGGTGTGATGCAGGGTAGGCCACAGACTACACATGCATGGCAGCAGGCTTCACCCCACAATGCACCTTTTACATAATGACAGTTGGCTTGAATTCTTACTCCTCCAGACTCCTGAAAGGAGGCCACTTCCCTAACTCCACCGACCCCAAGAAGGGTGTTCGACGTACCAACCCCAGAAGGGGTATCCGATGTACAGACCCCAGGAGGGCTGTCCAATGTACAGACCTCAGGAGAGGTATATGATGTTCAGACTCCGAAGGGACATCCAAATTTCCAGTTCTAGCAAGAACATTCAATATTCCAGCCCCTGATCCTCTAACCTCAAAACTAGCATTCCACTTTTCAGGTTTGGAAGTGACACATGGTGCCATAGAAGTGAACACCAACTTCATTCATCAATTCCAACAAAGAACTTGATTCTGCTGTCTCAACAAAGCATGCTCAATCTGTTGTTTCAGATAAGGACCCTGACTCTGATCTTCTATGGGAAACTTGAACAATTTCATGACAATATTATGCCTGCTAATTACTTTCAGATGGGAGACCTTGGAATGGGCTAAGCCACTCATTGCATCTCACGATCCTATTCTTCAAGACTTGAAAACTTTCTGTAATGCTATTTTGATTTGGTGGTCCAGAGATTGTTCTTTCAAAATCTTTGATAAATCCTGCCTTAGCAGTTAAAGAACTATCTATTTCTGAGGTTACTAAAGCCTTGAAGAACCAACATACAAACAAATCTCAATCCCACAAAAGCTGCAGTTCTTCTAAATCTTCACAAAAGCTACAAACCAGGTACATAACTGCGGGCTTCATGTGATTTCCTTCTCCATATGACAGGTCATTTGAAAATTTCGGTTCTGTGAATTCATGGTCCGCCCAACCTGCTAAGTATTCTGCCAAAGCTCAGTCTTCCAGTCCTACTCCACACTGTCGCCAATATTCTTTCACGAAGAAAGCCATCATTCTGACCTTGGCCATAGATTCCAGTTCAGAATATAATCCAGAAACTGATGAAATTCCTTTACTAGAAGTTCCATAAACTCTGATAATGTGTTTCTCTGCCTTTGGTCAGACCTAAACAATCTCGTAAGAAGAAGAGATGCCATCGGAGGTCTTGAACCTATCTTTCTTCTTGTACATATATTTCGTTTTGTTCCCTTTATGCCTGGTTGGGTGTCTGGAGTCTACCCTGAAGGCCGGTCATTACCAAGCAACCGGGATGCTGCATGTGTTAGTCATTAAGGGAGCTGGTCTGCCTGGATTGCTGTCATTGGTCCTTGTTCCTAATAAAAGGCAGCTAGCCCTGCACAGTCTGCTGGTGATAGTTCCAGAGTTCCTGTCTGAGCCTTGTCATTCGGCTGCTGTACTTAGTACAGTTCTTAGTATCTTAATCCTGTTCCTGAAGACTACTTGCAAGCTAAGTCACTGTATTTCGATGAGTGGATCCTTATTCCCAAGTGTATGCTGAATGATCTGTGCTTCATTTACTGTTGTTTTCTCCACTTGTGCCTTACTGAGATCCCTGACTGATTACTTTATTTTGGACTACTGTGTACATTCTCCATGTGACTCTGCCTTGGACTCCCACTGCAGCTTCCTACTTTATTTTTACTCTCTGCTGCTCCATTATAGTATTAGGAATTTATCCATGTCCATGCATGTTCATTACTAGGCCCAGGATTTTTAGGATCTAAAAAAACTAAAATTAGGTTTTTTTTAATGCATGTTTTAGGATTTTATAGGTTTTAAAAATTTCAGTTTAGGAATTTATATGTTGTATCAAAATAAAACAAAACCATGCAACATATTATATTTGAAACAATAGTTGGATGTAATGAAATCCAAGATCACCGGAGGTGTAGGATGCGGCCGATCTCGCCCCTTGTGCCTTTATTACAGATGTATCCTTCTACTTCCTTGCAGTATTTGCCCCTACGATGCGCTATGCTGCCGGAAGCTGTAATCTATTCACAGCTGCGTCTTCCCCATAGAAGCAAATGGATAACTGGTGCATGCGTACACTCGCTCCCATAAATCTCGGGAGCTGTATCAGGACACATCTGTATCATACTTGCCTACCTGACCCTCTCCATGAGGGAGAAAATGCTCTGTTCCTGGACTTTCCTGGTAATGTATGATTGCCATCACCTGTGGTGAAACACCTTTCTTATCAATTAACTAGCTCACCACAGGTGATGGCAATCATACATTACCAGGAAAGTCCAGGAACAGAACATTTTCTCCCTCATGGAGAGGCTCAGGTAGGCAAGTATGATCTGTATATATGAATTGCATGTGAAAACTACTCATTCCATACATTTCCCCAGTAAATGTAATTTCAACAAAATTAGGTCTTTTTAGATTCTGACAGTCAAAATAGGTCATTTTAGGTCCTGTAAAAATAATGTTATTCCCTGATACATAAAACATAAAAGGAAACTGAAATTTTGAGTGTTATGGGAAAGGATTAGAATTGGTTAGAACCTAAGAATCCTGAGCTTATTCATTACTGACAGCTGACATTCTGTCAGACAAGGATGTTGAGTCTCTATGGAATGATTTATCTAGATTGGAGGTCTGGGCAGACAAATGGAGAATGAGGTTCAATATAGACAAATGTAAAGTTATGCACTTTGGGACTAAGGATGTGTACACACGGTGAGATTTTTGCTATGTTCGATTTTTACTTGCGATTTCCCTTGAACTCCCCGGAGGCCAGATAGCACAGATTTTGACTAACTTTTCTTGAGATCTGTACTATGGGGGTAATTCCAAGTTGATCGCAGCAGGAATTCTGTTAGCAACTGGGCAAAACCACGTGCACTACAGGGGAGGCAGATATAACATGTGCAGAGAGAGTTAGATTTGGGTGTGGTGTGTTCAATCTGCAATCTAATGTGCAGTGTAAAAATAAAGCAGCCAGTATTTACCCTGCACAGAAATAAAATAACCCACCCAAATCTAACTCTCTCTGCAAATATTATATCTGCCACACCTGCAGTGCACATGGTTTTGCCCAACTGCTAAAAAATTTCCTGCTGCGATCAACTTGGAATTACCCCCTATGTGTGCTTACGATTTTGGCTTATGTGAGATTTTGGCTTATGTGAGATTTTGGCTCAGTAGTAGTAGTAGGATGGCATTACAGGGCTGGGGGGAGTGTCTTTTTCGACTGTCAGCCATTTTTAAAACAGTGCATTTCTGCTCTGTGGCTGATTTTTGTTTACATTTTTTTGCAGTGAACCCATGGATTCTACATGGACAAGAGGACCGAGGGGCTACGTGGGACACTAGCAGGGCCGGTGCAAGGTTTCTCGACGCCCAAGGCAAAACTTCAGCATGTTGCCCCCTCCTTCATTCCCAAACCACACACCAGTACCCACTATCCAGCCCCTCAGGTGAAAGTCTGGAGGTGACATCTTAGAAGTTCACACGCCGTAGTCTGCGTTAAGTTATACAAGGATGCATCTCTCACAGTTATCCTTAATTTTATGATAAGCAGACCCCCCAGATCATAGCGTCCTAGGCAGCTGCCTAATGATAGAGCCGACGCTGTTCCTACTGCTTTGTCTGCAATTACCCAGCTTTGTTCTATCACTTGTAAAGTGCAACTGAATATAAGAAACTGTTGTTGTTCATAATAATAATAATAATAATAATAACAACTTGCATTGTCACAGAAGTAGGAGGACAGTGTAGTGTCTGCCTACTTTTGCATGCCGAGAGGGGCGGAGCGTACAGACAGGAAGTTGCAGCGCAGCCCGTATACCACGCCATATAACTCTGACAAGTAGCTGTCTAGCGGTGGCGCCACAAACGGCTATATATATATATATATATACATACAGTGGTTGAAATGGAAATTTGGAAGTGGGGATATGAAAAAGTCAAGGACGTAATTATGCGCTCCATAAAAGGGCGTGGTCACTCAAAAAGGGGGCATGACCAGTGTAATAGAACCTCTTATACTATCTAGTACTGGTGCCCCTTTCACCTTATAGCACACGGTACGAGCCGAAACTCACATTGTAGCACACTGAATGAGCCGAAACTCACATTGTAGCACACTGAATGAGCCGAAATTCACATTGTAGCACACTGAATGAGCCGAAATTCACATTGTAGCACACTGAATGACCCGAAATTCACATTATAGCACACTGAATGAGCCGAAACTCACATTGTAGCACAATAAATGAGCCG